>NW_008240122.1:3692857-3763041 GCF_000691975.1 Corvus brachyrhynchos
GTGCTCTCAGCAAATGTCTGTATTCCACTGACTAGCCCAGCACTTATTATAGGTATAGGTTTTGATGTTGCAGAGACAGCTGTCTGATTGTGAAACAAAAAAATTGGTTTTGGGGTTTTTTTCTTTTATTAAAATCTGCTCTTCTATTGAGAATTTAAGCATTTACAAAATTTAGTGTTTAAAAGCTGAGAAATTAGGCAATTCTGTTTGCTTGTTACCTGTCATCTCAGCATTTCAGGTTTATGTACTGAAGTACTATTTTTATTTATCTACATACGTATTATGTTTTTTACCACAGGATTCCTTTCTCATTCAGTGTACATAGTAACAGAGATCAGTGAATGAGCAGCTATTCATGTTTCCTGTTATTCTTATTGGCCAATATGTGACCCACATGTGGTGTTCACATTCAATCATTACATTGAATTCAAAACTATTAATTTCTCCATAGGCTTTCTTTCCATTGTAGCTATCATTAGCATCTGAATGCCTCACAAACCGCAATTAATTAATTTTCACAAAGCCCCTGTGAGGTGAGATGACATTATTAAAAGAGGAATGAGCTACAGAGAAAAGTGCCAGCCTATATTTTGAATGCCCAAGTTGACATGTGTAAGGTGTGTTTTTTTAAGCTACTTAGCATTCCACAACACTTTATTCGGTCTTTGTCTAGCTTCCTCTTACTTAAGTACAAGTGCCACACAACTTCACAAATCAGGCCACAAATAGGTATTTATGAACAGCAGTTATTTATTATGAAGGAGAAGATGAAGTAATGCAATCTTCCAACTATCAAATCATGCAGACACTGATATCATCCAGTGTTCAAAAAAGACATCTAGCTACCTTAAGTTTCCATTTTGACATTATAGTTTTCTTCATCAATAACTACACACCACTGAACTACTTCAGAAAGAGATCCCGTGGGCACAGACCCTTGATGAGTCCCCAGGGCATAAATAAGTTCCACAGTGTTGTGGTATGTTAGGAGCCTAACACAATTCTGGCTTTGCAACGTGGAAAAGAAAACACTGATTAATTAACAGCATGAAAATGGTATATGTTTACCTGATAAATACCAACAGTTTCTCAAAGGCAGAAGCCAAGCTGGCCACTTCTGGCTGCTAGAAAGGTGTGAAATGAAAAGGTTCAGTGCAACGGGAATAGTTATACAGATCTTTTGTTTCTTTCGTATATCAGTCTTCTGACGTCTCTTACTCCTTTCCTCATAGATACTTAGAGGGTCATGCAGAAGAAGAATGATTTTAGTGTAGGCTGCTGGCAGTTTTGGATAGTGGGAAAAGGTGAAGATATTCTCTGATGTCTCCTACTGAAAGCCTGGCAGAAAAAGTGCAGTTGACTGCACCCAGTGAATTGATGAGTAAATGGCAGGGTTTATTGAGCTGAACTTTTGTGCAGTTCTTGTTAGAGTCTAATGTATGTATTTTTTAGGATATTCTGTAGACAACGCATATGTTTTATAATGTATAATAAAAACATTTGTCTCCTGTAAAACTTCTAACACCAAGATGTGACTCTAGCAAATTCGTTTTCTACAAGAGAGTTCATGACTGTAATGATCAAGACATTTTTTGATTGTCACTTGCCTTTATCTATGCCTTAGGTTTTGGGGTTTTGGTGTTTTAGGTTGGATTTGCTGGGAATCTACTACTCAAAGTTTATGCTGTCTAGCTGATGTGTTTTGGAGGCACTACTGAATGGGTGCCTCTACCCACACCCCAGGCTTTGTCCTTATTGGAGTGCATTTAATGTTTCTGGACAGGCAAGTGTTTCTGACAGCTCAGAGCCTGTAGCCTTATTGTAGCCAAAAGGAGTCTTGACTGGCAACAAAGCAGTGTACAGTGTACCAACCTGTTGGGCCCCTTCTGGAGCAGCAAGGAGAGAAGTCTTGCTAAGCTGCAGAAGCACTTTGCACAGGTAGTCCTTACTGAGCATTCCTGATGTTCACAGGAGGTGATTTATTTATGGCAGTTGTTTGGTGTCTGATTGTCTCAGTTTGTCATTTCGGACCGCTTTGCAGATACTGAAATAGGTTTACCTAACGCGTAATTCTTGTTTCATGTTCATCTAGCCTCAGCATCCATAGACTAGTATTTTACTTTATTGGGAAGTAGTAACTAATGACAGTGTAAACCCTAACAAATATTTATATTTTCCAGAACTGTTGTCTTTATTTAATTTTGATTGTAGATACAGATCTGTATCTCCTATCTGCTTTGAAATGTCACGTCACTCTCTAGATGCTATTTACTTCTTTAAATGTATGCCTGAAGGACACCAGGTTAAACAAAGCATGACAATCAACAGATACAGTGCTTACCTCATGTATCTTGAATTTACTGCTCTGAGGGTCTCTGTGATTTTCTGGGAGATTGATACCCCATTCCAAACAGGCACTGATGGTTCAGTCAGTCGAATTTTACTTGTATGCAATTTGCTCCTTCAGGAATTTATTAATGAGTACTACACCTGTAATTACATGCTTTGTTTACCTATATCCTTCTCCTGTTCTCTGTAAAATATCAGGTAAGGTAGCTCAACTAATACTTGGTCATTTAGAAGAAATTTAACAGCAACAAAAACCAGCCTAGTTTTTCTTTCTCAGGGCTTTGTAAAGCACTTGTTGATCATAGCCTCTGATAAAGTGTATCTACAGTTCAAGAAAATTTCCCAAACAGAGGGGAAAATGTCTATAATTAAAATTTTAAATTGCATTTCCTGGCAACATGAATATTTGTGTTCTGGCATAAGCAAATGGGCAGAAACAAATTAGATTACTGGACTTGTCACTAAAACAGAGCTGTTTGCTATTAGCAGGCAGAAATTTAAAACAAAGTCGAATGTACAGAGGCGTCTAAAGTAAAAGTTACAAGTGGGTGGTGAAAGGCCTTTTGGATGAGGTCTTTCTGATTCTAAGAAAAGCAGTGACTCAAATTTAATAAAAGCACTGTACTATAGCTAAAATATTTTTTAAATCTTATTTTAGCTTTCTGGCATGTAATATTTATATATAGTTGTAGCAGTTAAACTCATTTTAATGGATGAATTTTTATGTAAAAGTAAAAAAAGATGTTCTGTGCTGCAAGCAGCAGGTGTGTTTTTAATCTTTAATAGGTCACCTTCCTCAGTGCAAGCAGGCAAGCTGTTATTGATCAAAGAGGTTTTGTTGGGTAGCTCTCAGATTATTGAGTGACAAACTTTATTGGATTTGACTTAACGGAAGTCAGAAGACAGCTGAAGCATAAGAGCTTGCACTACCATCAGAGTCATTTTACGACAGCCAGGGAGCAAAGCTCAGAGATGGATACTGAGCTCTTTGCTGGCCCTTGGAGATTAACTGAACAGCCTTCCTACCAATTCCCAAGCCTGTCAGCAGAACCAATTAGATTTTCAACCAGTAGACAAGAAGGGTGGCACTTGGGGACCTTTTTGCTTTAGGTCAAAGGCTTTTCAGACTGCAATGAGATGACATTGATGATGACACGTTGAGCATTGGTTGGTTTTAAGACAAGTTAAATTAGCAGTCTTGAAATGATTCCAACTGTCTCCTGACTTCTCACTGTTGCCATATTCAGTGGATCCTGTCAGGAGCAGGTTGATGACTTAATAGTCTTTCTTGAGTGGATTTGAGCACTTTGGCTGTGTGTTTATGTGTAGTTGTCATGATTAAATATTCATATAAAGGTTTGAAATATTTATTTGAAGGAGCCTTCTGCCGAGTTCAGCAATACAGCTCTCAGGGATTCTGCCTACGTTTCCTCTCTCTCTTTTTTTGCTGCTCTAAGCAGTTGTTGCTAAAAAAATGCCTTTAACTATGTTTGATCTGTATGAAGTGACATGGTTTCTTGTGGTTATTGATAACATAAAGCACTTAGGAAGTTTAAGAATTTATTCAGCGTTTGATTTCCAAAGCCCTGGATGGCAAGTTCCAATCCCACCTGTACAAACATTACAATGGTTTTGAGACCATTTCAGATTGGGAAAGGTGTATTCAGCTTGTACAGTCTTGTAAACATTTTGTAACCTTCGATTCTAGTTCAAATGGGTTGTGATAGATGTGGAAAAGGGGGAAGAAGAGAAAGGGATAGGAATTAAGATGAAGTCTGCCATAATTAAACTGCCTTAGGCTATTGAAATGAGAGAGCAGGATATCATGATGAGGCTGTTCTTTTAAAACTATGTGATACTTTATAGACATTTCCTTTAGTGGATTGACTACTGTAAAAGGAGCTAAAGAAATAAAAGTGAAATAAGCTAGTTGACTTTAAATTTTGTACCTTAATGTAAACAAAATCCCAACTGTTACTAGAAAAAAATTGAAGTTGTCAACATGTAGGTGTTAAAATTAGCATGTCTGTAAGTTTTAATATGTGCTAATATTAAATACTCAGCATTTGAAGGGAATGGCTAGAATATTTCCTTCTGAATGCCTAAGGTTAAACTCCTACATCTAAACCCATGTTTATTCACCAGATTAGGTACTTACCCTGTATTTAGATCTTGATGTCAAGCGTTCAATTGAAAATGTTGGTGCTATTTATTTGAATTTTATATTCTCAACTACTATTTTCTCTCAGTAAGAATTCTTCATCTTTTTTAAGGATGGTGATTAAAAAAAAAAAAAAGAAATGAGCAATCACCTGGAGCTTTTAGCCATTATTCTAAGAACCACAAGCAGTATAACACAGAGGAGATTGACTACCATGTAAAGTATATCAACTAATATTCCAGGCATCAATATTATTTTTCTGTAGGAAAGATTTCTTTTTGTCATAGCAGCAAAAAGTGCTCATATCCAGATCAGGAAAAAAGCAAACAAAATATTTGGGACATCTACCTACCATGATAAAATTAGGTTTTAGGTGTTGCATGTTTCTGAGTGATAACTTTTACAACTAGAGTCATCCTAATTTTTCCTAATCTGATATTTGAAATGTTTTATGCCATGCTCTTAAAGACTTCATTACAAATTTGATGTGACCATAGGCAGAGGCAGCCAGCCTGTGATGAGTACAGTTTTGGAGATCAGTGTCTTGCACAATGATCATGGCATTTGCCTTAGTTCTCCTGTTTTATAGGTGTAAGTAAGTTGTAAATCTCTAAAATAAAAGGTGATATGAAGATTCTCTAATAAGCAGTAAGACTTCTCTTTGTGCAAGGTACTTTCCAGTTTAGTGGATAAGTAGTGACTATTACTGAGAAAAATACAATTATTTAGGGGAGATTTTGGCCCCTAGAGAAAGAGCAAGGAATAATCTTCTGAATTGCTTTGGTGTTTTATGTTTATGGGGCTTCCCTGAAATACTTCAAAGAGTTATTTCTGGATGCTGGATATAACATGCATTCCCTCCCAGGCCATTTTAATAGAAGCCTGTTATTTTTAATAGAAGCCTGTTATTTTTAATAGAAATATTGATTTTGAGGGAAGGAGATGCTGCATTTTGGATCAATTCAAGTATTTATATGAGGCCAGAATATTAAGCATAAGTAAGAAAATTGTACATGTGTAATATTTTACAAGCACTGTTGTCCCCAAATGATGAAGGGAAATGTGGCACCAGAACACTGAATTGACTGAGTCACTGCCACCTATCAGGGACAGTGCTAAGAGCAGTGGGTTATTCTTTCTATTAATCTGGAGTTCTGCTTTCTGGACCATGCTGCTTTCCAATGTGTTAACATTTTCGTGGAACTTTTTTAGTCAGTCAGTTCGGCTCCCTGTTTAAACCTTTAAGACTGAGAATTTCCTGAATTTAGTTTGAAGAAAGTCAAAGCATCTCCAAAAAAGTTAATGAAATTTTTCATGAAATACAAGCCACCAAAATAATTGGCAGTTACTGTCTCATTACTGACAAATTCATATTTGATTTTTTTTTTATTAGTTTCAGCTGTCAGCCAATGAATCTTTTTAAAACTTTGCTTTTTCAATTAGGGACCTCTGTTGCCAGGGTTTTTTCTCCGTGTAGGTTCTTGTACATTCTCAGTGGGCTTCATTTTCACCTTCTGTTTCATATGGAAAATTATTAGGTCTCCTTTTTGTTCATCTTTAAACAGGCCTTTATTGACTTTCATAATTGTTCTTTGAAACCTCTTGAAGTGCAGATCTCAATGCTGGCACCAATATTTACTAGCAGCCATATTAGCCAGGAAGGAAGTGTAATGCCTTTTTGCAGGCAATATTCTCTGTCCACAGATAGGAATACATTAACCCTTTGAAGAACTGAGTTTCACACCACAGGAGTGTTCCCAGAGTTTTTTTTTATCTTAGGGGTGTGAATTTACATTTACATTTGGTGATATGAACCAGAAATTGCTTTCATGCATCCAGATTGTCAAGAAATTCAGACCACACTGTACCATTGAGCTGTCTTCTTCATGATTATCCCCTACATCAGCTTTTATGTTATCTGCAAATTATATCTGTAATGATTTTATGTTTCCAGATGAAGATGTTAAATGAAATAAGGTCAAAAATATACCACCCTGGGATTTCAGGAAAAATACATGTTATCAATAGTAACTTCCATTTTGAGACCTTCTTTGTTGGGCCATGCTGAATTTCTGTCAATATTATTTTAGAATCTAAATATTTGTTGCTTTACAAAAGCTTCATCATCACATCCTTTATCAGATATTAAGCTATATTGGCTAGCATTAATTACATTGTCCTCCTTTAATTTCTTATTAATAAAAATCCTGTAATGACCATCCCATTACTGTATCTAGGGCCAATGTCATGTTGTCAAAGCTACCTGGGTTATTTCATTTACCATTCGTTGAATACTGATATAGTACTGGTTTCCATCCAGTCTTCTGGAACTTCTCTGCAGTTCTGAGATATGTTAAAAATCAGCATTAATTGTGCAAGGAACCACTAGGCTATCATAAAACTCTCAGCTATGAGTTAGCTGTGTATATACTGATTGAAAAACACCTAACTGTAGTAGCTGTCATTGAATATCGTCCTGAGATACTGTTGAAAAGGTGCTATATCCTCATCACTTGATCAGAGCAGGTTATCCTGTTTTATTTCCTAAATGCAGAAAATAATTATTTATTGAACTTTTCAACCTCTTCTGCATGATTTGTGATGGATATGGTTTACAGAGCCTCTGTTGTTCCTGGTATGTCTTGAAGCTCATTTAATTATCCTTAGATCTTCCAATAATTGATTTCTTTTTTCATCTGTTTGCTCCTCACATAAACTTGATACATTTCTTGGCATCAGTATCTTCTTTAAATATTAGAATTTTAAAGTATATTTAGAATTAGTGTAGATTTCTCCTAGATTTGAAAAAGTGGTTTTATGGGCATTAGAAATAAGAATTCTAAACAGCTTTCATTTCATGTGAGCATTACTGTGTTCAAATTCTTTTCTCAGTCTGATTTAGCTTAGAATTATTTTCACATTCTGAAATTGGCCTTCTAAAAATATCAGATCTGGTTTTGCATTTGAGTTGTATGCCATCATTTTTGTAGCGGATGTGTAGACTTATAGCTTGACTCTTAAATTCTCTGACTTTTAGTTCCACAATCAGTCTTTCTCTATCTTCAAGATGAGGTTTAATGTGTCACTTCCCAATGTTGACTCTCTTAATGATTTTTCAATTAAGAGATTTTAATATAGTTTTAGAAATTTCATGAACTTTTAGAACTAGAAGTTGCACGTTGTTGACATAAGTCACGTGATATCAATCCCTGCTGAGAAGTTGGAATTTTTTTCTCCCCTTCACCTTAGAGATAGGAGGAGTTTGTGTGGGTTAGTCATCCTGTTCTGCAGCATAACTTGATTGTCTGTTGCACCCAACACTGAGGAACCCACTTTGATCCATACTACCTACTATCCATGACTGCTTAATCAGGATCATTCACTTCCAACTTGGCAGTGCTGTAGGTAATGCCGAGGTTTATTTCCAAGAAAAGCCTGTACCTCTTATTCATGGAATGTCACTAGTCTGAAAAGATGGAGCATAACACATAGAACAGCAGTGCAGTAGTATACTGGAAATCACAGTTTTATCGCTGTAGAATTATTTGTAAGCAGGTAACAGGAGTGAGTACACACTTGAGCACCGTGAAGATACTGGGCAAGGACTATCAGACTGAAACACTGATAACAATGGACCCAGATTTTGCTTCAAGGCTATAAACCCTCTGTTCCACCACACAGGTTTGGTTAGGTCTGGGAGGCTATCATTAAAAAGAGACCGCCAAGAAAAAGAAATAATCATGTTATCAGAAAAACATTACAATATGGAGATCGCAGTTCTCATCAGCTATAATTCTTTCATTTGGGATGAATCCTGAGGATGTGTACCTTGTGCCCAGACGTTTTTTTCTATTTTAAGTTTTCTTTAATTCTATCAGTTTGTTATTGGAGGAAAGAGGTCAGGATTAGGAAAGCGATTCTTCCTCTGTGCTCGACGCTGGTGAGGCCACACATCGAGTGCTGTGTTCAGTTCTGGACCCTTCACTACAGGAAAGACATTGAGGAGCTGGGGCGTGTCCAGAGAACGCAACAAAGCTGAGGAAAGTTGTAGAGAGTAAGCCCTATGAGCAGCTGAAGGAGCTGGAATTCTTTAGCCTGGAGAAGAGGCAGCTCAGGGGCGACCTTATCACCCTCTACAACTCTGTGAAAGGAGGTTCTAGCCAGATGGGGGTTGGCCTCCTCTCCCAGATAACAGGTGACAGGATGAGAGGAAATGACCTCAAGCTGTGCCAAGGGAGGTTTAGGTTGGACATCAGAAAGAATTTCTTCACTGAAAGGGTTGTCAAGGAATGACCAGCATTGTCCTTCTTTCTTTCACTTCAATTGCAAATATGACCTTTCAACAACTTTTAATCTGCTTTAACGCATGGGACCAGTAACCAAAGCATTAGACAAGCCACTGTGTTCTACTGGTTTTATCACTGTACTACAGTAGCACTCAAGAAGAGAAAACTGACACATTTATGGCCTGTGGCTAAGCAATTAGGAGAATCAGTACTGGATTACATCATCTTAAAGCAGATTTGTTGTGAGTGAACTAAGTTAACTTTCACACCCTGAGTATCACAACAGTTTTAATCTTTCAGCAACATCTTGTGCAAAAATTAATCATAAGCTTGGTTGGATTATTTTTGACACCCAGGAAAACATTGTGAAAAGCCATTCTTGTGCAGTTTTTTGATACATGAAAGATATGTCATAAATTTTCCCATTTTGCTTCACTGTTTGCACAGTTTAATCACAATGGCCCCAGTAAATGACACATGAGTAAAATTCTCTGCAAATTATTGAAGTATCTGTTACTTAAAAACAGATAATGAACACAACAATGAATTTGGCATCACTTTTCCAACAGAAAAAAATCTTTCATTCCTTAGCTCCAGGAAAATTCAGTTTAAAGAGACAGAGGAAGGAGTTACATAATACAGAAAGTTATGCCCCTGATTACGTAGAAATTCTGGTTTATTTTGAAAGTTAAAAGCAATAGCTTGTGTTTTTTCTTCTCTACTTTTTTTTTTTTTTAATTTGTGCTGCATAGCTGTATAAAATGCAGCGTAAGTATTTGGCAGAGAAAATTTTGTTGACAGGGAGGTTTTTACCGCAGTGAAGGTGATGCATGTCATCGGAGTGTCCTTTCTGTCACCTCATGTGCTTGTATCAGAGACATTACTAATTTGGCAGGCAAAACTCTTCCACATCTATCCTCCTTTGGGGCTGGATGATTGCCCTGAATTCCTGTCTGTGTGAGTTGGCATTAGCACGTACTAACTATTGAGCTTACGTCAGTGTTATCTAAGCCTGGCAATGCACTGTCAAATCTGTGAGCATAGAGAAATCGCTTTTAAAGCACTATTTCATATGCACTTTTAATATGCATTTTAGAAGATCTTTTGCTTTCAGTCATGTTTATATAGCGTTTCTGAAAAATTACTAGGGTAAATGGAAAGATTTGTGTTTACGTTTTTAGTGTATGAAAGCAAAATAACATATATATATATATATTACATGCATGTGTTTTATCTTATTACATGCAATATGATATGCATGTAACTCTGATTAAGATGCTGTTTTCTGTTTACTGATAAGATATGAGCTATATGCCAGAACAACAAGGTACGGTAAAAGCCAGGGGGAGATGATTAAGACTAGGAGCTCATAGTGGTGTGGCTTTCCACTTGGTGTATTGAAAAGTTCTTCACTCAAACAGATTTTTTTTTTATTGGCAACTAGCTTTCTCTGAAGTGTTCAATTAATATCTGAAAACTATCTACAAATAGATAAATCTAAGAAATTATCTAGAAGCACTTCATTCTGTTTTCACATTAACAGTAATGTAAAGCAGTTGTCAATACTTGTCACAAATACTAAAAACACCACTGGAATTGCCAAGCAGGACAGATCTTTCACAAGAGAAATTGCTGTTGTCCCCATTTTCCCCAAAAAAAGAGGTATGCACGCTCTTGCACTTGTTTGCTAGAAGAAAGGTAGACTACTTGTTGGGCTTAGGATAGGATTCCCTGAGATTGTTTACCAGAAGATAATTGCAATCTGTTGACATTGTTTAAAAGAAGATTAAAAATGATGATATAAAATGGTGTTAGAGAGCTAGATAGTTCCATATTTGCAGGGAAGCATGTGTGGTGATACATGGCTTGAAACTGAAAGAGAGCAGGTTTAGATTAGATATTAGGAAGAAATTCTTTACTGTGAGGGTGGTGAGGCAATGGAACAGGTTGCCCGGAGAAGCTGTGAATTCCAGCTGCATTCCTAGAGGTGTTCAAGGCCAGGTTGGATGGAGCTCTGGGCAACCTGGTCTGGTGGAAGGTGTCCCTGCACATGGCAGGGGGGTTGGGACAAGATGACTTTTTAAGATCTCTTCCAACCCAAACCATTTTATGTTTCTATGATAGTTATCATCAGGATATGGAGTCATGGGAACTGCCATTTCTTCTCTAGATGGCTTCAAGTAAGTGGTTAAAATAGCTGTGGAGTGATGTAAGATGTGCTTTGTTTATGTGATGTTGTCAAATGTGTAGGAAGAGTTTTTCTCTTGAATGCTTGGCATGAACTTGGAAGAGTTACGGCAGAGCAAGGTGAGTGGGTGTTGTTTTCCCTGAAAACAATAATGGAAGAATAAGTACTAGGAGGTTATTTGTCTGGATAAGATAACAAGGCAGTTTCAGGGTTTAAAGATCATAACTTAAATATATTGGCGTGTGGTGATACTTGCAGTGAATAGAGTCCTGCCTCGTGCAGGTAAGGAATATGAATGCACACCCAAGGTCTGTAGTAAGAGAGGCAAAACACAAAAGAAAATCAGGGAAACAGACTGCACAACAGGCGGCAGCAGGAAGACCTGACAACTAGGAATCGATCTAGTTCTGAGCAGTCAGGTTCAAACACATGGAGCTTACATTACTTTGTGAAGGGAGGGTTGTGCACTGCAAGGTAGAACCATTGCACAGCAGCTCCTCACTTCAATTCATAAACGTTCTTCCTCACCTGTCTGCCTTTGCATAAGGCTGGCCACATATTTGTTCTAAACCAGGGTGTTTTATGAGCTTTCTGCCCTGAGTAATTTTTTTCCTATCCCCTTATTTTTATACCAAGGTGGCTTCAACAAAAGCTGTCTCTTTCAGTGTTGCTGGAGAAGGTTCTACTTCAATTGCAGCGGTTCACAGTTAATGTGTAGACAGGCATACCCTGTAAGAGCTGCACAGAGAATAAAACACCAGCCTTTATTTCATGTCTTTATTTTACCCTTTTTAATGTCTTATGTGAAGGTATCATTAGGTCATGATTCACTGAAATGAAGTGATAAATTCCTGAGCAGGGCTGTAAGTTTTATTTGTCATGCAGGGATCATAGGTGATCTTTTTAAGCAATTGAGTCACCTTTTAGAAAGCTTGATGCACTAATAAAACATTTGTGTAGTAGTGAAATATGTTGTATGGTTGCTGATGGCCTAAGCAGCATGTAAAGTATTGGCCACAAAAGCAAGCAAGCTGGCAATTTCTGGCAACATCTGGTGGAGCTGTGCTGGAATGGGCAGAAAGGGCATTTCTCCTTACTGCCATAGTTTTATCACTGTTTGCAGGTTTTTGATCTTACCACATTCGATGAATATCAATTGCATCAGTACAATACAGAAGTATTAGGTTACCTACTCATATTCTCTAAAAAGGTGTTACCATTAAAGTGTCATAAAGCTGTTCAAAATGACAAATATTTCTGGACCATGTCAGTCTTGTGAATGGCTAATGCAAAATTGCTAAACAGAAAGTAAAATACATTTTGCAGTGAACAAGCTGCAGCAAAACCGACTTTAATCTTTTGGGGCAATATAACTTTTCTGTATTCAATTGTAGTTTAAATAAGGAACAATTAAATTGCCAAAAGGCTTTCCACTTTAAGAACAATTTCAGAGGTATATAAATTCAATAGCACTGCCTCTTTCTAAAAGTGACAGCCTCTGGAGCTATTTCCCATGCTTGGCCATACCTTCACAAGGACTCTCTGATATCAGGAGGAGAAAGTCATTCCAATTTGGGTAAGACTGATATATCAGCCTGGAGAGAGAAAACATGTCTTCACAGAGAATTACTTTCAAGTAAGTTACTGGGAGCAGGGGTTTGAAGACAAGGGCTGTACAAGGAACGTCCAGAGGATGGCTAGCCATAGTCAGGTCACTAAACTCTGTTAAACTTGCAAAGACAAAAGTAATACTTCTTTTACTCAATACACAAAATCCTTCCACAGCAAACATGGGAGGGAGCTTGCACAGAGTTTACATCAGCTGTAGGGATATATTGATTACATACCGCATGTCTGCTGTACTGGATTGAGTAATTATTCTGTTAGGTAAAATGTGTACTTTTCCAAAGCTTTTCAGTAGTTTTGCTGTGTCTGAAAACTAAGCTGCTGAAAAGTTACAAATCCCCAAACCTCATCTTTATCTCAGCCAAATATTAATAACTAACAGCATTAAGCAACTTGAATACAAGACAAAATTTCAGGTATTCCTAACTCACATCCCCTGATACTTTCTATTATTCTCTGAAATGCCTTTCTTAGACTTCATGTGTCTCCCTGGAAATGTCAGTACTTTTGTTATGTGGAATGATACATCCACTTACTCTTGCAGCGATTCTGTTGTGGTTGTAGTCTAACTAATACCTCCCCAAAGAAATCTGCCCTTATCTGCCTTCTCTCTGGAACTTGGTGAAGATATCATAGTCTGTAGGAAATAAGGTTAGAAGTGAGCTCCAAAGGTCATCTAATCTATCCCCATTACCTCAATATCACCTTCAGGGAATATGGCAATGGCATCTACTCCTCTTTCGTATTGTAATTCTTCTCTGCTTCATGACTCACTGGTGACAGAAACAGAATTTTTTGAAAAATGCAGGTGTTACTATTCCTGGAACAACTTCTCTCTTTTACTGGAGGAAAAAATCAAAAATGTTTCTTGTTATCTTTCTATGGCACAAAGGATTTCTGGATCATGTACTAACATGACCAGTCTAGTCTATTCTTAGTATTTCTGAAGAAGAGCAAACTAAACAGGGGGGAAGCCCTAAATGTAGACCTCAGGCTTTTTTCATCAAAGTGTTCTGCATTGGAAAGTGCAAGAATGACCCAAATGGATTTCCCTATGAAAAAACTGTTAGTTATGGTGCATTTTCTGGTTTGGAAGACAGACAAAGATTTCTGTCTGATTTTATGTCAAAAAGTCTCCTTTGAAAACTTCTGAAATTTCAAAGTTTGGTCTTTAAAATGCACCTTTACTCAGAAATTTAATTTTATAAAGAAAAATAAAGACTAGAATCATTCCCTCTTTTAGAATATTTAAATAAAATATTTTCTTTGGTTGAATTCTTTTCATTTTAGTTGGTTTTCCTTCTTTAGATTGTCAGGATGTGATAATTTTAGACCAGGATCTAGACCAGAATGTTCCATAATGCCATAATTTGAAAAATATCCAAAGATTGACAGAGACTTCAAAGTATAAAGACCATTGGTATGCTATAGAACTTGAATAAAATGTTTCCTGATGGTTCTGTCCAGATAATAATCTGTCAAAATCACTTGTCATGTCTGCTATAATGTAGGTCTTGATTTCTGTATGCTTTGATTGAGATTTCTTACACCAGATGAGTGTAACTAGATATAACTTACTTTTGATTTTGAATTTTATTGGGTAGCCATTCATAAAAAAATACCTACATTTATGTGTATCAAGATGTAGGCAGCTAAGAATTGTTACTTCTGAAAATTTAGATCTTAAACCGAAGATGCAAAACTGTTTTGGTATGCAGAAACAAATTTTTCATTCTCAAACAGTTTTGAATATAATACATTGCACATTCTCAATATAATTCTGAATGTACTTTTCTTCTGTCTTTACCTTCATAGTTGCAGACTTGGAATGATTGTTAAGATCATTGGCAGTGTATATCAAGAAGAGATAAACATCCACACAGCTTTGAAAATCTGATCCTATAGAGCCAGGGTATATCAACTCTCTCATCTTCCTCTCTGATCTATTGAAGTACCACACTTCAGTGAATCTGAAGTAAGGATATTGTAATTCTTCAGACATTCCTGAAAAATTAATTTGATCCACAATCCATAATGTGCTTTTGTTTGAAAATTGGCAAAAGAAATTAATTTTAGTAATTGTATCAAGAAGGTGTCATTGACCTCTCTTTCTAGATCCATCTGAAACCAGTATATCACAACTCAAAAGACTTCTTATAATAGCTAAATGTTTTTGTTGCACACTGAGAATCACAGAGTATGAAAATTGCATGTTTTATTTTGCTGGTGTTTTGAATTTGAAGTTGATGGCCTTTCTTTTGAAGTATTTAAAATATTATCTTGCTAATTCTATATTCGGTAAGATTGAATGAGAAGGTTGTGTGGTGTCAATTTATACAAGTGCCTTTTAATTTCTTATTTCTTTCTTGGCAAGTAAATACAATTTCTAAATGTAATTGGTGTAATTATATGCACTGAACAACTTTATGTTGAGCTTCATGTTATATCACATTTTCCATTTATGTAGTTGATTTTAATTGTATATTACAGTCTTTAAAAGTCACTGCTTGTTTCCTTCTCTCATAGAAGAGGTTGACTGTTGTTGAACTCAGCTATATCTCTTAATTTAGTCAAAAACGTTCTTTTCTACACTGGTGTTCTTTTATCTACTTGAATTAGTTTATTTATTTTCACATATCTGAAAAGGTAACTTAATCAAAATTTTTCACATATTTCCAATAAATGCACACAATTATTGTAAGCACGAAATTGCTTTAGTTTAAAAAAATGCCTATCCTGAAGTTAGGGAAAAAAACCCCCAAACATTGACACTTCTGATGTTTCTCTAATAATTGAGGTACAGGGCTTGTAAACAGTACCTAGGTCCTGAGTAGGGGAGAGAGGTGTGTGATCCTACTAGATCCTAGGCAGATGGAGAGAAGTCAGCCTTCATCAGCTTCTGTCACAGGTGTACAGTAGGGTTGTCTTCCTTCCTTTTTCTTTTGGTGATTTAATAGCAAATTCTGAGGTAAAACATTTTAATGGACAGTGTCCATTTGGGATTGTATTTTTACCCAAATAATTGTGGTATTTTTTTTTTTATTCTGATCCCTCCCACATTTTTTCTATTTTTTGGGTTTGGGCTTTTTTTTTGTTGTTTGTTTGGGTTTTTGTGGTGGTGGTGGTGGGGTTTTTTGCTTGTTTTTATGCTATAATCTCCTTTCATACCCCTGTTATGGAAATCTTGGCATTTAATTTAAGCTGTTCATCAGCATGTCCCTCACAGTTTCTCCTTTATTTGACATGATGTATAGTTAAATTTTGCTGAAAATTTTAAAAATTATGTGGACCATTTGTATTCCACTGATTATGAATTTTTAATTCTTTTGTAAAATACTCAATAAAACAGAAAATTAGTATGTAAAAAAACTTTTCCAACAGTACTTGCTGAGGTCTATATTTGGTCATATTATCTCCAGCTTCAGGTTTACAGCTCCTGTTCAAATTGTTTCATATGACCTCTTCATGTCTTTCCAAAACACACCCTGTGTTCTGGAGTGAGGATGCATTTTTACATCATTAAGATGATACGTGGTTGAAATTTTGTATCTCTGTTGCTTTTGTAAAATCTTTGTGCAGAGCACGGATACTATTGTCCTCCAGGATGTGTGCATCTGCTGTGCCAGTTCAGAGAAAGGCAAAAAACCCACAAAACCCCATTGCCCAGAGTTAGTAAGACCATTTTCTTGCACAAAGAGCAAGGGAGATAATCAAACATAAAGTCAATATCTCATATTAATAGAGAAGCTTCTGTAGGTAATTCTTAGTAAGGGTAAAATGGGTATGCAGTGCTGCTGGTGATACTTTGCAGTATGAAGTACTGGAAATAAAACCTACTGTGTGTAATACAGAAAAATGGCAACACTGTAGGTGCTTTCGTGCTGTAGCCTAGTGACTATTTTGATCAGGGTTAAATGGATTCATTAGGTTCCATTAAAACAACTGTAAACCTGAAATTTCAGCCATTTTAATGTACATTTCTTTTCACAAACTCTGAATTTACATACTCTGAATCAGGACTACTTTAAAAAATCAGTTTAGCAAAATTGTTGAGAAATTATGTACATAAGCATTTTTAAAATAATAAAGGCTGTGCCTCTATTTTGGGCCAGTCAAATCAATGTGAATGTCTTCAGATTCTTCAACAACTAGCAGCAGCTGAAGGTTTTCTCTGCCGTGTCTCCTGATGGTTTGTCTGCAGCAACAGGAATGAGAGACATTAAAAGAGTGGCAGGAGGAGGTGGAAATATCAGTGATAATTCAATCTAATATAATTTATTTAAGACATTTTATATTGACCTCATCTAGAATATCAAATGCAGATATATTGAGTATATTTTAATACAAATGATAGCTCTGTTTTAAGAAGATCACTTTTACCTGTAGTTCTGCAGGATTCTTCAGTCACTATTTGCTTTAGAAAGTGCTACTAGAGAAAAAATGAAGCAAAGCATCCTAAAATTTCCACATATAGCTTGGGGCACAAAAATGGTAGTTGCAATTTTCCAGTGCATAAATGTTGAGCAGTTTGACTTAAACTAAGTGTAAAGATTTGTATGTTAGGAATTACAATGTGTTATAAAAATATGTTATTTCTTTACTTGAGTGTTGGCTGAAGATCTTACTAAAAGAATACCTATTCCCTATACTCCCTATACTAAAATCCTGTGTTGAAAAGATTTTTAAAGGCTTGAAGATTTTCTTTTTCTGTTGCTCTCCAGAACTGAAATTTTCTCATTCAGCAAGAGCTGATGAATAATGTTCTCCTATGGCGTATTCCATAGACAATGTCCTTTTTCCAAAATTGCTGCTACCTCCTATTGCTCTCAATGGGATTGAAGCCACAGTTGCCCTCAGCAAAGATACACTTCTGCAAAATGACTAATGCTTCCCATTGTTTCCAACATGAGTGGCACTGCTCTAGGATAGGATAATTGTTCCTGAAGCACAGGAAATAACAAAAAACTTTAGGCAGCAATGGTGACTATATCAGAAATGAAGGATGAAGATGTTAATCTGTCTTTTTACATTAGTCTTATTTAATCTAAAATTGCAATACTGTTAAATGAGAATTATATGAAGTTGCAAGATTGGTAAAACTAAAATGTTGTGGGAGATGTAGCTGAGTCCAGTGATACATTTATTTCTGACAGTTTCTTGAGTTCATAATTCTTATTTTTTTGTTTTGAGTTTCTGTTTCTACCTTTCATCATTATTCTACCTTACCTTTTCCACTATCTTTCATTTAATATACTTTTGAGGGAGTTGTTGCCGAAAGATTAATAAGGAGAGCAAATGTTCAGGACAGCAAATTAGATGCCAATCTTAATTATTCAGAAAAATAAGAAACAAATTATTGTATTCTACTAATATATGTTATACTTACTAGAATTATCATCAAGTAAACCCAAATTTAGCTCACTGACATCATTTAGATACTGTAATTAAAACAAAGTATTATAAAAATTTTATTATAAATAAAATGAACGTAACCCACATTTTGTTTATTAGTAGATATTTAGTATATTAGATTGTGTTTTGATTCAATAGTATCTGTAGTTCAGGGATGTTTCTGTTACTGCTGTAAGCCTTAGGAGTGTCATAGGGACTTGAAGTGATTTTCTATTTTAGCAGCTTTTTCTTTTTCAACTTGTTTCAAGATTTACTGTGTGCCTGACAAACTGTACAAACAAAACACAGAGTAATCATTCTTTAAAATCATTAAGGATTACTTAATATCAGTGCCTTTAAAGGGAGAAAGTGAAATACACTTCTTTGTATGTATTTATTACTGCTTTCAGGTATCTGAAAATAGTGTTTGCTGCTGTTTGATCTCTTGACGTCAAACTGGTTCTTGCTGGAGGCAACAGTGCCACTAGAGCGTTTTGACCTTGTTTTCTTTTATTTTGTCCTTTTTCATGCCATTTGGTAATGTAAACAGGGAATACACATATTTTTAAATGACAATTGCAAAACTAAGACCATATATTATTTTTAAAGTGAAAAACTGAAGACTTTTTTTTCCTTTTACTAGGGTATTTTGCTAGTTTAACTTGTATTGATAACTTCAAAGCCTATATAGTAATCTCAAAGGACTATGACATATGATCACAAGAGAAGAAATGTAAGAGTTGTAAGAACAAGTAATAAATGTGGAATGCTTCTATTCCCTGTCATTTTCATGAGTGCAACTTAATGGACTAGTGAATTCTTACCTGGTTTTTAGTGATGAAAGATCAGGATTATCTCCTGTCTGTTTAATTTCTTTGTTCACATTGGTGGTTTTTGGTATTCTAATAACATGGAAGCATTAAGATCTCATACCCATAATAATATAGGTCACTATTCCTAATTTGTGACCTCTTCTTGTATAATTGTAAAACAATATTCATAAAATTTAAAGATTAATTCATCAAGAATATTTAAATCCTTGGCTTTATAGATTGGAAGGGAAATGGGTGTCCCAGGCCAAGAAGTGTGTTGTCTTCCCGGTGCTGGGATAATCTTAACAATCAGCCCAAAGAAAGAATGAGGGGCCAAAGGGTAGAACACTGGTTTGTTATATAATACAAGCTCTTTCAAAAGAGATTTTAATATTTACTAATCATAGCATAACTAAATTTAGCATTTGTTCATGCAACAAAAAAAAAAGGAAAAATTCATTGGATACTAAACTTCAATGATTAATTCATATACACCTAAAGAAAGGATAGCATATTAGGAGACTCATGCCCCAAAATAGCATTGTGTTCACAGGATCCAAATTCTAAGTAGTTAAAAGGATATGGTGAAGCCAAACAGTTTGTGGTTATTTGTTTGAATTGTAATAGTTTGTAGACTGTTAAAACTTAGGTGATGAATTTAGAGATCTAAAACCTTTGGGTTTCCATTAGAGTCAATGGGAAAGGTATCCATTTCCAGAGTAGTTCAGAAAACCTGACTTAGGTTTCTGCTCTGATTTCTTCTTTCTACATGGATTATCTAGGAAGCCAAGGCTAAAACTATTTCCTAATATTGCTACTTAAGTAATGTGGCTAAGCATAGGGTTCAAGACCACTCTCTAGTACCTGAACATACAGTAAGAGATATTACTGCAAAGAGCAGTAAGTGAAAAAGATAGAGAGAAGGTGAGGCAGAGTCTGTCACAAAGCAATGAAATGACTGTCTGAAGACAGTGTGCAAAGTCCCATCTTTATTTTGAAATAGAATATGGATTCACGCCTTGAATTGTGTGAAAACAATGGAACGTGACTATATCGTCCCTCAGCTCAGGAAGGACATTGAGATGCTTGAGCGCATCCAGAGGAGGGTGACAAGGCTGGTGAGGGGCTTGGAACACAAGCCCTGTGAGGAATGACTGTGGGAGCTGGGGTCATTTGGCCTGGAGAAAAGGAGACTCAGAGGTGACCTTATCACCCTCTACAATTATGTGAAAGGTGGTTGTAGTCAGGTGGGGGTTGGTCTCTTTTGCCAGGCAGCAACTGACAGAACAAGAGGACACAGTCTCAAGCTGTGCCAGGGGAAATATAGGTTGGATGTTAGGAAAAAGTTTTTTATGGAACGAGTGGTTAAATACTGGAATTGTCTGCCTGGAGAGGTGGTGGAGTCACCATCCCTGGATGTGTTTAAAGAAAGACTGGACGTGGCACTCAGTGCCATGGTTTAGTTGAGGTGGTGTTAGGGCATCGGTTGGACTCTTGGAGGTCTCTTCGAACCTGGTGATTCTGTGATCTGCCTTACACAGAGAGGAAAATAAGGAAGGTATAAGGTGCAAGTGACTTGTTTATGGTCTTATGGCCAGTGTGTAGCAGCTTCAAGAATTACACTAGGTTTTCTTCCATTCACAGGTTGTATTTGCTGTCCTACATTGATTTCAGTGCAAATTTCTCTAAGACTTAGGATTTACTCTTGCTCTATTAAACTGACAGTTTTCTGATGGATCTAGAGTTGTTGTGAACTGCTAAATAGGAGTCATGGAATATGGCTGTATGTTTTTTTGTAAAACAACAGGATTTGTCATACTCTATCAGAAAGAACATGTCAAATTCAGTAGTGACCATTCCTTATGTTGCAGAAAAGTAGAAATCTCTTCCATATTCTGTCCATTCATGCAGTACTTAATGTGAAGACATTCTTTTTCAGAACCTGCAGAAGTCAGTGCATTGTCTGATGCATGATACACAGTGATGTCATTTAACATGCATAATTATGATCTGTGGATGAGAAGATCTCTTCGTCTTAACTGGTTTAGATTTTTTATGTAATTTATATCAGCATTTTCTGGTGTATACAATTTCAAAACTGGGCTGCAGTGTTGGATATAATGCAGTAAATTCACATGTTGTTTCACTTGAAACAGTGCTCTCGTGTGGAGAGATGAGGTCTTTTTACTATTTAATGACACCTTATCTTGCTGCATTTTTATTTTTCCAGATCTTTTCAGATAATTCTATGTAGTACTTAATTTCTTCTTCAGTTGCATTCCTTTCTAAAATTACTAATTGTTATTTCAGTTTGAGGTTTTTTAGGCAACTCAATAGTATTGGACTAACATGTACCATACTTTGGGATGTTGAATAACAAACATGAGGAAGGGATGGAAGGGATAGAAGGGATGGAAGGGATGGAAGGAGGGAGGGAGGGAGGGAGGCAGGCAGGCAGGCAGGCAGGAAGGCAGGAAGGCAGGAAGGAAGGAAGGGGACTGCAACATCTCTTGATCATCTTGCAGGAAGGAAGGAAATATTTTCTGTTGCCTGCTAAAAATGTTTCTGATAATTTTAGCTGTTGTTTTTATTTGTATTTTGCTTGTTGTATCATTTTCATTGCATTCAGTTTAGATGAGTGGAGTAAAGCAAAATTATTTTTCTAGTCCTTGCCATGATGTAGATCAGAATGAAAGGTGGATGACTCATCTAATTTGCACAATGACACAAGATTAAGAACAGGTTGCTTTAGTATAACAACACTTTTATTTTTAACTTTGCATTAGCATAATGAACTCTTACATATGCCATAGTAAAGTACTGCCTTTCCTTTCATGTATGGGTTTGTGTGTGTGCACGTAGTATGAAACCCTGACTCATACTGATTTCAATTTCCATATGAGTAATATTAATGATTCTTCCTTTCTAGTTAGGAAATGCACAGCTCAGCAACAGAATGAATTTAAACCAGCTAATATACTTTAGGCTATATTGTATTGTCATAATATGTCCCTAAATTTAGTATTGACTTCATGATTTTTACTTTTATTTTTTTTTTAATTTTTTTACAGTACTAATTTAACCAAAGATACAAGTAATAAGAAAAAATTGAAGTATGTAGTCAAGGTGCATGGCCAGATCAATAACAATTTGTTGGAATATTAGGGAAGCTGTACAATGGTGTACATTCCATTAGTGCTTAATGCAATCACATGTCAGGGCATGTACAGTTTCCTGGATGTTGTATTAGGATTGTTTATTACATAAACATAGAAAAAGTTATGTATCTCAATAATCCATTTTTCTGTCACTAATTCTTTTTTTTGTCCTTAATAGTATGATATTACATCATTCATATTTAGGATTACATAGTATCATAATTTATTTTTTTACTAAATTTTTTCCATGAGGACTTTGGAAAGAACCATTCATTTTTATGTCTTCTAGAAATCAATTTTGTTGAGTCAAGACATTGTTTATGTGCTTCCCAAGACTGGCAGTCTATTGCAGTAACTCTATGTTCCGACAAGTGATAGTAGGACCTCTGAAAATATTTTTGGATTATGTGAGTTACCCAGAATTTGTAGTTTGAAAATGTTCTCCTCAAGAGGGGACTGTTCTGCAAAAAATCACACTCAAGACACTGTGTTTTGAGAATGCCACTACATGAATTATATTTTTTAACTGCTGCTAATACAAAGTGCAGAAATCCATAATCCTGTATTAATGGACCTTGTCAAGAGCACCTCTTGATGCCAGAACCTCTCAGGTTTGTTTTACACTTCTTCTCCCATACTACATATAAATAGATACTTTTACACTGTAAGAATTTTCCCAGTGATGTGGTAATTTATATAAGTTTTGCATAGTTAGAGCTGTCCACACTATTTTTAATATATCAATTTGTTCAGTTTTTGTTTTGCAAAGTCCTCACCTATTAGTAAGTCTGGGAAAATATGAAGAAAATATACTAAGAAAATGCCTGGGAATTTGCTCTTTTTCCTGATTGCAAGGAACTGAGTCACGTCTGTGATTATATCAGGTAACTCAGTTTCATGTGCATTTTTCAAAAGTACAGTGTAATCTGTTACTACTGTCGTTGTCTTTACGAATGGTGTCAGTAAAAGTGAGGCAAAAGTGGTATTATTGGTGGTTAAGATTTTTGATTATTTTGATGATTAAGATAAATGATTAAGAAGTTAAAAGTGTGCTTAATGTTGTGTGCTACCTCTATGAAGGATAGAACATAACGATGTTATAACAAATTGTGTTCAGATTGAGTAATGATACTTCATTATTTTAGTGTGAGGAAATAAATACTCTGGGTCTGGCTTCTTTTGCACTTGCGGAAAATTCAGATTTGTATATAGATTTACAGCCAGGCTTTCCTCATTAAGGCAATCATTAATTTGATCATCAAACTAGCATAGAAGCAGCTGCTTTTCTATTGTTACTTGCACTGAGATTTTTCTTTCATGATGACAATGACAGATGTAAAGTTAAGCCTAAGGAACTTATATGCACAATCACTTACTAAAATTCAGTTTTGCTCATGCATATTTTAGAAGCTATTTCATATCTTAGAATCGAATTAACTGCACACTGAAGTTCTTTGAAGAAGTATAATTTGAGTATCAGCGAGATCATTCACTTTGCAATGGAAAGGACCAAAAGGGATCCCAAGAATGCTTATGCTTCACAAATCATCTTTATTTTGATGTGAACTGTGAGGTTCCATTTTAATAATAGAAGTGTTCTTGTCACTTAAAAATAAGACTTACAGTTTCTACTTCAAAAGTCAGTACATAGATGAGGAGATCAGCCATTGTGTAGTAAAATATGATTTGCAAGCAATGCAACAGTGTTGTCTAAATTGCAGTCCAATCTTCGTAAATTCTTAGGCAAATCTATATAAAGTCAATAGCGAATGCTTCCTGTAATCTTTAAAATTGTTCTTGTGCTGTCCCTGAGTGACTGCTGAAATGGTAGTGGCCTTTGAGAACGTCTTAGTAAAATGTTTTCTCTTAATGACTATATTCATACACAGTTAGCTGGTCAGATGTTCTATGGCAGCTGTGCAGTGTAATCGATTATGCTTTCATGTTGATATTTTTGTGTAAGAATCCAAATTATGTTTCACACTTGGAAACATTTTGTTTGTAATTTTAAAAATATTTGCAGAACTCTTAATTTTACATTTGTACATGATAACTCTTGAGAACTAGATATTCAAATCCAACTTTTATTTAGTTTCTCTTTTTTCTGGTAGTGGTGATTGAAAAATTGAACTTAGAGAAGTTGTTAGATATCCAAGGCATCAGCTCATAGCAAAGCTGGCCTTCTCTGCACAGCAGATACAACTTTCCAATCCACAGATGTGCCAAAAATACAAGAATTGTATGTTATTTAGAGTGCTAAAGGAAGGGGCCATGCTAGATTTTCCAAGAGGAACAAGGAGCTTTTTCAAACCCTGCTGTCTGAAAGACTCAAAAACTATGCAATACACAGAGGGAATTTTCTCCTAGGCTCTAGTAGTAGCCATGTGTTCTGACATACACATTGCCAGGACTTAAGAAACAAGCTGTTGTCAGGTATCCAGAGAGCAACACTAGCATTTCCATGGGTTTCAACTGTCTCACACTCCTAATCCATCAGGTTTGAAGATATAATCAGGAATTGCAATCTAATCTTCTTCTTATGTCATTGTATTCTTCTTTTCTCTTCTTTTCTGCATTTTAAGCCAGCCAGAGCCAGCTTTGTGAGTGATCAGTTGATATTGAAGGCATGACCCATAAGCACCCATATCTATTCCATTTCCTTTCTCATCTAAAACCATCCTGTTTGCTCTCCCTTTCCTCTTCTCTCTCCCACTTTAGTTCAAGGGTATTGTTGCCCAGAATGACACTGAACCATTGAGATGCACAGTGGGGCTTTGCTGGGTTGTGCTCCTCGTTACTCACACAGGGTCCAGTGCTCTGTGAGGAGGCAAGGGATCAGAAGCCAAAGCAGATCTCTGCTAGTCAGTTTGTGCAGCAGCAGAGTGGATGCTGCAGCTCTGACTTCACTTACGGACATCTGCACCCTGGACTACATGCACTTTCCCATCCGTTTTTTTTCCCAATGTTAAACCATCCGGGAAGGTATCCAGAAACTCTGCTGCATTTAGTGCAGCAGATCTAGAATTGTTCATTTGGAAGGTTTTCAGACCTGTCTGCTGGCGTCTGTCACCATGTGTACAGTACTGCCTGGGGTCAGCTTGATGGGGAATGTGCACCTTGCACTGCCACGCGGGGAAGAGGCGCTGGTTGCTTACCGGCAACTCTCCAGGTGCAATTTGAAATTGTTCCTGGTCTGCCGGGTTTGGTTGCAGTTCTGAGGCTGAGAGCAGCCTAGCAGATAGGAAATGTGCTATCTTACATATCCTTCAACTGAGCGGGAGGTTAGGTGGGGCTTGGATATGCTGTCTGTAGATGTGGGAGGGGGAAACTGCCTCTAGCCTGGAGCAGCTCTCCATGCGAATATATGTAGAGACAACTCATTTTGAAAAGGCCTGGTTGCTGGAAACATTCTTTTTTTTTTTTTTTTTTCTGTTTTAAAGATTAATTAATTGCCTAAAAAAAATCTAGAGTTAATTACTAAGTAATTATAATTTTTTTACCAAATAGTCTCTCTGATGTATAGCAGAAGTAAGCAAGATACAGAAGTTCATTTCTTCTAATATTTTTTCCAATTCCATGGGAGACCTGGTGGGAGGGGGGGGGGTATTTAGGGGGGCTCTGGGGGGGGGGGGGGGATATTTACCATACAGATCTTTTATACGCAATTTTGTGGTGTGAGAAATTTTTATTTAGGACAGTCAAGGAGAGTAGCTACATCTCCCCTTTTTTCATAGGCATGAATGGGAGATTCAAGCATACTACTGCAAAGGCAGTCACCACATTCTGTAATTATAATGCTAGCTGTACTGAAGCAAGGACAGAAGAGAAAACCCAAGTGTTTTGGAAATTGTACAGTAAAACCTGGCCTTGATAGAGTGCTACTCTACTCTCTGTTGTATTTAGTTTATTTATGGCTAGAGAAGATACATACTATTCTTGAATCTAAATTGTCTGTTCTCTACTTTATCACTGACTCTTTGGAAGTCAGTAAAGTTATGCAAAGGTTAAATCAAGGTGAGATTACAATTGGAATTTTCACACTGCCAAATTATATATACAAAATTAACACTAGGTTTTGAAAAAGCATTGTCAAAAACAACATTGAACCTTATTACATGTTCAGCTGTAAGTGGTTATTATACGTACGTGCATATATGTGAACTGTTAGGTACTAGGAAAGCACTCAGCATCAGTTTACTTTGTTTTGCAGTTTATGCGGATTAACAAGATAGCAAACGTCAGTTTTAGTCATGGTGACTTGTATATGGCTTCATGATATGACCATCTGTCTAATGCAGCAGACATTACCTGCAATTCTCTTAAAATGATGCAGTACCTATCATAAAAACTGAGGTTGTTTGCTTTTTAAAGGAACAGCATGATAGCACTTGGCAGTATGCTCTAGTTTACTAGCTAATAGGTCAGACAGGCTAAGATGGCTCTTCTGTCCAAACAGAAGGCTTGAATGTGTTGCTTCTCTCTTATTTCTGAAGTGTGTAATCTGGTTCCACAGACCATCTGCTTGGTTGCTGTAATATTTCTGCTCTTTATCCTGCCTGACAAAACTAAGGTGTACAACAATACCCAGGGGATAATTGGAATGATGCTTTTAAGCCACATTTGTGTATTTTTCCTATTTTCCTGTTCAGTCATTTTGGCAATAGATACATAGATAAGTTTGTTTCATATTTAATCTTTCTTTTTTAAAGAGAGGAAAGTTTTATTGCCCTAAGAAGCAGTATTGCAGATATGTTAATGTGTTCTCTCGCACATATGTTCCCAAAAGTTGTGGCCAGTAATAGCATTTTATTGGACTGGTTGGTTGCAACAGTGACAGCTGAATTTTTTTAAAAAAATCTGATATTGCAATGTGATATTGCCGCTTTGTTGTTACTAAATACATGCTTTAGTCTTTCGTTTTGAATGAAAATATCACAGCATTATGTAGAGGCTATCATAATGTGTTGTCCCTCTACTGGATAGAATAGAGATCAATTCAGTGGAAAGGATAGTTTATTTTACAGTGTTTATTTAATAAAGAAGAAAAAAAGACAAAACTCAAGCTGAACCTTTGGCATTGTTATTAAATAAGAAGAATGCATTTATACAGACAAATTGGCATGGGTTCCCAGAATGCAAGTCTCAGAACATTGTTAGGAAAAGAATGGTGTAAAAACATTCTGTCAGTGGTTGAAACTTAAGTCAGATGGCAAATCTGTAAATAGACATGCAATGTTCATTCAAGTGCTGTGACTCTGAGGTGAAGTGAACGGACCCGGCACTGCCGTGGTCAGGGCTGTAACACTTTGGAGCCACTCTTGTGGAAAGAGAAGCTGGAGAGGACAGGAGGTGAGCAGTGATTGCATTGGTCGTGTCAGGCTGGTCCTGGGCATTTTTGGTACTGGCAGGCCTGTCAGAGCAATGACTGCCCCTGAGGAGGTTTCAATTCCGCTGGATGCTTTGGAAGTTACTTTGGAGGTATAGTAGTTGTAAGAGAAGCTAGTCGTAATAATTCTGCAAACCATTGCTTCCTATAAGGACTCTGGGATGGAAAAAAATACATGCGTACATGGTGGTTTTTATATTTGTGTGTATCTATGTATATATTTTTTTTTCCCCTCAAAATCCCAGCTTCGCAGATGTGCTTCTAGGTGATAAGTAGAAAGCATTTGAAAAACCATTATCCCTGTGCCACATTTTCATTGCAAACCATTTTACTCAAGTCAGCGCAGCCTTGACTCTATCAAAGCTGCCACCTTTGGTTTTTTACTGTGTTATTCTTGTTTGGAAAGCAGGGAAGTAGTGTGCAATTAGGTACAGAGTTTCTGGTGGAGGATATCAGAGGTCACTGGAAGTCTCCATGTCTCCAACAGTTATCAGCTTTCTCATCTTACTAAAGGCTGCCATACTCCCTTCAAAATTTTCTTAGTTTCTTTGTATCGTAAAAGCAGTAAACCAGAAGAGAAATACAATGGGGGTTTTAAAATTCTGAAAATAGTTTCTGAGAAGTTGAAATGGACACAGCTAAATGGGAAATTACAAGGCCCTCTAGACAATGGAGAATATTTTGCTGGTGTCTTGTCACTCTCTTGTTTCTTGTCAAACTCTAGAATAATAATTCTTGTTGTTTAGGGACAAAACATGGTAATCTAATTGAATATTTACAAATATCCTTTTGGTCCAGATGTTTTCACAGTGGCATTAATGTATAGTGTCATTGAAAACAGGATACCTTCTGCTTTTCTGTGAGTCTTTAGACTTCATTGTCCAATTAAGTCTGAAACTGAAGGGAAAGAAGAAAAAGCAAGACATATGTCATACCTCTTGCAATCATTTCTGCTGTGCAAATCATAATTTTCTTTTTAGGGAAAGTAATAAAAGAAGGATGATACTATTCAAATTTTTTTTGTGACTCTTTTGGGTGGAATTTGCTGGCCTGTACACTTCAGATTTAACTTTACTGTGGATCTGTCTTCCTTACCAAATGGATTGTAATTTTCTGAACCAACCTTTCCACTTGAGGCTAATCCTTTTAGGAAGAGGTAATTTTCCTGTTTATCTTAATTGACATGTTCCCTAAATTTCAATCTCTCCATTAACTTGACCTTAATTATGTGGCCTCGTTGATAAAATGAAGGTTACCCAGGCAAGCTCCATGCATGATTAATATTTTTTCTTGTGTTTGTAACAATTAAAAATCTGAACCCTCTTCCTAATCTTTACCTTCGATCATTTCTAAAAATGAGTGTAAAAAATATTTATGGTGGTTTTTGGCCTTGTTTAGAATCTTAAAAAATAAATATTATATCCGAGATAAATACTTCGATGTAAATCTGTGTATTTCCACGTCTCTCTTTTCATAAGAAAAGTATGCTTTGATTTTGTAAATGCCATCATTTAGTCTTGATAGGTTTCTAGTGCTTAATTTTTCATTTTTTTAAATTAATTTTTCTCCATTCAAACATGCAATATGTACAGTAATAGATTATTACAAGTTGAAACTCTCTTAGTACTGTCAGAATAGACTGGGTTAATCTTAAAATTTGAACCATTCAATCATAGCTTTTAATCACTATTTATCTGAATAAAATTTGATTAAATACTTCTAGTTTGAACTATAGTTACTACTGACTTTAACTTAGATCAAGCAGTAAATGCCTAAAATTCATGCATTAGAAATTCATTCTCACAGTCACAGAAGGCTGAGCAGTCTTGCAAGTAGGGGAGGACTTCATGCTCCAGGTGTTTTTGTCCTGTACAATTGAGTTGTTAGAAAGAGACTACAGTACTTTGGGAAAATCTAGCACTGCTGTTATTATCAGTAACATTCACAGCTGGTTTGTAGTAAAATGCAAGGCACTCTAGTCTGTGAATAAATATCTTTCTGACTGCACAGGATGATAATTGCTCTGCCTGCACTTTCTTTGGCACCTACTTATCTCAGCTGAAATGATTGATAAAAATATTTTTGTACTGACGTTGAACACTTCTAAATTATATAATGATTTTTGTATTATTTCACATTTACTCTGAAGAAAGTTCATGCTAAATTGAGTTTCACTGCTGTCAGTATCTTTATTAATCAGAATAGGAAAAGTATGGTGTGTTTCCCACCTTTTTGCACAAGATCAATTTTTACAGCAAGACTTCCTCTTTCTTTTCTTGGAGCGACATGGAGAGTTATGTACGAGGATATCAAGTCACTGACTTCAAACAGAAGACAAATTCACTAAAGTGAAAATGATTGTGATAGTTCTCTAATTTCCCCCACAGTGTATGTAAAACTGACTTTTAAAGTGTTTAGTGGATAATGGATCATGTAAGGTCAGTACTAGCCATAGCTGTTATGGCTATTATTTTCTCCTTTCATGGGAGGGTGCTCAGCAAAATGAGATTGTCACGCTCTTTTTTTTTTTGAGAGGACAGCGACAGACAGTTAAAAGCCTCTTCATGTAAGGATGTTATTTCATAAAGACACCAGCACTGGATTATCCCCTTCACTTTAAACTTCAGCCAGCTTGTACAAAGAGATAAAACAAAATAGCCCCAATCCCAGGGGTGGAGAAGTGCTGGCCAGATCTGCCCATGTCCACAGCTTTCATTTTGATTAGTCACATGTGAGGAAAATTCACTTAGGCTGAGAGGTAAATTTAATACCAGTTATGCCCATGCTGTTCATATCACAACCATTTTCACATGATGCCACTTAATTCCCTAAGAAGCAGAAAGGTAAATCGGTGGCTGGCCAGCTAAGGTGTCATAATGCATTAGGACCAGGGCTCGCTGCAGGGGATAATGGTTCTGATTGCTGTTGACTCATGTCTCCACCAACTGCCTCATGTAAAATAAGTGACATTTAAAAGGCATCAAGATGTGAGAAGAGGTGAAAAAAAGAAAGGAAGAAGGAAAAGCAGAGTACTAAACTTGCCACTTGAACATAAAGTCCCTTTTTCACCCTAAGTGGTATAAAAATGATAACTCAACATGCCATAGGTGACCTGCGCTGTGCTTTGAACTTCCTGTCTTGTGTTTTTAGAGGAAATCTGTAAAATTGCTTCTGGGAACTGCTCCAACATGTTATCATTTATTTCCCATTTAATGTTGTTTTTTTTTTTTACTTTTTTTTTTGCCCTTGGATATCAGTCTATTCATCTTTTAAAAAGCTTAAGGCTGAATCAAGTTAGGCAATGGTATACAACAAGAGGCAGCCTAGTCTCTGAAGGCCCATTTAAGTCTATTTTTATAAAAAGAATCAAATTCCAGTTTACAGTAAGCATATGCTTCAGTTGACATCTGTTTCTAAGACTTGGATGCTTTGTTTGCATAACAGGCACCAATAAATGGCCTTGTTTTAAGTCTGCTCACTCAGTTGTATTTGGGTTGTTCAGCTGGGGATTTGAGTTGCAGCTGATCCCCTACCGCTCATAGCAGATACTAAAGGGAAGAAAAAAAAATCTGAGAAATACAGTCTTATTCATCAATGCAGATTTCAGCATTCCCAATAAACCACTTTCTTTTTGTTAGGTGACTACTAAATACTTGTTTGCCCAGGTAGAGAAGCACTTGAAAGTATCAACTATTAAAGATAATAGAAAGTTGGTTTGTTTTTTTAATGTTGTATTTAATACCATTCGTGTCATTCTCAACTGACAAAGCCTGGTGCATGTAATGCTGGGAATTAAATGGATGATATGCGTAAGAAATGCATTTGTTATGGCAACATATATTATAGTGATTTTTAAAAATAACTTTTGTTTTCTTTTAAGTGTCCATGCCCTACTGATGACACAGTTTAAAATATTTTATAAGCAAAATTTAATTATATCTGCTTTCTTGGCAAAGCAAATTCTGGACTTCTCAAGGGAAAATTCAGAAGTGTATGTGTTGCTTCTTTAGCTTGCAGAATATAAGCCTTTCTCTGTGAAGTGATGCATTCTGTTGCAATTACATGGTATTTCTCTCATATGTATAACATAATTAAAATAACATTTCTATGAAACCTAGGAAATGCCTGTAAAGAGTACAAAAATGTATCAGTAGTATCACAACTCTATAATTACCTTGCTTAATAACTACTGCAGTTTTTTAAAAGCAATAATATCAGCACTGCTTCCTCGTTAGTATTTTGAACTTCCCCCATCAAATTATTCTAAAGTGCTCTCTAGTAGTGTACAGAATATGTAACGTATTTCAAGTGGATTTACTTATCAACTTTTTCTACTGGTACCAACAGCAGTAGTGTGAAATATATCTACTCCATTTACTCTTATCCATTGCACCTACTTTCTTTTTCCCTTTAATTTTTATATATGGTAAAAATTTCATTGAGGAGAGATTTTAGATGACAGGACTGTAATTTTAAAACCAATAGAAGAGGTGTAAGCAATTTGAGCTTAGCTGAAGCATAATCTTAGGTTGTCAAGAAGAAACCCATTCTCCCTATGCTAATCAATCAGTATATCAACCAACCAATCATCTCCTCAGCTTAGCATATATCCTAAGGTTTGATATATCTATTAACTGCCCATCATGCAGCTGGTCTCCGGTTGATGAGATTCCCCCTATCTTGGCATTTGGAGGCAGACAACTGAGCTATCACAGCCTCAGATAAATACTAAAGTGGAGATTTCAATCCTGCTCCTGATAGCAAAGACAATCCAGGAATATAGAACATATTTTTAGAAAAGAACACATAGAGAATTACATTTTCAACAGTGTGTTATATGTGAAAATTGCATATATTTCATGATCCCTTCTTCTTCCACCCCCTCCCTCCCCAGAAGTACCAGGAAATTACTCTTATATTGTGACTCAAACTCTCAACAGAAAAAGAGAACAACAAGAAAGTGCTAAAATTAGTTGTTAACTGCTAATTACTATAATGGTGTTATACAACGCCTTTAAAAAAAAAAAAAGTGCCTTTCCTTATTATTGCAGCATTATTACTCTATTGATGAAGAGCTGTATGAAAATAGTGTGTCACAACATACTTAAACCTTAGCAGAAAAGTTTGAATTTCAGAAGATTATACACCTGCCTCTCCATTTGCGAAGTCTGAGCTCAAAACTCATTAAATAAAAACATAAACTAGGTATTGAAGAGTCTACCTGCTAATATGGAAGTTTGGCATGAGATTTAACATAGTGTTTCAAGGTGCAAGAAATGCTGTAGAAATTGATGACTTACTGTATTGGCTTTGCCATTAGTAAAAAACCACCTCAAAGCATAAAATGGCCTAGAGAGAGCCCTAGGGTTGCCCAAGGTCTGTGGTCACCATGGAATGTAATGTAGGACACAAGGGACAGGTTTCCCACTCAAATTGCAGTATCAAAGATGGGGCCCAATTTCTGTGCTGGCATATGACTGAGCAATTCCTGAAGTCAGAGGATGTGTGCTCTCTTACTTCAAAATTTGATCAATTCTTTTTCCTGACATACTAACAATAAACATAAGCATATTGTTACGAGGTTAGCTTATAGGCTTTTTCATGCTTTCATTTAATTAAATTGAGTGTAATGATTTGCTTTGCTTTTGTTCCTTTGTTTCTGAGACTCAAACCACTGGATGTTCTGAAATACATTCTCTCAACACTGAAAAATGGCGTTAAGTCCCTAAGCTATGTATTTTAGTCAAAGCACATTGTTCTTCATACAAGAGCACTTCTGTATCAGAGTGTAGAAATGTAAGTTTTTATACATCTCTACAATGTTTTTCAGCAGAATTCTTGTAGCCCCGGTCTGCATTTCTACGCCTTGTAAAATAAAAATGTGGTCAGTTAGGTCATGGTTTATTACAGTAACGTGGAAATGTGAAAGTAATTGGGGAAAATATGTCAGGCTACTTTGAGGACTAAATTCTACTCTTATCACTTTTGTATCCTCCGTTACCATTACCCACTGAAACACTGATTTCCTGATAAGGTTACCCTTGGATTTGACTCTACAAAATGATCCAAAGCACTAACATATGCTAATATAATAAAGGCTACTTTTTTTCTGAGAAAGACCACGCATATTTTAAATTTAAGGCTGGTTCATTAGCTGGGATACACAGGCATAATACCAGCTGAAGATCTGACCCATTGTATTTAATGGTCATGAAAAGTGCCAGATCAACAGCTGTGGTTCTTGCAACCTGTTCAGGCAAAACCAGCTATGAACAATGGTAGTGCAAGTTCTCTTTTGTTGCCCTGTGAATATATGTCAAACCTCACCTGGAAGGACCTGGAGGACCCTGAAATCCTTGGCCTTTCAGAAAAAAAAGGTAAATATTTTCCTTTGATATAGATTTGCCTTAACTCTTACAGTCTAAATTCATATGGAATATGGATCCATAAATAGATGAGAAGTCTGGTTCATCTTTGTGCAGCATTCTCACTTACAGAACTCATTACAAATCTTATTCCATGTGAAAGAAGAAAACAAGGTTTAGTGATGTAGGGAGATTTTGGGCACCTGCTGCAAGATGGTTGTCAGTAGCGTAAACTTTTGACAATTGCACACTTAGCACCAGTTGAAATTACCCCAGGAGAAAGAATCAAGGCCTTTTCTATACAGGGACCTAATGAATTCATCTAAGAATGTGAAGGATGCATGGTCACCCTTTGCCAGTATGTGAAATTCAGAGTACTAAGATACACTGTTTTGTTAGACAAATATTGTCCAAAGCCTTCAAACTGAACTGTGCATGCAATTATTATTTTGACTTTTACCCAATTTCTATCTCCTGGCTGTACAGAACAGACACTTTTCTAGTAGTTTGGTTAACTGTGTAGAATGGTGGAGTTTGATAAAGGAGAAAAAAATGAGTCAGAAGCTGTTGGGACCAAAAAGGTATTGTCTTTGTTTAGTTAATTTGATGGGAAAGAACCAAACAACAAATCACAAACCAAACAGAAGAAATCCAAGCTCTAGACACTACTTCTGAACACAAGCAGAATTGCCCAAATAAATTCCACTTTCTTTGTCTTGAGCATTACATAAGGGTGCATAGGGCAGTTACACGAACTTCCATGTTCACTATCAGATACTTGAGGAAGATAAGCAGTATTAGTAACCAATGTTAATCACCAATGTGAAATTTTTACCTTCTCTCTACCTCTGATGTATCTCTCAACCCCAAAACAAACCAACCAAACAAACCCAAAACAACCACAAAACCCTACAGAAAAAAAACCCCCGAAACAACACAAAAAACCCCCCAACTAGTTTCCTCGCTTCATCTATAGACAAAGTGAAACTAGGATACTGGAATTTACAGAATAGAGCAACAAGGCTAGAGCTGAGATATGGTTGATTGTATCTACAAGCTATTGTGAATACTGGAAAAAGGCAGTTATTTAATTGAGCTATCCAACTATTTGCCTGGACATGGTTCTTTAAAATCTTCCTTTTTCTATTTAGTTTCTTGTTTGTGAAGCAAATAAATATGTATGCACTCCAGGTTTATTGTTACGTATTTAAATGGTACAGTTCAAATATCATTTGAATATTCTTTTTCTACTCTTCTAAGAATGAGTGCTCATTTAAATCAGATATTATGAAAACCGGATGACTAATCCTAAATTCAGGTGTACTACCACTCAGGCTGGGCAGATTGCTAGTTGATCATGCTAAGATGCTCCCTTATCCATTATTGGATCTGAAAAAGAGGAGGATTAAGAATTATCTGACTTCTCAGTTAATGTGCAAATCATCTAAAAGCTCAGCTTAGAAAGGTCTTAGAAAGCCGAACAGCACTAAAATAATAATAATGTCTTAAGTTTTTTTAATAATATAAATGTGTCGTATCACATTTTTAGAGTGAAAATAGAGTTTTGTGGTTTCTATCTCAGATAGTCTTTTATCTCTCCCTTCCTGTTTTTGTAATTATGTATGAATGTCCTAGAACTCTGCTTCTAATTAAAATTTTTTTATTGCAATTAGAAGTTGTCGCTTGGGACAAACTCACACTGTTGGAATTTAATAGCAATTGTATTACTTTCAGGCAATAGTAGAAAATAATTTGATAAATATCTTTGGAAATGAGCATTAATCTATTTACTTTTAACAAAGCATAAGGCAGGGAAGGAAAAGTATATCTTGGGAAATATATTTGTATAATGTATCTATGATCTTTGCAGGGGTTTAGTCTGTAATATGTATTTCTAGTATCTTTCTCTGCTCTAGGTTATGGTGAAAAAAACCCTTCATTGAAAAGATTGACACACTATTTTTCTGTATTTTCAAGGGACAGGAGAGTCTGTGAACCAGAAGGCATCTCCTAATGTCCCATCTTTGCATTTTTAGGCTAGTTCTGCTGTTTGCTATAGTAATATTTGTTTTATCGTTTCTATCACTCCAGTATGTATACTTGCCTTTCAAAATCTGTGGAAAGTATTTAAAAAGAAAAGAGAAAATGCTAGTATTTCAAAACCCTATTATAATGCATTTTCAAATATGTCAGACACATCTTTGTTAAAATTAAACCAAGGATTGGTTTTGAGCGAATAGCCCTATATCCTTACAGATGCTGTGGATGGATGCATCTAAGCTGCTTATTATATTGATGGGTTTTGCTGCTCTGCAGCAAATGAAAACAGGCAGCTGCTTCCTCCATCAAAGCAAAAAGCAGCCTGAGTTTTTATTAAACGAGTGTTCATTTCTTCTATTGCCAAAATTCTTACACAAAACAAAAGAGCAGTTTTAGCACATTATTGCTTAACTAGACATGAACAACTGACAGCAAGTGATAAGCCTGTCTGCTTTTCACAACTGGTAATCATTTTTGGAATAGATGTTTTAATATAGTTGAATATAAAATTTTGTAATTTACATCTACAATGGTACATAAATTTATAGATCCAGTTTTTTGCAGGAGAATGAAGGCTATAATCACAAAAGGTTTGTTCCAGTGTTGTTTAATTTTTAATAACTATTTGAAAACTAGGTAAAAACACACACACACCCCACAGATTCCTTCATTTGAAAAAGATGTTAAAGACAATCATACCAGTAGATTTGTACAGTTGGCCAATTTTTCTTATGGAAGGGATATGTGTACATTTACAGCTTTGACTTGTTACTGTATTTCCACATCAGTTCCACCGAGCTTCTTAAGTTTGTGCTCTAAAAGAAATTTGCAGATTGCAGACCATCATGTTTCCCTCCTAGTCATGAATAATAATGAGAATGAAAGTGAGAGATACAGTGCTGAGGCCATTTTGCCTAGGCTGAAGATCTCAGCCGGTGCTTATACATATTTTTCAATGATCTGAATATCATGAATTCTGCTTTAGATTGGAAGAGAGACAAGAGGTTCTACAAAATGTATGTGCATAGGGAAAAAATGTTTCTCTTTATATTCGCTTCTATTTTTTTCTGATGTTCTTGTACCTTTTCAAATTCACTAAAGTAAGCTAGCCATTCTCCCTGCCTCAAATTACTCCTCTTCACTGGACTTAAAAGGTGGTTTGCCATCTGCAAAAGCCAGGTGCAGTAAGGCACAGATATAAGGTGCTACTGTAAAGGCTATTAAATAATTTTCCTTTTTCATACTGTGTGCATTTATTGCTGAAGTTACTCACTTGTAAATACTCTTGGGGTAAATTTTAGAATGGAAAGCCTCAGATTAGACAACTGGGCTTTCAAAATATGTTACCTCTTAAAGATGCTGGCATTTGAGGTGGTCAAATGACCAGAGGGGCACAGTACTTAGTAGCTGTTCTCCTTTTGAAAATCTGCTCTCAAATTCAGTTTTGGAGTAAATAATTTTACAGTTCCAGGCACAACATCTGCAACTAACTTGGCAATGGTGACCCTTCTTTTATCTGCTTCTGCTGTAGATGGGTGTAAACTTAACATTTTGTGTACTGAAAACAGAGTGAAACAACATGGGGTTTTGTCAGTGGGTTTTTTCCTTGCTTACCAATTCCCTCCATTTCTTCATTTTACTAAAGTGACCGGGTTTGTTGTCTGGATTATTATGGAAGTTATTTTCTATTAAATTTTTCCACTTCTTCATACATGCATTTTATGGTATCTAAAAAAAGAATATTTGTAGTATTAGTGCCTTATTATGTGTGTTTATGTTTTTTGATTCAATACACTTTAGGTAGGATCTTAGGTAGCAGGGATGACTGATTGTCCTTTCATCTGTGTCACATTTTGCATGCTGTGTGAACAAGTGAATGAAAATAAAATCTTCACTTCCTGTCTAAACTGAACAACATTTTTTATGGTAAAATTATATTGCAAAGGGGGTTGAGGTATGGAGTTTGAAGAAAGTTTAGAGCTAGAAATGTTTTTGAGAGCTATGCCAACTACAGTAGTGAAATTATTTGCAAGTAGTCTTTACTTAAGCAATTACTCAAGTCAGAACACCCATGTTATATGTTACTACCAAGATGTATTTGGCAGACATACACTGTGCATCCACTTGGTATCTAGTCTTAACTGTGCTGTTCATAACTTCATGTTTTAGCTTTGACTTGGATGTGAAGTTTAGTGCTCCACTGACAGAAGGACTCATAATATTGGTTAGAGCTTACTTTTGAAATTTGCTCCGAAGTGCTGTGCTGTTGAACATTGATTTTGATCTGCTCTCTTACTTCTCCAGGACCCTCAGCAGATGTACCATGCTTCTTGCTGTGCATGGTGGTGGTGATCCATAGAAAAACTAACCAGGATAAAATGATCAAACTTACCTTCCAATGTGACTTGAATATAGTCACATATAGAAAATAAGGTTTGATACTGTAAAATTAGGGTTGTGACAGTGCTACAATGCTCTAAGAATGGAAGAACCTTGTTTTAAATTCCTAGAATTACTTATGTTATATTCCTAGAATAGCCTTTTCCAGTAAATTACCTTAGTTTTGGGGATTTTCCATCTACTCTACAGTCTTTTAGCAGAGGTGATGGGGAATAATTGCCTGTCCGGACAGGCCATTAATTTAACACCTCTGCACAGTCTATTGTAGTGCTAAAGATTTTTCTGCTCTCCACTAACCATGTGTCTCCGTGTGGAGGGATAAAAAGTGCCTTACTTAAGGTCAGAAAACAGTTCATCCTTGCTCAGTGCAGTTGTTGGTACGACCTTTGAGACATTATTCATCGCTTAGCCCAAAAATGCTTTTTTTCCCTCTCACTTTGATGACTATTAAAGCAAATAAGGTGATTTCATGTAATCAAGAATCAGGACATACTAGAAAAAAGATCTTTTTGAGTATATTCATATGGGGAAAATGACTGACTTTTCAAATTTAAATTGTCTTTGCTTTTGAGGGTTAAGATAGAATTTGTACAAAATTTACTTGAGACTTCAAATGAATAGGAAGACATCTCATAGTTTAATAGTGCAAATAAAAGACAAAATTTGAATGTTGAGATCAGCCGTCTGTACATGGGGCTGTGTGAAGTGCTAGGGAAATGTGAAAATACTTTTAATTTGGTTTAGCTTCAAAAGTAACTTCTTAATCTCCTAGCATGAGTTAAATACTTGTAGGACAGCTTTATACCTCCTACTCAGAGCTTCCAGGGACAGCTCACCTGTCACCTCCAGTTGCCCCTATGTTTCTTGTGTTCAGTGTTGGCAGACAGTAGAGCAGAGTTCCACTAATCTTGCACTATCCCAGCTAACGTGAGCAGTAGCTACAAAGAACTGTGAGTTCTTTGGACCTATGGAGCACTGCTGAGACATAATAGCTCCAATAGTCAGGTGGCTTTCTTAAAAATACACATCTCAAAATTCTTTTCTACTGCCATGATGTTCTTTAAGAGCTTCACATCAGATCTCAGTATTTGTTATCCAGGGGTTGACAGCATTCTTTAAAATATGTGGGGAAAAGCAACAGAAAGAGAAACTTTTTTTTTTTTTTTTTAAATACTGGATAATTTATTTCTGGTAGACAATCTTCTGTACTACATAGAGTACTCAGCATTTTTAGATTTGTTGCAGAAGAAGCACAGGCTTTGTGTAGCTTTGGACTAGTGGTGCTCCAGCTGATGGTTAAAGCACAACATCCTCAGAAGGCTGTCTGCACATGGCTTAGTCATGTGGCTTGAAGGTTGCTTTAAGAAACTGTTGTGCCATGACTAGTGCAGAGAGACCTGACACTTTCCGATAGCAAGCACTATGAAAGTGATAAAACCAACTTAAGTTATGTTTCTTTCCATTATTATGATTTTCTTAGTGTTGTTCCTCTGTAGGAAGAGTTTGGGTGCCTTTATTTGGTTACATCATACCTCATGGTGTAAGCATTACTTGGGTTATTTTTCTTGGCCTTCCTATTATTTCATTCTGTGTGTCTAAATAACTTAATGTGTCTCTTATTTTGGTTCCCAATATGCAAACTTGGGACAGTAGAAATTAATGATATCATCAAGTTCTTGTGAGGTAGACTCCATTACTGGGGTGACATTTTATGATAGGGTGGTAAGTGCTGTAGAAATGCCTGCATTTTGTATGGTTCTGATGTATTTGTAGCATTTCTCTATCCACTGTCATACAATTTAGTGATAATGTTTTTCTACTCCTTCTACTGTAATAAGTATCATAAATCTGTCTGGAAGTAGATATCATCTTTCTCATGGCATTTGTAGTGAAAATCCTGCTCCATCCTAGTGGTGAAAGGATATTTGTCAAGAGTTGGAATGTGAGCAGACATGCGCTCTGTCTCTGTCCTGTGTCTTCAGACATGCCCATTCTTGAGGGTCTCCTATGGACACCAATGCAACTTAATTTTTTCGTATGTTTCAATAGAGATTCCAATGCTTTCTGGCAATTATCCTCTGTTTTCACGGTGTACTTATCAATGTGATAAAGAGTTTTAAAACCTTCAGTATATGTCACAAAATATTTATTTTTGCAAAAAGAAACTCTTGTTTCTGTCTGTTTCATCATTCAGAGAGATTTTTTAGCCCCTCTGTCTAGGTCTTGTAGAATATTTCTAGCCTTGAAAATACAAGCACCATTTGGGGGTCTTTTGATATTCTTTTGCCTATCCATCCGTAAATAGTCTACTAACATGTAAGTAATTGTACATGCAAATAGGTAGCATCCAATGTTGTATATTTATAATCAAATTCAGAAATCAAAATGAGAATAATTTTATTTTAAATATGAAAGAATTACTTAAAGCGTGTTCATAGGAAACTTAATCCATATCCATATGTATGTGTTTGCAGGAAATACATTATGCTTTTCACAACATAGTGGTAGTTGTTAATTCACAGGAATTTTGCATTTCTGCATTACAGCTGTATGTTTTCTAACAGAAGCAGAACTATCTTTCTTATACTTGCAACTTCAAAATGTAGGTCATTGTGTTGGAGAATGTAGGTCAGAGTGAGGAGGAAGAAGACAGAATGCAAACTCCTCCACATGGATCTTTAAGCTTATCCCTGTTTTGAAGGTAAAGAGGCTTACCTACCTGTTCAAGCACGAGAAGCTTTTCCTTTTACTAAAATTAACGCAGGTATTCTGGCTTCTGGCTGCTTGGCTTAGCTGGGAGCACTTCCACACTTGAGACTTGTTTATGCAAGACCTCCTGACTCCTGCTTCTTTAGCTTCCAGATGCTTATACCATTGCTGAGGTGATCCTTCCTTCCCTGTGGGGGAAGGCAGCGGGAAGGAGAGCTGTGTGTGTTGCTGGCATCTGCCTAAAGAAGAGCATTGTCTTTGCAAAGGTGCTTTACCCTTCTCTCAGCACGGAGCTATCTGATACACCTGCAGTTCCAGCCAGTATCAACATTGTAATGGTAGCAGGGGAAGGAATGGTGACCCCTCAGAAAAGATTCAGTGACACCATTCAAAGTGCTCTCAATAACAACTGCAGAAAAGTGAGAGACATTTGACTGAAGATACTGAAAAGTCAGATGTTAAAGAATGTTTGCTACAATTGACAAGTATTTTTAAAATTCACTCAGGCTAGAAGTTTGCTATAAAAAGGGTTTCAGTTTTTTATGTTTGTGGGTGTGAGGGTTTTTGTAATGTGAGATGTAAGTATTATAAATGGTATTAAATTAGCCGTGTCTTCACTAAATATTAAAAAACCACTTTTATTGCTTGAGTATACACCAGTCACTGCAAACTGAAACATTCTTTATGTTATACACTAAAATATTTAAACAGTTATTATATTTATTGCAAAATCTGTCATTTTAGCGTATTTCAATGCTCAAAAGCATTGTAATGCTCAAAGGGAGATGAAAAACCCTGTACAATTCTTAGTGTATGTTTCACTAAAGAATGGGTAGTCTTGTGTGAATATTTTATTTTAACCCTTAGGAAATCTAAGTAAAATAGCACATTCAAAACCACCTAATCAGACGGAACTGTCATAAACAGGACAAATACAAGTATTGCATTAGTGGTTTTGTCATACATATGTATCATCAGTCTGGGGTTTTTTGCCCCTTAAATATCTTTGTAATACAAAAGTTATATGCAGGGTTTTGGACAAATCCTGTCTTAGCTTTTGCTTCATCTGCATGCAGTCAAGACATCTTTAAATTTTCATTAATTCTCACGATGAGTAAGGGTAGTTCAGAATACTTACTGGATGGAAAGGAAGAATTATATTGATGATGGTTTTAATCAGGCTTTAAGTGATTTAAAGGATGACAGTTTTCCTCCCAAACTTCTGGTTCTGTTAAATTTAGCCTTAAGAACAAAAATTTGGTAGAAGTGGTCTAAGGGATACGCATAGTTAACTGCATGGAATTCAACTTACTTGTGTAGAAATACCTAAAAGACGCTCTGCATGTCAAATAAGTTTGCTGGAACTGTTGAAATGTCTATAGTTCATAATATGAAGTTTGTGTCTCATTTCTCAATGTCATGTCTTGGTGGAGGGGGGGAAGCTGACTCTGGATTTTACGTGTGGACAGACATGTAAACATGGTTTTTCATTGCTAAGCAACCACAGATGAAAAACACATACAATGATAATTTGGCTGCATATGCCTTTGATACTTCCTCCTTTAACTTTGGGAACATTTGCAAACGTAACTCGAGTTCCTGAGTATGAGTCTGTTTTCCTCAGGCTCCCTCCAGCAATGAAGTCTGGTGCCTGCAGGAGAGCATGTCAGGCACACAGGATCTTTGCTGCCCTCTCCGTGGGCCACAGCACTTCAGCTGGACATTCCAGTCAGGTGGGAAACTGGTCTGGCAAAACAGACAGTTTCATGAGAGACTGGTTTTGAAGGAATAAATTTACATGGAAGCCTCCAAGTAGTTGTCAGTGTTGATTATGACCAGTGTAAGTTTTATGATGGAAGCTAATGAATTAATGAATAATACAGATTAGGTGAAGAAAGTGCAATTGCTCCTGGCTATTTCTGTAGGACAGCTAGGGGGATTCAAACGAAAATGGCAGGGAGAGCAAGTATAAAATGAGAGAAGAGGGGTTTCTTTATACAGCAGGGTGAAACTGTGATGCTTCCTGGTGCAGCTCTGCAAAGTTTACCAGCAGAACAACCACAAAAATCCTTCAGTGCCTGTTAAGCAGAACTTGGCACTTTTATCTTCTCTTCTCCTTCTTCTGAACTTCTTGAGCCACAACTAAAAATCACACTTTTATTGCCCTAGTCCTGGATTTGTCCTTAGCATGTGCTCCTGGTCAGTCTCCCTTACAGTCAGACTGATGCCTGACTTAACAAAAAGTAAGAGAAAAAGGAGCTAAATAAAAAGAAACTGGAAAGAAAAGGAGTGACTGTAGTATGATGATGATGATGTAGCTAATGAAAAATGAGAGGGCTCCTGTCTCCTGTTAGGAACAGGCTACAAGGCAAATTTGGCCTTGAATCTGGCCTGATACAAACAGGTTGTTGTTCATTTGAATGCCCAAGTGAATTAAATTTTATATGACTTTTAAAGTCTTGATTATCCATGTATATGTGTAGATATATGTGTATGTTTATGTGTGTGTGCATGTATCTATAAATTTCTGATCATTAGTTGTGATGAAACCTATGAAATACTCAATTCCAATGCTTAAATCATAGGTCTTCTTTTTATTTTTCTTTATTCCATGCTATTATGGCAAATATAGAAAATAAAACAGTGGGTAGACATCTGTAAATGGTAATATGCATTCAAATATTATTTTAGACCAGAAAAAATATGTTCTAAGAAGGCAAATATCTTTGTTTTATAGGTCTCTGGCCCTCTGAAGAAGTGCTGGCTTACTACTGCCTAAAGCATAATGAAATATTCAGGTACAGAGTTAAACATGAAAAGATATTTTCCAATCTCTTAGTTTTATTGTATCTGCATGGTAAAGATTGCTATGATTTAAGTCTTCAGATTAAATTTAAAATGTTCAAGGTGAAAGCATGTTGCTCTTAACAAAGAATTCTGAGCTGCCTTTGGGTACTAATATTGCACAGCAAGCTTTCTGCTATATGTCAAAGACTTTTGATTTCCACTCAAGGCGTTTTATTTCACTTTGATTTTTGGGAAACAAAAGTGAAGCTCCAATCGATCAGTGCTGATTGTGAAGGTCAGGAAAAATAAGATATTCTTTAAACTGACATCCGTTGGAAAAGCAAGCAAAATATTATCTGATAAAATACATAAAAATCACTGCGTATAGTAAGGGGAATTTGCACCTGTATTTATGCGTTGTGAAACAGTTTTGAGACATCCTTATTCAGTTTTGGGTTTTTTCACATTTTCTAAACTTATAGAAGACAGTTATCAAGGCTCCAGTAGTAACATCTAAATATAAAATCCATCCTGCATCCACTTTCTTTCCTCCTGAGTACACTGAGATTTGCACTTGGAAACCCTTGAAGTTTCATTGTCTGGAGGATGAATAGTGTGCAAGAAAAGCCATTATAACAATGCATTTGGAGGCACAAATTATGTTCTGTGCAAGGGTGTAAGGCTAATACCAAGTAAACCAGCTTGGAGTATACAAAATCCCAGTTTGTGTAAATATGGTGTTGGTAAAATCAGAAAGACCAAACTGTAAGTCCCTGCCCCTTGTACCAAATGAGCAACTTGCTCAGACTCCTGTCTGTAATCAAAGATGTGGCACCAAAGTGTGCCCTGGTCCATAAAGCCTCATTCCTACCCCATCCACCAGCTGAACACAGCCTGGCCCATTAGAGGAGGCAGCTCATACACCTGATCTGGCTGCTCCTTCCTCCCAGGTTGGTTGTGTGACTTCTGCTGCTGTAGTGATGTCCCTGTAGCACTTTGCTTTCCGGCCCCGTGCTCATGTGCTCTGCTTGTTCTCCAGGGCTCCTGACAGCAAACCTCCCAGTGCTGCTCACTCAGACGGCATTTTCCTAGTTTGGGTATGCAAGCTGTGATACTCAGAGACAACGATCAGTCAAACTTCCATGCAGTAAATGGGCGGTTTCACATCCTGATTTCTCCAGATTATGCCCTTCTGCCAGTACTCCCAGAGTAGAGTTTCTTATTTTATTCTCATTTATAAATGTCACTAAAGATTGCCTGAGAAACAGATACAACTTTTGAAATTTGTTAGTAAGGGAACTTTACAGTGAAATAAATTTTGTATGCATAAATATTTTTGTGTATATGTGTGTATGTGTATGCTCATATGCTATGTACATAGAAATTTGGTTCAAAATGCACTGGAAGCCTCACACTGGATACTTTCTGTGTTTATTTCAGTAAGTATGATTATTATAAAGGAGTAAGTGCCTTGCAAATCTTATATATAATCATATGTATATACTTTTAATATATATAATACACTTGGTATAGAAAAACTAAAACTTATTTGAGGAAAAACCTATAATCATTCTGTTTAAAAATCCAAATTGCAAATTTCCCATATTTGTTTTATATTCTTATTGGGTTTACATACAGCTTGTTCCTCCAAACTATGTCTTTCTTTCGTCTCATTTTGATTAAATAGGACAACTTGACTTTTTTCAAATAAAATTTGTGGTGTCTAAGAAAAAGAAATCTAACCTGTCCAGACAGCGAGCATTATTATACAGTTATACAGCATAGTCCACTCACCTCAGTGAACGAAATATCAGCATCTGTATACTGATACTGATATGGCATCCTAGATGCTCTTCCTAAATATCAATGTTGAGTGAGTAGGGAGGTGACCCTTTCAGATAAAAATAGACTTTCAGCTGTTCATGTTTTAGGGGAGAAGAAAAGGTGCACCAAAACAAAAGCAACCAAAAAAAAAAAAAAAAAAAAAAAAACCAAAAAAAAAACCAACCCCACAAAACCAAACCCCAACCAACCAGTTTAGCTAAAATTCCATTTTCTGCCTGTCAGAGGTGTCTCAATGGGAATGCTCCTGCCAACTGTAACAGTTGCCGCAGATTTTGTTATAAAGCAGCGTGTTCCTAAACTGAGGCTCTGCCTTGCCCCAGACGCTGCTTCACACAGTTTCGGTGCGGGGTCAGCATCCCTCCCTCCTCCCCTCCTGGGGCAGGCCATGGCTCTGGAGGACATTCTTTATGGCTCCCCCTGCAAGCTCCCATCCGGCACACTCTCTGCGCCAAATTATATTTCACATGCGTGTCTTAATAACAGCACAGTATGGTCTAAGTTAAAAGCAGCCTTTTAGACCATGTATTCAGCCCTTTGATCAGGCTCAGTTTAGGCTCTTGACACTAACTTCGTTTAGTTTTCTGAGGCTTAACCGTTTGCTGTTCCCATCGTTGTTCATAACAGCATTGTTTGTAGGTCACTTGCAGTTTTAAGTGCTAATTGAAGGATCGGATTTCTTCGGGTGTAATTATTTTGTGGTATACAGCTTGCTTTAAAACTTCTCTCTTTTTAATATAAAAAGGCTTTTAGGCATAACTATATGGAGAGATATATAAATAATATTAATTTCCCCATTTACTTCTCTAGCTGTTTTTGCAAGAATGAATGTGGATTAACATTGTTATCCTTTCCTAACAATTATCTTTCGCTACTCTAGCTAGTTTAGTTCTAAAAGACAGAGCCATTGACAAGGGAAAAAAGGGAACCTTCTCAGATTTTTCAGCTCAGCGGTGGTAATGTTGCTCTGAACACTAATGAGGGAACCCCCACTGATTTGCCTGCTTTGTGACTTTTCTATTTCATAATTATTTTTAAAACGCAAAACGACATGAGGTAGCCTAGTCATGTCTCCACAACTTCCTGGTAGCTCAGTTCTTACTGCAGATGGCAATTTGTTCTTGTAACATATATGTCTCTCTGACCATTTTCATCTAATTTGTATGGGTTCTACCATTTCCTTTCTCTCTTTCAGGGACCTTGCTGTGTGTGAGCTAGGGGGTGGCATGACATGCTTGGCTGGTCTCATGGTAGGTCTTTTCTCAATTCCAATCCCATTCAGAGGAAGAAACAAAAGGAAAAATGTTCCAGTGCCTCCAACTGCTGGGTCAGAGAACTGTCAACAGCCTCAGCTGCGGTCAAGCTGCAGAGTCTTGAGAGACCTTCTAGATTGACTTGCTTTCGTATCATATTGATTTTATGGTTGCCTCGATGAGCAGAAACATTTTACCTCGGTGTAGTCAATATCTTTTGTTGTGACATTCCAGGCCACGTACGGTCTGTCTTTCATTGCCATAGCCAAAGCTTTTTTTTTTTTTTCAGATTATAGTCCCATTTGCTAAGATACAGGAATAGCCTGGCGAATCACAGTTGGAGCACCATGATATAGCTGCTAATGTTTTGCCTGCATTATTACACCAACAAACATGATCCAGAGCTCTCGGTAATTAGATTCTTTTGAATTAGATTGGCCATTCAGGAGAGTCGTTCACCATTCTCTGGGTTCTGAGTCATGTATTCAGGAGATATTATGTAGCAGTGCAGTGCATTAGACAAGTTTTTATGTCTCTACAAATAAAAGCATATTGTTACACTGATTGGCATTTGACAAACCTGTCGCTCTTATACAATGTGTCGAGGTTACAGCCCAATGTGCGAGCATGTCAAAGCTCACAAAAAAATTACCCTTACAAAGCCATCTGCCTGCAATGCAAAGTTATATGAAGGGCATCAGGCAGTCAGACAGAAGCAAGCTGAAAGGCAGAGTGACAGCCTTGTATGATGGCTCTACTAGATAAACAGAAGCCCGCAAATGAAAGCCTCTCAGAATACCATCATCGGCTGTCACAATGCAATTACGGAACAGAATGATAGCAAGATAGAGGCTCCCGCAAATGGAATGATAAAAGTATTGACTGATTTGATTGAATGATTAAAATAATGCAGACATAAAATGAAAAAAGATTGAAGATTGTTACAGAGAAATAGGTGAGGAAGCATGATACTGAAGGCTTGTCACTCCTGTCTTCACTTCCACACAGACAAGCATATTTGCTCATTGTTTGCTGTGCTCTTTTTTTCAGGTTGCTATTTCTGCAGATGTCAAAGAAGTTCTGTTAACTGATGGAAATGAAAAGGCCATCAAAAGTATCCTTATTCAGATAGAAAACTGGTTTGTTGTGCTCCTTCCTTTTTACTGGCTGAGTAACAATCGATATAAAGACAGACAGCATGGGGCATATTAAGAAAAAGTCCCCACATAAGTAATTAAAAAACAGATGTGGAATATCTTGAACAGACCAGCAGCTTCACCCATAATAAATGCCACATTTTCTCCATTAATTAAAAATGCACATGTTGGTATAGAGCATGGACAGTAGTAAATATTTGTCTTGTGGTTGAGTGCTGGAAGATTCATGTGTGCATGCTGCGCGTTACAGGACGTGTAGCAGGGAATCAAATCATTAACTCCCCTTCATGTATCTGTTTTTCCTAAGAGCTAGGGTTTTTTTCCTACTTTCAGATACTTAAAACGTACCCAGCATTCGTATATTGTCAGAGCTTTTCCAGTGTATGTTGAAATGTTTCATTGTTGCTACTAAGTTATAACTGCCTACAAATTACCCATTTAGTCTGCTTAATCAATTACCAATTTATCATTATTTCTCTTGATGTAAGACTGGAAAACTCCTCTGTCCCTTGTAGAAAGTATTTCATTGTATTTCTTATATTAGAATAAATTGCTATTATGCCCTTCTAATAGGAACATATAGTTCAGAAAATTGAACTGGACTTGGGCTAAGCAAGAGAATGAGTGAGCATAATTTGTGGCCACATTAAATATCAGCACAGAACAAGAACAGATATATACAGTGAATACTAATAGCCCTTAGAAATTGAGAGGGAAAAAAGGAAGATATCTATTTGCTTTTGTTCCTTGATAATCTTTCCATTTACATTTTAAGGCAGGCTAATTTTTCAGGTTTTGCCCACTGCAGCATCAGAATTATTTCTATTTGAGTTTTGTGTGTATTTGAGAGCTAACATAGTGAATACTTGGTAAAAAAAAAGAGTTAAACTAATCTTTGGCTTAAATAAATTGCAGCTGCTGATGCCTCTTAAAGCAGGAGACATTTCAGTGCAATAATTTTAGCTACTACCTTTAAAAAAGACTTTCTCTGAGGTAACTGAGGTAACTATAACTGCGGACAACACTTGAACAATTTCATGTTAAAAACAGGCAATCCTAGATCATGTCTGTTAAGACTTGAAGTAAGCCTGCTAAAAATCTCTTTTTTTCTTGAAAAGGCAAGTTCTCACCTGTGTTCCAGGGATTCTTATTTTGTTAAATTCTAGGGTGTTAAGACTTGTGTCCTGTGGAGGAAGTATTCATTATTCTGTGTATTTTAATCAGCACCACCCCTTCCAATCTTTCTTCCATGTAATTATAAAGATCAAAAATGTGGGAGAAAAAGAAGTGTTTCAAAACTAGCCTAAAAAAACAGACTCATGTTGTGTAGAAGCATAGGTATTTAACAAAAGGTCATTTTACCCACAAAAAAGCTTCAGGTGGGCTCAGTAATCATCAAGTCAGCAAATGTCTTGCATAGCAGATTCCATAAACATACCTGAACTTTTTTGAAATGTAGAAGACTTTTGTAACAAGGGAAATTGGTGCGTGCTAAAGTATTCACTCAGTCTTTGGAATTAAACAAATAAAAGTGCTTTTATTCCTGAAAAAGATACTGTTAATGTTATCTAATTATCACACCTTAGTTTTTCACAATATGTTTTAGAAATGTCTTCTGTTCCCAAAAGTCTTACAAGAGGTCTTCATCTGTATTCACATAGTGAATCCCTTTCAGAGAAGCGATTGGTGGACTGCTCTAACAGGAATTTATTTTTCTTTTTTAACATTTGGTGCTCAGAAGGCTCAGCATTCAAAGTGCTTTTATTGTGTTGGATTTTACAATGGGCTTAATATTAGCAGGGTGCCAAAGTGCAGCAGGCTAAGAACTTTACCATGTAGGTGAAATGTATTCTTGAAAGTGCACATAATAAAATTTATGTTGCATTTTATATGGTTTATGGACTTCAGTAGTAATTTTATGATGTATGTTATGGTAATTTTCTTTTGCACTCTTTTCTATAGTGACTGGCTATAATAGAAGTTTAGGCTAAATTTAGATCTGTTTCAGCCACAGCAGACTCACTGAAATCAGTATAGAATTTTAGGTGTAACTGGAAATGGCGTTCGCCCAAGTGCCACTGATGACAAATGATGTATTTTTGCTATATAATAATTTTCTTATTATTACAGATGGTATTTTTTAATTGTTTAGCATACCAAATTAAGGTAATGTGGGATAAAATACTGTTTTCTTTTCTAGATTCTGCTCTTCAGGAATAGTTAATGCCTAGTATTATGTTTCTTATGTAGGTATTTTAGATTAAAATAATCTTGTTTTAAAATTACTGTTTACATCTTCCCTTTAAATTTCTTAGGAAGCTTAAATTACATGCCAGTCATACTATAATATCCAAAAATTACTTTCCAAAAAGTAAAAGTGGTTGTCAACAAAAAAAGAAAAAAATCCCTGTCAGAAGCCAGGAAATCACCAAGCAAGCCTGCTAATTATTCTTAATGGGCAAGATGAGCACATTAAGAAACAAATGAATACATCAGTGAAATGTAATTGAAAATCGACCTGGCAATAGTGCATTGCATCTGAGAATCTGCCTTTGTATTATCAACATCATCATAATTATTGTTGTTTTTGTTGTTGCTATCACTATTCAGTGAGCATAACTAACAGCTTTGCTTTGTGAAATCTCAAGCTTTTGAGGATTTGTTTTTTCTTTTAATTTTTGATGTGCTTCCTATTAGTCTCCATTTCATACTGCCACATGAAGTATTCACTCTGTATGTTTTCAGTATCTATAATAGGACGTTATTGAAACGTTAGAAATTAAAAAAATTTTAAGAATTAGTCAATTTCACATAATTGTTGTCATTCTAACCCTCTCACTGTGAAATATATTGCTATATTTTATATTAATCAATGATCTTATGTATGATGTTTATGGAGGTTTTTAAAAGGACATTATGTTTTGAGCTGCTAGACCGTTTAAAAGACTTCACTCTAACTCCTTTTGTTTATCATAAGCAGGTTTTAATTGATTAAATAGATAATTTATATTGCAAAATCAATAAAATCAAGACAGATGTTACTCCTTTTGCTACCTTGTTCAGAATTTTATTGTTGATTTAGTGTGTTTTATCTAAATTTTTTCAGTATCATTTAAATAAGGAAAGTATCAGGATTAAAAATATAGGCATTTCAAGAGAATAATAAAGATATACGTGGGCAAAGTTATCAGATTCATCCCTCATTGTAACTATGGGTGATATGCATTCAGATACAAATTTTCCAACTTAGCTAATATCTGTGACGTAAGTCAGTCAGGAACATCAAATTTTATTTCCTCAAAACTCTGGAAGTATCTTTACTCACTTTGACATGTCCATATCCAAGGATGAGGTTCATTTTAGTAAAAATTGTCTCCTGTTTCAGAGAAGCTGTGTACTTTCTGCCTTAGCTCTGTTTCACACCATGCACTGGTGACTTGAACTACTGTCTGAAAGCATCAATAATACAAAACATTGTTGCAGTGCACTATAATGGCCATTAAAATACAGTGTATGGATCTTTCAACAGTCCTGGGAAATTTAGGTTAGAAGGGTCATGTTTAGCCTGAATGCCCAAAGACATGGGCTCATAAATAATTTTTAAAAGCTAGTGTTAACATGTTTATAACCATTATTAATAGTTTTGCTCAGTTATATAATTTAAGTGCAGTGTAGCTAATTTATCAACAATGTTATTTCTGCCCCTACTTAAAGGCAGTATGCTTTACTCATGAAGTTATTTATGCCTTCCTTTTGCTGTACCGGTATAGACCATTCATTTGCTGCTCCTCATATTGTGAAAAAGATTTAAAGGGCACATCCAAACTACAGACATTTGTTTAAACCAGTTTTCTGTCATTCCATTTCTAGTTTTTGACTTCACAAAATACCAGTTGTCTTTTCCCATGTTTGGATAGAGGCTTTCCTGAAATAACTTTTCTTAAATAACCAACTCTGTTAGGAAGGCCAATTATGTGATTTCAACAAAGCAAAGAAAAAGATGTATCAAATAAAAGAAAAAGATATATCAGTGATATTTCAAATTTGCCTGACTCTCATATTCCGTTTTCTTATAAGAGCACTTTTGATAGCTCTGACATATTTTGTGGACCTAGAAACATCCTCCTAATTAGCTTCAGATTTCCCATACCTTAAATAAAAAAGAGGGCTCTTCTACATCTTTACCAAAAATGTTTGTTTAAGATAATTATTTACCTTTGAAAGTGAACCATTCAGATCTGTATAGATTCACACTGAGTAACAATTAATATTCTCGTAGTTTTCACTTACTTGCTACACCTTTTCCTTTCAGTGCCTTCTCACTAACCACAAATGGTTGATTATGAAGATTGTCTTTCTAGCCATAGATGACTGGGCTCAGCTCCCCCAGAAACTTTTCCTTGATAGTCCTTGCTTTAACCTGCCTGAATGGCAACCCAAATTTGTGACATGAACTTCCAAACTACAAGAAGCTGAGACACAAGGCTGAGGTACTGTTGTGGTATCTGAGGGGGAAAAAAGGCATTTATTGCTTTGCACTCTTTTTTAGGTGGTTCCAAACCATTCTCAAGAAAGCAAATGGACTGGAAACTCCTTTGCCTATAGGTTAAGGTGCTCCTGTTGTGTGTTGGATTCACCAGGAACATAGGTGTGTGTCTTGTGGGTAGGTTCTCAAAATACATAAGCCTTCAGCTTACCTCTGCACTGGGTATAGTGATTCAGTGAAAGGTGAAAAGCAGCATGAACTAAACTGAACATTTAGTGGTTGTGTGAAAAAATTTCAGTTCTCCATGGCTTTAAAGGCTTTAAAAATCTTATATTTTTAAATAAGTGCCTTTAAATATATCTGAGGTGTGGGACATCTTTTTTCACTTCCCTCTATAGCTATAGGGCTATAAATTCCTTAAATGAAAAAGTAAATAGTGGTAGGAAACTAGAGCAAATTGCTGTGTAGATATATGGCTGATGTGCTGGAGTAGCAATATAAAATGTATGTTTCTGAAAAAAGATTGACTCTTAGCACAGATTAAAGAAGAACAAACAAATAAGAATGCTATGAAGACATTAGAAATGCAAAAGAGTTGGGTTTATTATTTTTATTGTTGCTCTGGTTTTGTAGATAATTCTTAACAATTATACTACAGATGTAAATGAGATCATCACAAGAAACAAAAATGCTGGAGTATTTAAGGCTAAGAAGGTGTCAAGCTGGTAAGATTCTACTAAATTTTTTACTGATTCTTGCATGTACTTCTGTATTAATGTAGATGTGAAATGTATGCAAAAGTGTGAAAGTGTGACCTGGGTTACTGATGCTGACACAGGTGCCTATATAATATAAGAAGGTAAGTGATGCAAGGCAGAAATTTAGAAGTATTAAAAAAAAATTAGCAAATACAGTATGGCTAACCTTGGTGACATAACCTCTCTTTCCTTTTTATCTTTTTTTAAATATGTCTCTTCAACCTATGGTTTAGTGTACGGTTGAAATTTGGCTGCTTCGGAGTCAACACTACCCGTAGTACTGAAAATGAGATTTGGTATGAATGTATCTAAATCTCTGGCAGGTTTCATTTTAAATAGCTCTGAGAATTCAGGGTGGCAGCAAATCCCATTTGCCCCTGAGGTAGCCCCTGTTGGAGCATCCATGGGAGATTTTTTGGTCATCCTGTCTGTGTGATCATTAATGTGTTGTCACTGTGAGGACAGAAAGGGAGCATGGGAACCAAGCACAGTGTATTCATCTCTTCTAGTACTTTAAAAGTAGATTATAAAGCACTTCATATTCGTGGTATAAGGTTAAGAATTAGAAAATGGTTACCCAAGAGCAAAGTACCCAAAGTACACTCTTACTTGTGTGTATAAAATTTTTTTTTGATGACTCACAGTGCGGAAGGGCACTCAGTCCTTCTAAAACTGACAAAAGTAAAGCTGAAAAAGGGCTGAGAAAGGCAAAGTGTTAGTGCAGAATAAGCTTACTCACACAGAGGGTTAAACCCATACAATTTTAATGGCTATCATTCATGTCATTTAACCCTATGCCTATGTAGCCATTCTGTGTAGAGAAGTTCGTTTAAGTGAGCACTTAGGGCTAGAAAAATTCTGCCTTCATTAGGGTATGTGTGCATATAACTTAGAGATACATCTCTGCATCCTAATAAGAGCCTGCCAAGTAGACAAAGGCCATGTGGATCCCAGGAATGGTCTTTCAGGTTCCATATTCTGAACACCTCTTGTGAGCAGCCTCAGACACTCTGCAGAGGAGAGGCTGTGTGCTGTGTCCATCCAGAAGCTTAGATTTTTTTAGATTTCCAATTACACTATACTTTGTGTGAGATTTCAGATTTCATCCCTTGTCAAGACTTCAAACCTGGTCTTTTAGATATCAATCAAAAGCACATTTTCTACCCTGTGCTCATTTACATTTATCTAATGCTTAAGGTCATTTGTGATCATTTGAGTGTATTTCAGCATATGGAATCAGTGAATAATAGATTTCAGCCTCATGCTGTGAAGAAAGATTGTGTTTTTACAAGACATGATGTTGTTTACTGGGTGTTAATAATCACTAATTGATAAACATATCTAGACGTCATAAAATGTTGCATTTTAAGGAGTAAAGATGTCAAGTGTTTAACTTCTTGAGTGCAATAGCATCTGAGGCCTTATTTGCATAAATAAAATTATTAAATTACAAAATTATGGTAAGTACTATATGAAAATATAAGACTCATTATAATAAATGCTTGCTTTTTAATTCTACATTCTTAAGGCTTTTGCAGATTCATTGTAACAGTATAAAGTTTTATAAAATAAGTATTCAAATGACTCTGTAATGGATTGATCAGTCCTTCAGATTCAGTAATGACTTGTGACGCAGCAACAAAGTGATATGATCCCTTCTTAATGCCTTGAAGGAACTAAAAGGATGATGTAAAGTCTGAAATATTACTGTAAGCTTGATTCACTTTTCCTGCTAATGAAAACCTTAGTTACATAATGGTTATGGGGAGAAAAAAAAGGAGGAAAAAAACCTACAAGAAAATGAAGAAAATATAGTGTTTTGGAGGGCAGAATGCAACACTGGCATGCAAAGTGACATTCAGTGACTTCTTTTATATTGATCAGATCTTGCAGGTAAATGAATATAGTGATGTATGTAAGTGACTTTCTGAGCATCAATTTAATCTGGAGAAGGTGTGGTTTTTCCTTTAGACAGTGTCCAGTATTGCAGCTTCACAGTGGGCAGTGCAAAGTTCAAAGATTCTTTCCATATGGAAGATAATTCGGAATAGACGCTTCTCACAGCACCTTCGTCTTATGTCAGGATCTCGCACTCTTTTCCTTGCACAGGAGCAGAAATTATGAGAGTCAGTTTGTGACTGCTCTGGATATTTAAGTCTATGCTTGGAAAATATGCCAAAACCTGTACGGAACAAAAAGGAACAATCTGGTATCAGCCAAGACAAGTTAGATTAAGACAACCTGCCATACATTTATTTATTTAGATGTGTACAAAATGCAGTAAATGAGCACTTATGTAGCCCTCTGCCAACTCTTAATTATTGTTTAAAAATACGGTAATGTAAGCCAAACTGGCAGTTTGTCATATTATGTTTTATAATGTAATAATAGACATTTAGTAAACAGTTTACTTTGCAGTGGATATAAAATTCTATTTTATTTTTATTTTTCATGAATATGCCTAGGATTTCTCACTTATGTTTACTAGAAATAGGTACAGTAATACCATCAAGTTACTAGTAATGTCTTGCCGTAGTGAAGGGTATTAATACCATGTATGGGTTTAACAATTTTATTTTTGTCACAGTTCAAAAATTATGCATTAATCATATTTTTTACCCTATAACTTAGCATGTGATCTATCCTGACAGCGTTCTTTGTACTATCAGCTGTTACTGGTTTGACATGCATTATATCATTGTTTTAACAGGTCCACCAATCAATAAATTAGCAATAACAAAGTCAAGGAATCCTTGCTCTTTATCTTCTATTTGTTTTAGTGGGTAAATCTTCCTGAAACATCTGTTTGGGTAGTAGAAGTTTGAAAAATCGGTGTTATTACAAATGTCATGATGGAAAAACTTTACTGAAGGCCTGCAATATATCCTGCAGGTTAACAGACTCAGTCTGTCCTCTGACTAGGGAATTTGTTCTTCCTTCAGATTCCCTTGTCCGAGAACGTGGAAATCTGTTAACAAAAGTTGTGTTCTAATTGCTGACATGGGACCTGTGGAGTTTTAGCTGTGGGCAAGTCTATTGTTTTGCTAAGAGTTGCCTCAGAGAGATTACTTTTCACATGAGGATGTAAACAAGGACATGTAATACCAAGCCAGTAAGAGAAATGCTTGTGGCTGTGCACCCTTTGGTTTGATTAGTAATAGTGTATCATATACTCTTTATTCATTCCACATTCATGTTGACAGCCTACATCAAGAATGAATAACCATGTAACCAAAAGGGAAAATTCCTTCTGCTTAAAGACTAACAGAGAGGTTATAATTTTATCCAAGATTTTAGTGTTCCTTACCAATGTAATGCAATTACAAGCATCCAGAACTAAATCCATAATGAAAAAAAGTCTTTCAAAATACTAAATGACATCAAGCATAACAGTGGATGAGGTCTCAATGATAGAGCACTGAGCTATATTGTCCTGATTCTGTTCTTGTATTAGTTGCCTCTTTATAATTGCAAAGTGAATATTTTACCTTACTGCAATGTTCTTCAAATATGTCAACTTCATAACCTTCCTGATATCAGCTGGTCATGTAGCAGGTTCCGTCAATATGGAACAGACTTAATAAAGACTCTCTCTCTTGTTTCGTTTGTCAAAATGTCCTGAGTGTTGGTAAATTCAAACTTTCAGAGAACATTTTATTGAATTCGCTGTGTTTGTCACCTTAGCAACCCTAAAGGAATCCCTTTCTTCCAACTACTTTTCCTGTCTCCTCAAGTAACACTCTTGCATGACAGCATCTGTTGGTAAGGAGGAAGCTGCCAAAAGGAACATTTCCTGCTCTTCGGTTAGGAAGAAATGGCTGCTGCTTCCTGCTCACTTAATTTGATCACTTCATGTATAGTGGGAAGAATGGTTTGTGTGCTCATGTCCATTCTGAAGTTGTAGATCTTTATCACAGAAAACTCAGGTGCAAAGCATTCCACACCTCTGATCATACTTGCCCTGCTCTGTATCTTTTCCGGTTTCAATTTTTTTCACTATTTTTAGATGACTGTGATCAGTACTGCATTCAAAGTGTGCAAAAAAAGGTATATGTAGTGCAATAATTACACTTTTTGTTTCCTTTCTAAAAATGCCTAACAGTGATTTGCTTTTTTCACTGCAGTTGAGCGCAGAGCTAATAGTTTCATGACACTGTCTGTCACAACATCAGGAGCTTTCCAGTGATGGTCAGTTTGGACACCTTCATTTTCTATATCAAGTGAGAATTATTTTTTCCATTGTGCACTTTGCATTTATCCACACTGAATTTAATCTGTCATTTTATTGTCCAATTACTCAGTTTCATCCTTCTGGAATCCTACACAGTCTGCTCTTTTCCTTACTATCTTGAATGACTTCTTACCATCAGCAAACTTTGCCACCTCGGTGCTCATCTCTTGTAAACATTTTGAATAGAACATATCCCAGGGGAACTCTGCTGATTATGTCCCTCCACTGTGAGAATTGACCATTTGCTACTACCCTGTTCCCTGTCTTTTGTTCTATTATTTAACCATGTCAGGACTCTTCTTCATTGACAGTCTATTTTCCTAGAATGTTGATCGTGAGCGTCTTTGCCAATAGCTTTTTGGAATCAGAGGCAGGCTGTCTTACCCAGATGGCCCTTATCTGCATACTTGCTAATGCCTTTGAAGGGCTCATTTTCTAAAACACGACTTCCTTTTACAGAAGACATATCAATAAAGGCTTCTGAGGTGAAATGTCTTCAGTTTCTTCTACAGTGAAGTGAATATTTTGCACTGATGCAAAGAATTAATTTCACCTCTCTGAAATGTTCTTATCCTCTGTGAGTGCCCATTCTGTATCCCAATTATCAGCTGGCAGGAAGATTTAGCACAAAAGGAAGAGTTCCCTTATTTTTGCCCTTCAGGATTTTATTATTATATTTAATTTTGCAAGTTTGTGATTCTTTCTTCAGTTGGGTGCAACTTCAGCTTTTGGAGGAATAATCAAATAATCTTTTATACCATTTAATTATACCAGCTGACTTTCACAAACTTCCAAGCCTCTCCTATTTGTGTATTTTACACAGTTGTGTTGACTTAATTAAGTGTATTTTAAATTGCATGGTAGCTTTGTCTGTCTTCTTTATGAGGCCAGATAAGAATACATAAGGAGGAAAAATTCAAAAGCTTTGTAAAAAAATTTCTATGAGTTTGGAATAACAGGGAAAAAAGTAAGGTGTAAAAGTATCACATTGCATAATTTTAAATCATTCTTCCTCAGATCTTTGACTATTTCATGGTAGTCTCCTCTTAGCTTAAAAAAATTGCTCTTGGTTAAACTATTCCTCTTGTACTCTCTTGGGCTGCACAAAAAGATTAGAGGGAAAACACTGATACGAGCAGGTTTATATCATTCTTCCCAGGGCTTTAAAGGAAAATTTGCTTGAGATGTTAGAGTCAAAGATTATTTGTTCCATTCCTTTTTCGTATCCATCATTTCAGCCACCTTCTATGTTATTTCCTGGTTTATGTTGTTACCACTGTACCTTTGTCTACCCTTCCTTGTCTAACTTGTCTCTACATTAGTAGGCAGTCATCAAGTCATCACACACTTTCAGTAGGCTCTCCTTCACAGGCACTCTGAACTAATCTTTGCCATGACAAAGCTTTAAATTTTGACAAAATTATGTTTACAGTGTTGTCTTTGTTTATTTCATTAATACTCAGTTAATAGTTATTCAGACATTAACCAAGGATACTGAAAATGGATGAGGTTCAGGAAAGGGGCAGAAGAATGAATCAGGGTTTGGAAATGAGAGAGTTAAAGAGCTCCATTTACTTGTCAAAGAAATTACTTGATTGTTAAGAAATGAATTGATTTTGATCTGAAAGTCTCATGTGAAGAAAAAAAAATCTTTAATAGAAGATCGGTCTTTAATCTAGTTTACAAGTACCTAACAAGATACAGAAATTGAAGCTAGGCAAATTCAGTCTAGAAAAAAAATGAGATTTGACAGAATGGTAATACATTAGAACATCTTTCCATGGGGAGTGATAGTTTCTTAAGCAGTGAATGTGTTTGAATCTTTCTGAAACACGTGTTAATTTCCTGAGATATATGGGCTTGATACAGAAATTTGAAATCTTGGATGTGTATTGTGGTCCCTTCTGCCCTGAGAATTGAAACACCTGTGAACTACATCATCTCTGCTGTTTTTAATTCTTCCTCCATTTGGTCCTTCTGGACCTGCCTTGTTCACGTCACATTCTTGGGTTTTTTTCTTCTGATTCCCTTGATTATCCTCCCCATGGGTAGATTATTTTCCATAGAGCAAGAGGCTTCTTTTCCTTCATGTTTTTGCACAGGTCTGATCCTATCAGTACAGTGGTGTCCTATGTGCTTATGCTGTCTTGCACTTTGAAATTGTGTGGTTTTTTTATACTGTATCATTCTGAATTAGAATTTGAGAACCATCAATTTTTTTTTTCAAATGTACTGCATGGCACTGGCTAAAAACAGTAGTCAGTTTCCAAATAAAGGCTGATTTAGATTGTAGGGATGTAGAGGAGGAATGTGAAAAGGCAAATTCACAAACACAACTGGTGATTTTTTATTAATATCTTTTTCATACAAGATATTCTCACTTCTTTTAAATAAATAGCCACACTTTTGCTGAATGTTGGCTTGTGATGTGTCTACAAAATGAAAAAAAATATTCTACAACAGTTGTATTTACATGCAGTGCATTAATTATGTCCCAAAAACTTAGTAGCTTTTGATACACAGCAAATGTGTAAGTGTTAGGACTGTTAGTTTTGAAGACAAAGCTGTAATGTTCCCATCTGAATTTTAGCAAAATATGTTGTACAAAATAAGAGAGAGAAAATATGTTCTTAGAATAAGGAATAAGGCACGTGTGTAACTTAATAATACACTTTTAAAAAGGAACTTTTAGGCAGGAAAACCTAGATAGGATCATGGAATCATAGAATATCTAAGTTTGAAGAGGCCCATAGTTGGGTGCGGTGATTTTTTTCTTCTTTCATATTACCATGTTAATGTGTTGAGGTTTCATCATGAATTGTTGCACCAGATACTGTGTAAACACAGAGCAAAAAGGCAGCTTGTGTTAGAAAATCTGTGATCTAAGACCAGAGATAGATATGGTGAGGAAGGATAATAAGGATAACTGAAGTCAGCATGAGAGGCAGAGTTGGAGGCACAAGAGCCTCTTTTCAGTTTTTGAAGGTGCTATTTTAAAGGACAGTTTCAAGGACAATAGAGTGAGTTTGTGAATGTTAGGGATAAAGTAGCAGAAGAAAATTGTACAGGTGCTTGCTTGAAAAGTTAAGTGGAAGATGTAGACTGACATTAGGGCTGATTAAAGAAGGGACTTGTTCTTTCAATATTGAATGAGAGATGAAAAATAGGGAAGTGAACTGTTGTGAAGCATTTGGAAACGACAACTTGCAACTTACCTGGAGGAGTACAGAGAAAGATAACAAGATCAGGGTTGTAGGCAAGAAAAACAACCTTTACAGCAGCCTGCTGAATAAATATTAATATGGCAAGCTGTCCCAGATTGAGACAAATTTAGAGGAACGTCCAAATTTGAACGTCCTCTGATAGAGTGCAGGTTACAGCCATCCCTCCCCCACTGGGTTTGGGAAGAAAAAAATTTTCTTGGAGGAAAGTGAAAGGGAAAAAAACTATTTATTTAACAGACACAATGCACAATGAGAAAAGAATAATGCTAAACAATGAAAGCTCTCGCTGTGGAGAGAAACCTGGGAAGATGTCAGTCCTTTCTGTGGGTGTGGTCTCTCTCTCTTTTCTCTGGAGCTGGGTCCAACGTAGGCCCCTCCAGGCCTCAGTGGAAAGCTCTCCCAGTGAGTTCTGGTGTTCTCAACAGTTCCAGAAGAGAAGAAGAAGAAGATGAAGTCCCAGGGAAACAAAGGAGTTTAACTCTCCATCTCTTCTGAGAAAAGGAGCCAAGAGCTGGGAAAAGACGGAAGGTGCTTTTCTCCGCTCTTCAGGAGCAGCAGCTGCTATCTCTGTGTCCTTGGAGTACAAACTGCTTTGAAAAGTTTGTCTGGCTTTTTTTCTTTCTTTTGCACCCAGTTTTAAAGGCACAGAAAGACACAGGAATCAGGTCTGGGCATAGAGCAGCGATAGGGGATACACATCATAAAGTCACCCCAAGACACAAGCTTGCATTTTCCAAGAGCAGAGGGAATAGTATTGTGATGTTTAGATGTAAGTGATGATGACATGGTCAAGAGGTTGAGTGGATTGGGTAAGAAACCTCTTGGAGATACTATGAAGAGAGAATAAGAGGCAGAGCTGAGTTATGCAGATACAGAGAAAGCTTAGTCTAAGCTAAGCCTAGATCACAGGCTAGAATTAATGGTTATATCCAAAGGGATCCATAAAATGTGGTTACAATGCTTTCTGGTACTTTAGATGCAATGAGCTTCTCACTCACTGAGGCTCTGAAGAATACTGAATTAAGGGTCTGTATGCACAGTATGAAGTAGAGAAATGAGTAGGTTTTTAGCTTTTATGGATGAGATAGCCCAGAAACGAAGTTCAGAGGAAGAAAAGGTTGAGGTAGAACATTGTGAAATTATCACAAATGTGGGAAATGTTTGAAGATAATCTTGAGAAGAGAACATTTTAAAAATTGTAAGGCAATTAAAAGAACCCAGGCAGAAAACAGTGGAATTTAGAAAAGAGCAAGATTTTATTTGGTTTAAGAGAGAAGAAATGTCCAGGAGGACAAAGGGCAGATATTAAGCCTAGCTGAGAAAAATCATTGACAAGAGCAGATAAGTGACATGGAAGTTACCAAAACCTGCAAGGACATTGTTAGAAGAATGTGTCCATTGGCAATTGTAAATATCACATTAGAGATGCTTAGAAATCTAAGAGGAAAGGGAAAATGGTTGTACCTGTAATTGAAAGCTTAACTTTGGTCCCTTCAAACCAAATATGCACTGTAGGGAATGAGATAATGGATAAGAATACAAAGCAAAGTGAAGCAGTGAAAGTAAGAAAGGCAGAAGGTGAAGGAAGGTGGAGAAATAAGAGCAGCCTTGTGAGAATATAATAAGAAGGATGGGGAAATTATAGTAGGCAAATTTGTAAGATTCCTCAGAGGAGTTGTAATGATAGGTGTACACATTGCCACTATCACTAGATTAAAATCCATCTTCTTAATCTTTATACAAAACTAAGGAATCTCAAACTGAGATCAAGGTGCGGAGAAACATCCTGATGATGCCTTTTGTTAATGTGTTAATGAACTTGGTTTCTTAATGTCATAGAAAAAGTCATATAAGCCTCCAGACAAAATCTTTTACCTGAACCTGTATACTTTCCAATGATAATGCTTTTCAAAGATTGAAACTTAAATTAAAATATGAAAAGAAGAGGTGGGTAGATAGGGATTCTTGGTAGCTGTTCATCTGCTAATTGGGACTATTTTTTTAATCCTTATTAAAACTACTAATGCATTCTGAAGCAAGTAAGGCTTTTGTGTCTTTTGTCCTTTTTTCTAATTTTGAATTTTTGTCTTTATCTGCACAACTACTTATCTGCTAATTTGAGAGCTACTCTAGCTTGTGCCATTCATCACAAGAACATCTTAGAGGGTCTTGGAAATGTTTCAAATTTTAACAATCAGAGACTTAACCTGTTTTTTCTCATATAAGTTACCTGCCTAGACACACTAGGAAGACAAACACTGAATAACAGAAGTTGAATAATAATAGTAATGAAGAATTTTGCATGAGAAATAAAACCTGGTAAAATCAGGTCTTTTGTTGTAGATTGCTGAGATACTTTACTAGTGTAAGGAAAAGAGTGTTGACATTTGTCAGGCTATCCTCCATAAATTAGAGTAACTGTACAGGGGAAGCCTTGGCTGCTGTAACTATCCCTTCAACATTAGCTATTTATGATGGGGTTTTTTTCTCTGTAATACATGGGGCTATATTTTTGTATTTTAAGTCTCATATTTTCTTACTTGATCTTTATGTTCTATTATCATAATTCTTATGTCCTAACCTGATCACATTTTCTGGCTTACTTGTTAATTGAAAAGGGGGGAAAAGGAAGAATTCCTTTGATTGTTTGTGTTGTGTGTTGTTTGGGGGGTTTTTTTAATGAATTTGTTTCAGAATTCTTCAGTATGGTAGAAGGTTGACAGCCTAGGAAACTAAAGCATCAGTACATCTTTTCTCAGACTACTTTAACGGTATGCTTTACCCCTGACCTGGAGAAGCCACCTCTGCATGTGAGAGAATGGTTCATTTTCCATAGCTCGTTGAGTCCTTGTCCTTTTCGCTAGGACTACCATCAAGATTGCTAATTATAGTAATAGGTTTGTGACATGGGTACTTTTCCTCTGAAAACTGGTCAAATTCATTTGATACAGGCCGTAAGTCGGCCATTAGTGGGTACCAGGTTTCAGCCACCATCGCTTTAACCTAAGTAGTAGCTGAACAGTGAGGGAGTGTCTTTCTCTTGCATCCTGTTTCATTTTTAATGTTCTTCTTGTAGCCAAAAAGAGCTCCTAACTGTTTTATATTTCCATTGCCTCTCAGACCCTCTTCTGCTGAAATTCAGTTGCCTGTTTTCAGTTGTAAGAAACTAAACCTGCATGAGTGAAATAAGCCAGTACAAAATAATGTTGAGTGGGCGTTACACAGCCTTAAACATGTTGGTTTGTTGGTTTGGTTGGGTTTTTTTACAAAAAAATGTACTGAAGTTGTGGCTTGGACAGAAAAATAGAGTAAAGCCCATTTCTCAAATTTACTATGTAATTTCAGTTCTTAGTACTGTAGCACCTTCCCTCAAAAGAAAGGCATACAAATATTATTGCTTCAAAACTTACTGTGCTGGAAGAAAAGTGACTTTAGAAAAAATGTGGCTTATGTAAACGAATTTATTATCACTGGAAAGGAACAAGAGGAAAATACTAACTAGACTTGCATTTTCTTCATGTTTGCACTGAACATGATACTGGCAATTTAAGAGACTTTTTGTGGTGTGGTATTTTTACACTTATTTGTATTTTTTTAAAGGAAATTTCATAAAAACTGAGATTTTCAGATTTCCATTGCCACCACTTTTCTGGATTTCCTAGCAGTGATTTTTTTTTTTTAATGGAAATGCAATCAGCCCTTACTTCATGGTGCCTTCAGTATTTCTTTCAGGTCTGACCACTAAGTCCGAGAGTCGCATCCTCAGTAATCCATGAAAAAATTCTTTTTCCTCACCCCCTTACTACATATAGATACATGCATTTAGCTACATGTCTTTACCTTTTTCAGGAATGTTTTGCAATATCAGTGGATTCTTTTGTACTTTACAGTCAGGAATTGCATTTGGATTACAATTTTTTTTTTTTGATAATTGATAGTATTTATATAAGTCTGATTCACTGCTTTCATTAGCACTAGAACTCAGAATAGCTGATTCTGAACCAGGCTGATTCTGACATCAGTGTTGATGACAGAATAGTGCCGACTCTGAAGAGAATTTATTCTGGTTCCCAGATATGCAGACACATGTCTGCTTTGCAGGTGCAGATGTTTGACTGCAGCTCCTGCAGATCTGTGGAAGCAGGTAACAGTGTAGACAGGGTGGCCCTGAGCTAGCTACTGAAACTGTTTTGGAGGTTGCAGCCAGTACTGCATTTGACATCCCTGGCTGTGCCTCCCTTACTAGTCACGCTTGCATTTAGCTAAAGATAGCATGGATAAATACATATAGCCTATAGTTCCATCTCTCCCACCAGTGTGCATACATCCTGAGTCAGACCAGGATGAGTCCCACTAGTGTTTATTTTTTTTACAAATTATATTTCGTTTACATGGTGATTTCCCTGCAGGAATAAAGATTTTCCTGTACTTTTGGAAAATTTATGGCAAAGTTCGTTTAAAATTTGTAAATTTGTCATTGGCCTTTGCGTAATTATGCTATCTTCATGAATGCAGCTGTACTGAAGCTAGAGACCAAAAGCAGCCCTTGTAGTAGATCAGAAAAAGGGAGAAAGATTGGCTTATGGCTGGATGTGGGGCCCTTAGCTCACTCCTTCTAACAATACAGATCCCAGTCATGTTGCACCACTGCTCATGCTCCTGGTAACTCGTCAATTCCATGTTTTGTTCAGCACTTTAGTTTATGAGCTTTTATCTCCCCACACAAACTCCTCTGTGCCTACAGTAGGTGTGCACAGAAAATGCTGTGTTTTGAGTGCCCAGCAGAAACCTGACAGTAACATGAGGGAGGGTGGTTGGGTTTTGGTTTTGTTTTTTTTTGCAGGAGGAGGCACCTGTGCTTCCTTCCCAACTGCATGTGTGAAGTATAGTAAATATATAGGTTAAAAAAATCATAATTCAAATCTCTATAGTGGTACTGATCAGATCTCTGTTTCTGTAGCAATGAGAACCAAAGGTGGCCTCTTAAGGCTCACAGTTCTTCTACCAATTTCCAGTTCTGCTTCAGGATTCTTAAAGTATTAGAGTGCGTGCTTTAAACCCACAAAACTTACCTTTACCTAATTTTCACCATTCTAACCTAAGTTTCCACGGAAACAGGGTTGAAAAAGCCGCTGGTAGCCAGCAGGCAGTCAGCAGCTGAGAGTGAGAACTCTCCTTTGTCACTTTCCACTACTGGATGCCTGCTGCGTGCCAGTGTGCAAAGCTACCTAGGCTTCTAAAATCTGTATTACTTTCAATTTGAGGGGGAAAAATTAAATTAATCTACTCTTTTCTGTCTTTGGATTGTCACAGTAAATTCCAGGAGGGCAAATGGGCTGATGAGTCATGATCTCTTCAGCTACATTGAGCCCCACAAAATCAAAGCTTTCCCAACCAACTGGGCCTTTCCTTTCGGAATTTCCATATTTTAAAAGCACTCTGTCTCAAATTTTGTGTCTGTGCATATGTACATGCATATTGTGGTACCTTAATTCTTTATGGCCTTGTACCTATTTATCTACATATTTACAAGCCTTTTTTGCATACAGTATAGTCAGTGTACAAAATTCCCTTTTTTCTCATATACTTCAGGAACATTTCTGAATGAACACATTATACACTGATCCTCGGTTAAATATTAGGAATAGGATGTGAATGGAGATCGCTTTTAACCAGAAGTAGATTATAGCTGCGGGAAGACTAAAGGGTCTATTTGGTCAAGACTCATACAAAACTGAGATAAGCATGCACAACCTGACAAGATCAGATTAGACCCTTCCCCCACAAGTGCTTTTGCCATAAATATTTATCTACTTTCTATTATAAATAACCAGGAAGTGAAAAAGGATAGATTCCTTTTTTTAAAATAGCTTAGAAATAGAAATGCAGCTTCAAATGTTCGGGGTAATGATATTTAAAGTATGCAGTAAATTCCAATACTAGTTGCTATTTTTTAGATGGGAGTAAAGTACTGAAATTCCTTGTGGCAGCTACATAAATCGGCAGCATTTATAAACAAAGAAGAACTTTGTACATATGTGAATTTTTGCCTACTACTGGGTATCTTAGAATTAAATAGCTTATCACCTATGAGAGAATAGGTGTTGACAGAGTCAGCACCGCTGTATTTTTTTTAAGCTTGCCGGAGGCAACATGGCTGGTATTGAAGTTAAGCTTGGCATTTTTTCACCCTGTCTCGCCTCCCTCCAGCCCAAGTGAATGCTCACTTCATCAATGAGGAACACAACTGAATTGCCTGCCAGATGTAACAGAGGTCCATGAATTCACATCTATTCTGCAGATTTGTGCTTCATTCAGATTGTCGATACTTTGACTTCACTTCCTCATGCAGTAATGTTATGGTGTAAAAATCTGAAGCTGTGCATGTGCCACTAATTCAGAAAGGCATATTTATTGGTGATCCACTCATCAGAACCTGAGTGGATTGCCTTTCTGTTGTAAAGAAAAACAGTTCTTTAGCTTTGAGATTTAAAACCTTGAAAATGTACAGAATAAGATTTTTACATTCATTTTTGAAAGTAACGACTTTGCACTTTTTAAAACACTTCTGTGTCACATAAGAATAATATTAAAACTTTAAAAATCTCAAGATGAAAAATGTAAGTCCTTTTTTCTTTTCTTTTTTTTAAATCTTTTTTTCCTCTAGCATTTTACGATGGGATAATGAGACAGATGTCTCTCAACTGGAAGGACATTTTGACATTGTTATGTGTGCTGACTGGTAAGTACATAAAAATCATAAAACTCATGTTAGAAAAATAGCTTTGCTGGAGTAATTGTACTGTGCTGCTTGCTGATGGCTAAGCAAAGTCAACAAATGAAGCACAAAGCCACCTTAACCTCAACAAATTAATATTCATCTCCATGTGACAGTTATAAGGTAGTCTTCTATCACACAGTAACTTCTACCACATTATTTCCCAAAGATTGATTTTGAGAAGCATTTCCATTTTCTGGAATTGCCTCTGTTTCATGCTTGACGTATCAGTAAATGGACGACTTAGGCAAATTGCAAATAATTATGGCTCAGTGAGGAACAGTCTGGAGAAAAGGGAGTTTATCAACACAAACAGCTCAATTAGCTTACTTCTTAGGAAAGATCTGACTATTGATATAAGGGGATATATTTTTTGCTCCCTGGAAAATCTTTCCAAGGAAAAAGAGATTTTCAAACCCTTTTTTCCACCCCCACCACATTCTGTTCCTTAAATGTATTTGACATCAATATTTGGAGGTATAGGCTTTATATTATTTACACAGACACATGTTAATTACAAGATAATTCACAGTAAGAAAAATAACAGTACAGCACTTAATTTATGGAAAGGTAGATACATGTAGCACTATGGTATCTTGTTTAATAATTTATGCAAATAGATTTGATTATTGACACAACCCTTTTCTGATACTGCATTTGTGGGATTGTGCTGTGCTGTATTTGCTGCATGCTAGCTTTAAAAATGGTACATTATTAATTATTTGTGCTATATAAATGTAGACAGTATAAAAAGAGCTGTGCAAATTTTATTTAGGAGAGTAGATATTTTTAAACCAATCTGTCTTTCCTTCATGGATATTTGCTCTTGACCCATTAAATGTCCAAAACAAAAAAAAAAAGCTGTTTGTCTTTTGTGGCACGTAACTGTTGTGAGAGACCAAATTCTGAAAGCAGAGACTTCCTAGGACTGCTTAGTTTGGCAAATTTATGTACCTTACCTAGAAATAGTTAAAGGAAAAGGCAAAGGGAAGTACAAAGCTGTCTATTGTCTTTTTAAACAATGTTCTTTTTAAATGTCTTCTTATATTCCTCTAAAGCTTTTGTTTTTCTTTCATGTTTTGCTATTTAAGCAAACTCTTCTTATTTCACAAAGCTATTGGTTTTGTACAGCTCTGGAGAAAATGTGTTTAGTGATCTTTTTTGCCTTTTTCTGACACCTATTTGTTGTCAGAATGCAACAGTGCTTTGTTTCTCTTAGCATTTAATTTCAGAAAAGTTCTTTGTTCCCAAAAAGGACAGAGAAGGGTTTCTAAGTAATCGCTGATAATGTGCCTCAGAGATGCATCATCTGATTAAAATAAGGAGCTAAACAACACCATATGATTTCAGCAAGTAATTTAGTAAATGCCTTCCTCACCAAATATTAGAATGGATACTCCAGGTTTCATTGCACAGATGAAGTTAATGCTGGACAGGATTAGATCAGATTAAGTATGAAAGTCAGATCAGAGTGCTGGCGGACATGAGCAGGAGGGCAGCAGTCTTCTCGGAGGCTTAGACAAGGCTCACATATGGATGTTCTCCAGATTATGTGGGTGAAGCAAGGTCTTGCCAAGAGATTTAGAGTTAAATTTGTTCTTCACACAAATATCAAAACAACCTGGCTGTGCTGTCTCTTGTATTCTTGATACTCACACCATGTCATCCTATTTGTGCTGGGAGTACAGCAGAGTGGAGTAAGACTTAAGTTGTTTTTTTCAGTAATATTCTGGCCTAATACCCCTCCCAGTCTGTTTGGAAATAGTGTTAGGAAACAAAGAATCAGACATGACAGGTAAAATACATAATGCATTTGCAATCCCTGCATTTTGTACATTTATTTTGAAGCACTTAAGATGCAGGTAAGTGTATAAATATTTATAGATTTCTAAAAAATAAATAGAAATGTGCAGGTTAGTTTAAAGAATGTGGGTTTATTCACATATTATTTCTATTTTCTTATTGCAAGTGCCCATAGATATATGTATAGTTTAATAAACATGAAAATCCCTTTATTGTTTGTTTCTTTTAGAAATAATTCTTTTAGTTATGGACACTAGGTTTTCTGGTACATGAGAAGGCTGAGGGAAAAAATGTTCCATGCTTTATCAAACTCAAATCTTCTTTTCATTTTCATGTATTTCTCTTCAACAATATAGAATTGGTTTGAGAACTGTTGGCAGGATTTTTGCTCTCTGAATTTTTTGGGCTGCCACTGAAGAGGAAAAAAAAAGAATCTCTTTTCTTCTAGCTTCTCAGCTGAAACCTGAAGTATGCAGTGATAAAAACAGATAGAATAGATTACATTTAGTTTAACACCATCACATAGCTCATTGTCAGTCAATAAAATCTGAGATTAGAACAGAGAACTAGAACGCAAAAAATCTGAGTTCAAATATTAGGTACATGGATAAATTTTTTTTTTGAGTATTTCCAGCAAGGGTGATATTGTCTGATTCTCTGAATAGCTAACCAGTGGTACTGCTTGATCCCATTTACATGAAAACAAGCTCTATTCATAAACATATTCCAAATCCACATGGAGATTCAAGTAAAAATGTACATGATTACAGCAAGCAGTGATATGTTTATATTCATATATTTACAGTCAGACTTTCATAAACCTTGTGTGCAGGAGTGGAAAATAAGTTATTTCCCAGAACAAACAGTCTATTAGTTAACAGCTAAATTTAGTAGCTCAACTGGATTATAAAATAAATAAGAGGCAAACTGTGAAAGCTAGTCATTATTTAACCATTCAGAATGTTGATAATAAAAATAGTTTCATGGTTCAGCA
>NW_008240122.1:3763075-3763804 GCF_000691975.1 Corvus brachyrhynchos
AAATAAGGAAAAAAAAATCATGATGAGGCTACACCTGGAAGAAGGATACAGTGAAAAAATACAGAAATAATGAAATCTTTAAAAACATATTCACACATCTCATGTTTTTCAGTGGAAATTTTAAGGCCAAATGAGGGCTGGCAGAATTTTTGACTTTCATTTGACCTATACCTGTGGATACAAAGTCAGACAGGTACTGGAATTGTGAGTTTGAATAGAGGAGGAGAAATCACAGGTGCCTGTATGGACAGGCCAAACCCAAGACTCTTCCAAAGCTCTTGAGGGCCTCAGATTTCTGATTATTTAAATATTGTACGTGCTCTTCTTTACTGAGGAAAAAAATGCTGAGATTTTTAATCCAAGGAGAGAGTAAAGGCCAGTAGGACGGAGACAATAAAAAAACGTTATGTTTCACATTATTGTGAAGCAAGTTTTCACAAATAACTTGATGTAGAGGCAGTATAAGGTTTAGAACCCCGTATTGTTTTGGAAATGCGTAATATCCCACTTTATTTGCTTGGAATGATTCTATTCTTAAAGTTTGGCACATGCATAAGTATTCACATAACCGAGGCCAGGGGGAGCTATCCCACATTACTTTCACTGCTGAGATTTTTGAAGTCACGGGGAGTTGTGGCTTTCCCAGGAATGTAGAACTGAAAGTATTCTTTAAATACCTTAAAATATGTCAATTTTTTCTCCATTAATTTATTTCAGTTATTATAAGGA
>NW_008240122.1:3764235-3774235 GCF_000691975.1 Corvus brachyrhynchos
GGAATGCAGTAAGACCTCTGTCCTTCCATTTAAACTTACTATTCATTTTAGGCCTGACTTCTGGCACACACTTTCAAGTGCATTGGAACCTGACAACATGGAAGAGTTTTTTTAGTTTATGTCACCCATGTAGTTGAAAGTGAACAAAAAAACAAATGACTCGATACATTAGACACTACATATGAATGTAATAATATCTGAAGTACACCTGTAAACTCAAGTCTTTTACCAATGGTGGAGCATGCAGAAAAAAAAAGTTTACCTCGTAGCCTATAAAATATGTCCCTTGTTGCGAGGCAGAAGATGAAAGGATATTAGCATGAAGCAAAATAAGAATCTACTTGGGTTTTTAAATTTGTTTCCTTGTGGCTTACTGTTACTTCTCTGCAGTTTTGGTATAAACTTTCATTTTGGCTTTAATGGTAATTTAAAATTTTAATAAAAGAGCAAGAGAGTAGAGGTAGCCATGTTGCCTCCCTGTTCATCCACATTTCACAGGTTAAGAGCATTGCCTAAACAAAGGCCAAATCATCAGCCGTGTTCTCACCTTTTGACTGCTGTGATTTGAAACTTCCTTGCTGACCCAAGAAAACCTTGCTATTCCTGTCCTGAGCTACATAAATATGAGATATTACCACTAAAGTAATGGCAAGCTTAAGCCAAATTTGAATTATGTGTGAGAGAACTGAGTGTGAATGGTTTGCAACTTTACATTATTTAATTTTACTGAGCTGTTCACAGAATCACAGAATTGTTATGGTTGGAAGGGACCTCTGGAGGTCATCCAGTCCAACCTGTCTGCCAAGGCAGGGTCACCCAGAGTAGGTGACATAGGAACTCACATGTTCTTCACATGTGAGGGACATTTTCAGTATGCTGTGGTAATATTTAGTCATACAATTCTACCAGTAAGAAAAACTGTGTGACTAAATCCCCTTGCGTGGGCCAAATCCTATGCTGTTCCTGTCTGCAGCACAGATTATCTAATGACTTCTTCAGGATTTTCCTCATTTAAGGCATTCCCCGACTCAGAGGGAGGATAGAGATGTTCCCTGGAGTCATTGCATTGCATTATATTAGCTTTGCTACCAGTCTTTTCTGCTCCTTCAGAGGACGTGGCTCACAGAGCAACAGTTTGGAAATCCCAGTATCAGAAACTATTTTCAGTTGGAGTAGGTCATGTTGCCAGGGACAGGCCTCTTGGAGGGCAGGACAACTTGGGGCAACTGTCTCAGGTTATCTGGGTTTCCTAAGCTGAGAGGGCTAAGAGTCTACTGTCCATGCCACCAAAATATCAGTTGGGGTTGGACAGAAAAAGTATTATTGAAATTGTCTAATCTAGCAGGTCATGTAACCATTTTAAGTTCTCAGACACTCAGTTTTTGGTAAACAAAGGTTTGTAGTTCTCATTGTAAAGGAACAAGATCAGTAGCAGCAGTTGTGCCCCTATCTCATTAAAAAAAAAAAGGAGAATGGTATTCAGGTCCATGAAAAGGGGATTTTAACATTGGTAAGCTGCCCCAAGATTGTATTTCCACTACACTGCTTTCAGTAATAAAAATATTATAAATGCTCTTTTCATTCAGAATGTCCTTGTGTTCACACAGGATCCCAGGAAGTCTTAAATGTGTGCATGCTTGCGGTGTTTCATGTTGAAGAAAATTAATTACTTTTTGCTATTCTTTTGGGAGAGGAATCATGTATTCCACTTCTTCTGCAGGTGGCTAAGTTCCCAGTGAAGTAGTGTCTTATGACATCTATCTGTATAGGGATCAACGTGAGGTGAATGTCATTAAAACACCCAAGCGACATCAGAGATAAGAGCTGCTTTTTCAACTAATTGAATTTCAGCACCCATCTTTTCAGTAAAGTTCTTCCAGTAAGATAAATCAAGGCTGAAGGGAAGTCATCATGTCGATTGCTCAAGTTTAAATTTTCTTGTAAGCCAGGCTATCAGGGAAGTTGTTAGCTAGTACTTCATATTCTTGAAGAGAAATTCAGAAGGTCGTACTTCTGTATTAAATGTTCTTCAACACATATGTAGATACCCTTTCTACCATATTTTCTCAACAGTGTGAGGTTCTACCAGTTTTTACTGATGAAATATGGTCACTTGCAAGTTTCATTTTGTTTTGTTCTGTTTTGACTGTTTGTTCCAGAACAGCAAAAATTCACAGCTCTTACATGGCTGCTTGATTCCATGACATATAATATAGTATTCTGCTTGGTAGCTGTGGAGTGTCCTTACTAAATATCCACACATCTTCCATTCTTGATGAAAGGCCTGTGGTTGGCAGACTACTTTTTTCTCTTCAGTGTTTCCATATATTCTTTATGTTCTTGCAGAACTTCAAACCTGGAAAAAGAATTTACCCACATCCCTTCAGAAAAGAACTGTGAGAATAAAAGGAAGAGGAGTATATAAAAAGCCCCTAGAGAATGGACAAAATGCCATGTGGTGTGAAACTTGAACTTGTCACAAGCTGGAAAGCAGTTTTATTACAGAGAAAATGTGGGGGGAAGGAAAAAAAAAGAAGAAAAAAAATCACATTATCTGTGGCCTGCTTGATAGAGTTTCTTATCTGAATCGCCAATATAAATGCATGGTAGTAAGGACTGAAAGGCATCAGTTGCTATCAGATGGTTGTTCACTAACCATTGTAAATGCACTCATCCACAGTAACTACATGTCCACAAATATCTAGTCAAGAGTGATTGGCACCCTGGTTGCCACTATTAGTATATACATTAAGGTACTGAGGGGCATGAAGAATGAATTATCCCCTCAAATCATGAGGTAATCACACCAAAATAGGGCTGAGCGTGTTGGCAACATTGCATGGGAAAATTGACTCTGCTGCTATCCTTGCGGGACCCATGCTGGAGATGAAGGATTGCACTCTTGAGAGATGACAACTCTGTACAATCTGGGCCATTGTATTTGAACAGCATTGGAGAGGAGGAGGTAGGGTCTTGTAAATCTTTATAGGGATAGATAGATATAGAAATATAACAAGTATGTATAACAGGTAAGAATTACTGTGAAGGTAGAAGGAAAAAAAATACCCTTAATAATAACACCTGAAATACAATAGAAAACGTTTTTAAAAACTCCATTCCCCTTGTATATAAAAACATGTAAAATGCTAACTTTTTATGTTGATTCTCATTTCTGGTACAGTATTATTTTAATAGCCAGCATGAAGGACTGGTAAATTTCAGCTATATAAAAAGCTGCTTCATGCTGATAATTTAGTTTTGGTTTAGATTGTATTTGTTTTTATGTATTTTTTAATGTTAAAAGTACCTGAACTGCATAGAAATGTAGAGCACAGTTTCTCTTTTACAGCATTGTGTAAACATATGTAATTAGCCTTGTACTTATCTGCATTAGTATCATTAGAATTGAAAACCCATTTTAATCTGGATTCTGTTCTCTTCTCAATGTCAGCCTGTTTCTGGACCGGTACAGAGCTAGCCTTGTTGATGCAATAAAGAGATTACTCCAACCCAGTGTAAGTATGTTTCTATTTTCTCCTGAACACTGGCTTCAGAATAATTAGTCTGTGCACAATGATTGAGAGAGTAATGGAATGGCAGGATTAATGTCATGTAATACTTTAATACTTATTATGTCCAACTTCAATTGAGTCTTCTAATCTATCAGATTCTTTCCTAATCATAAACTAGGAAACTTCTTATACTTGGCCTTCTGATAAGGAACACAGTGGGTAGTAAAATAAATGAAACCGCTTCAAAGATAGCGTCAGATTATTTTTATCAAAGCGTTTCTCAAGTATTTTCCTTTGATAATAATGTCTTCATATTAAAGTAAAATACGATATTGAAAGTTTTTATGTTGGCTTCTGTCATTTTTAATCCCTTCAATTGTAACCTTTGTCATTGTGTACTTATTTATTATGAAAGAATATCTTTTCCTTTTCATTTATGTTTATATAAATGAACAAATCCCTTATATGTATACTGTGGCTTAAAACATTTTTCCATAAAGTAAGCCCTGTGTTTACGTGTTTTATACCTTAGAAAATAATGAAATTATGCTCTTCATATAATGATTACATGTTCTGTATGAGTGTCACTCAGGAGATATTTTATCAATCTAAATCTATTAGGCTGTTTAAATCAGAGAGCGCTGAAAAAAAGACTGTTATATGGATATATAAAGTATATATATACAATCTTAAATATAAAAAAAAGGAATATATCAAAATAAGAAGAGGAGAAAAACAGTAAGTACTTGCTCTAAGTAGGATTTTGAAACAGGAATTTTATCTTTCGTGTTTAACATCCAGAACTTTCAATAAGGTATACTTTCCATTTCAAAACAAAAGTATTTCATGCTAGCAGTGCATTTCCAAACTTTATTTAAAATTTGTGGTGGACTTTTTGTACAAGAGATTTTCTCTGTAAAAGGAATAGAAGACCCAAACGTGCAAAGGCTTAAGAACCTGAGTCATTTTAGTCGTGTAAGTAATCCCATTCTTTGCTTAGAGTGATCAGGTTTCTATTCTTGGTTCTATCATAGACTTTCCTGAGTGACCTAAGGCAAGTTACTTAAAACTGAATTATTTTAATGAGCTGTGGGGCAAGGCTGCCAGGAAGACAGGAGAAATGTAGCCGCCCTGAGGAAAAGGTTACCCAGGTATTTCTATCAGAGGCAGTAAGGAGAGGTTAAGTAGCTCCAGCTCAGAGTGATGCATTCTGACTTTCACGATGTACCAACAGTTGTCAAAATGCAATCATTTTTGGGACCACAGGTGACCTGTAACACAAAGCAGATCCCAGTTAAAAAAACTACAAGAAGAATTTTTTTTTCAGCCCAGATCAATGTCAGCAACTGGTCCTTCAGGTATTCCCATGGGCCACTCTACTGGCTCCATGAAAGGACACTGGGGAAGAAGTGCATGAGTGGGAGGGGGAGAAGTGTATGAGAGGTGCCCTGGTAACTGTGGAATTGTTAGGCTGACTTTAAGCCAAAACTGGCCTGACTTGGTTTCTCTTTAACTTCTGTCAGCTAATTCAAATTTAGACCATGCCTTCGTATTTCAGGGTATATGAGCTATGCTCCTTTGTGAATGTAGATGGGGTAAAGGGAGATGGCTTTTTGTTGCCTGTCTTCCTAGTCGTGTTTGCCTCTGCACAGTGTGATTAATAGCATCATCTGTGTTAATAGCCACGCACCTACTTGCTGTGCATTTTAGGCCATGGTTCCTACTTCTTAGCTGCAAGGCTAGCTTAAGAAATTCATGCTCCATGCAGGAATTTCTTTTGCAGAGTTTTGGACCCCTGTACAAACTGTATTTTTTAACAAAATGCAGTTGCCTAATCCACTTTATGATTGCTATGTGGATGGATATCCAGTAATGGCATGGCCTTGCAAATTATTGTAATTTATAACTGAGAGGACAATAAAGTGTTGTCTAGGATGGGAGCTGGGAGTACAGACACGTTAAATGATCTCTCTTGTCCAAAAATGACATGTTCAGCAGAGATGCCTTCAAACATATGCCTTCATGGTTTGAAAGACCCAAATAAAATGTGTGCTCATTTCAGATCCCAACAGATGCAGTCACAAGTATGAAATAGTTACCAATTTTCCTCTTCTTGTATAGCTCTAAGGATACCATCAAAGGACACTTTACTAAATGGCACTATACTTTGGCTTTTAAAGGACAAATAAATCAATAGTGAATTTATTTTCCAGTTGCAATAATTAAGAATAGTTTATGGGCATTAGTTTATGCCCAAGCTAAGGCATAAACTTTTTTTATTAAGTTTGCTCTCCTACATTAATTATTTTGTCTCAAATTTAGAACTTATATTTCCTTTTTGGCAGTACTTTGATAAAATTGACACATCTAAATGCAAATTATCTTTCATATGTAACTAGGATACAACTAGTTTAAAAGAGTCTGGGGAAAATAACAACCAACAATACCAGAAGAAAAAGTAGAGTAAACAGAAAATAACAGGTATCCTTGCAAAGCTGTCTTGAAGGAGAGATTCAGAACACATAGTCTATTCCTACTGTTAATTTAAAATTTATCTGTGGTATTTCCTTTTTCAGTAAGGATGTTATTTCTGGCTATTAGAATCTTTATGGCATAGAATTATGTGTTTTGGGTAGCATTTTGGTTTCCTTGAAACAGGACTCTGGTCATTTCAGTCATCTGATTCCCAGTATTGACTCCAGGACAGATGTATTGGCACAGGAAGAAATTCACAGAGATGGAAATGAGCAGCTCACAGAGTTACTGAGGACTGAAATTTCTATCTGAATTTGTTACAGAGGCAAATGTCACCTGTAAACCTATTCAAAGAATTAGGCATAGAAATATTACATCGAACAAATTTATCTTAAATGGCTATATTTTATTAGTCTCAATCTACTTGACTTGATTTACCAACATTTAGTTTTATTTTTTTATATCATTAAAAATTTACTTTTAATTTCAATCTCAGAATAAGGATTTGTTTGTTTGCATATTTCCCTAATTAAGAACAATTTTTTATCAAGGCTTTGATTCTTCTGTGGCCTATCCATTCAAAATCCCAATGAAGTCAATGGGATGCTATTGACCTGTGATTAGTACCAGCAAATAAGACCACATTTAGTAATGATTGATGAGTAAAGTTAGTCACGGTCACATCCAAAATGTGAGTGACTGTCCCATTGTCTTACTGTAGCATTTTAGTGACACTTCAAACTAATACAACTGGCATTTTCCTCTGTGTTTTGTTCACAAGTTTACTGGAAGTATTTTTCCATCTGAGGAAAGACTATTTTGAATTTTAAACATCATCCTTTAAATGTCATCCTAGGAGACACTTTTGAATTAGAATTAAACTTGGAATAGTCCATCAAGAGTAGAATCAGGCCACTGGTCTAATTTATTTATTGTGCAGCAACCAAGGAATGAAAAACATTTTATAATTAGAAATGTGAATGCAGCCCCACAACTGGTTGCAGAATCACAGAGACTGGGCAGATGACAAAGAAGTGCTTTAAACCCAGATTGTGTTAGACCAGAATTGACCACAGTACCTGTCCAGTTTTGAGGAGATTATTGTGGTATTAAACTTTAATCATGATTTCTTGGTTTTTATCAGTGAGTGCAAGATCCACAGGTGTTTTAGATGCGCAGTAATGTCAACAGATGAACAGGTTTTTACACCAGCTAAGGAGCTGGCCAAAAATAACTGTGTAGTGATTTCCCTAAAAGCCATTCCCCTTTCTCAAAGTTATTTCAAGATTTCCTCTCTGGGTTTAAGACATATTTCGTACTGTTTTATTGTATTTCTCTTTCAAATTTAATTGAAAGTAGTCTTCAGAGAACATGAGAAGGAATGACTTCATGGAGTGCTGACTCCAAGTGTGTGAGCTCTGTTCCTCATCAGAGCTGCTGGATCAGTGGCCAGTGTAGGGCGTGTGGCCACCAGCAGTCTCTGTTCACAAGGTTTAATCACACCTGAAGTCCCCATGTGAATTGTGTGATCAGTAAGCCCTGGGTAAGGGACATTTTTCCCATTACAGTGATCATGAAAATGAGGGTCTCCAGAGGAGTCTCATCCTTATTCCAGGAAGGGTTTGTGCAGAGCAACATTCTGGGGAGCGTGAGATGGCAGCAAGAGGAGCAGGATCCTCAGCTGAAGGCTCCCTTTGCTGCCCACTTCTGTCTGATGACATTAAAGCATGCCAAGGATGTGAGGGAACCGATTGTGAATTTCCTGTGTTTAATGTTTTTCATCCTGAGCTGAGCCTATATTCGGACCTAGCATTTACATAAGCAATTCCAGTGCCTTCGGTGGGAGTTACACCCCTTTGCATCTCCTATTTTGCCACAAAATTAAAGCTACAGCTACACAAATGAACAGAAGTTGAGTTGCTTCGGATATTGCCCTAAGACTCCTTTGTGCTTAAATTTCCCATGAGAAAGATGAGGGTAACAGTATTTTCCTATCTCACAGAGCTGTTGTGAGAATGAATACAGTGTTGTGGTGTTAATGGTTGGAATGTTTTAAGTACACATTAGCACCATAGGTACTGACAGAGCATTTTTATTGCTGCCTCACTGTGCATTGTCTCAGTATCCGTGTGCATGTGTGAGACACAGATTTGTTCTCTATTCTCTTCACTAAGTGTCTGTGTCAGCCCTGTAACTTTCCAGCATTCCTTCTGAAATTCTCTGGACTCATCACTCTTTTCCTGTGACTTACAGACTACATTTTCTCAAGCTAAATGTACTTCCACAGCGTCTAATCCTTTACAACTTCTTCAGATCCCTAAAAATATTTTTTGTCTCTTTGCTTGATTACAGCACCTCACAAATTAATCTTAGCTCTCATTAACATAGAAGTTAAATACAGGAACTTACAGGAAACTTTGTGGCTCCCCCCAGTGTGATATGCTCTTGGCTGATATTAACCTTTGCTTACAGCTCTTCAACCACTTTTCATTCCATGTGACAGAACACAGTATTCAGCCAATTAGAATTAATTCTGCAAATAAGACTTCAGGAGATGCTCTATCAAGTAGGTTGGGTTTTGGGCAAGCACTTTGCACAGAGTGTCTAAAATCTATCAGTTCAAGGTACAGTCATTTTTGTTTTCTTAAATACAGAAGGATGAACAAAAAATTAGGTAATGGACCATAATGTATTGCCTGGGCATTATAAATGGCCTTATCATCTTGTGAGAACCAGAATTAGTATTCAGGAACATTAATTCTTGATTTAAATGCAATTTACCAATTTAAGGTCAAATTTAGTTGCACTGCTCAGGTAGTTTAAAATATCTTTGAAAAATTAACAATTGGGTCTGATTTGCCTCCCGTTTTGCCTTGTTTTATACTGTTGTAATTCCACTGACAGTGAATGGGAGGTACTCTTCTATGTGTGAGAGAGAAAAAAGATAATCATTATTTACAGTCTTTGCATGGTCATGAGCTAACAAATGGATTTTTCATTGAGTGTATGTTTTGTATGCTTTTTCTGTGTTTCATTTTGGTAATCCACAGACACCATTATTATATGAAAAAAAGCAGATGTATTGCAGTTGGCAGTTTTCTAAAGAAAATATTTATATGTTACTTTCTAGATTGCATTTGTTTAATCACAGCAATCTTGCATATTTTGAACAAGTATTTGTGTTACCATATTTTAGTATTTTAACAAGAGAACAATTGACTTTTCCAACTCAAGCATATTAAAAGCTTAGTCAGGTGTATGCTATATCTGGTTCCCTTCCAGTTTTAAAAATGTATAAATTCTCTTTTTAATGTTCCAGGGAAAAGCAATGGTATTTGCTCCACTCCGAGGGAATACTTTAAACCAGTTTTGCAATCTAGCTGAAAAAGCTGGTTTCTCTATCCAAAGACATGAAAATTATGATGAACACATTTCGAACTTCCACTCCAAGGTTAGTTTTCTGCTTGTGTTAGATAACACTTTAATCCGCATTGCATTTTGAAGAGATCATGGTCCTTTTGGCAGGTAACCTAAATGTTTGATTAAAGTACTCCTTAGGTGTGCTGTTTCTGAACAGCTATTTTTGTATCTGATTATTTTGTGTGGTAGAGCCATCCTTTATCTCTGCACGTCTAGAAGAGTTTTGCAGAAGCATCTCCTGTTTACCCTTTTCATTCATAGAAATCTAATTTATGAGAGTCTTTTCTTGTTGTTATTAGCTGCCTATAAATATATAGCACACATGCATTTACATTTTAATAAAAAGCCTGCAACTTTTAAATAGGTTATATGCTGAAATGGACTGAAATAAATAGGAGGTGAATGTCTAATTGTATCATATCGTACCGTAAATCCTTATCTCTGGCTGCTTTATGGCTGGGTCAGTTGGCAGCTTCAAACTGCTAAATCTCATACAGAATTTCACAGTTGTGGGGTTATATGTCAGATCGAGGCGCTACAAGATTTAGGTCAAAAGCACTTATCTGAGCGTGATTTCTAAGCTTGCTTACATA
>NW_008240122.1:3779235-3784235 GCF_000691975.1 Corvus brachyrhynchos
ATTCTTTATATTTTTAGAAATACATAATACTTTAGTGTAGATCAGAAGAGCATACATAACATTGTCCCTAGCTGCTGGAATTGTACCACTCTGATTATCAGGTTATAATTCCCTCTTACAAAAAGAATTTTTAAAATTAAACAGAATTAATATATAAGCCCATCAAGAACTGTATTACAGCCTTGCACTTATGTAAACCTTCAGGTAAGATTATGGTATTTCAGATGTCTGAAACAGTTGTTGATCTTAAATACCAAATATACAGCAATAGTTAGGCTGATTAGGGATAAACTTTTAGCCTTTGTTCTGAAGTTCCATGCAGAGTGGATTTAATTCAGGCCTTAAATCTCACTTGAATATCATTTATTTAGTACAGCAATATGGGGCCTCACTTTTTTTATAAGTAGTGTTCAAGTATTTACTGCATAAATTAGTTTGTCTACAAACTCTGACCAACTCCTGATAATAATTGACCTACGGTTCCATACCTTTGATAATATTTGACCTTAAGATATTTTTGTAGTTATTAAATGTTTACTCTTTATAGTATCATTTATACCAGGAAATTTACTTAAACAGTACTGTCAGTATTTTAAAAATGCTTTCATACAATTTGCTCACTTTATCCATTTTTTATTTGCAGTTGAAAAATGAAGAAAAAGATATATATGATGAAAACCTCCATTACCCTTTTCTTCTCATTTTAACCAAACAGAGATAGAAGATTACAACTTTTTATTGTTTGTTTTAAGATGGACTGCTGAAAATTAATCCATGTATGTGGATGATCAGGAAGTGTGGAGCGTTCATTTTCCCCCACTTACGTTCCTGAATCATCATTGGAGAAAAATTTCTTATCTAAATGCGGAGGAAGATATCATGGCTTGTTTTACAGAGTATAAACACTCAGACGTAATTTTTTGTATCATTTTAGAAGTTATTTTTACAATTATATTCCATCCTTAAGCTGATCAGACTTCATATGTATGCATTAACAAAGGTGTAAAGCTGGCTTCCTTCTCTTTTGTGCCCTTAAACTTGCATGTACTTTGTTAATCTCTTTAAATGCTGTTTTTGAGGTATATTTGAAAATATAAGGATAATATACTTTGTGGGCTTATATAACTGGTTGTAAAGAAGTGAATGCACTGACACTTAATTAGTAAGGAAATAGTTGTCTGAAGATCTTCTAAAAGTGCACCTATTGAATGCTTGTATTTTTCTGGCTTTTTTTTTTTTTTTTTTAATTCCACTGTTGATTTTTCTAACCATGATGGAAATGTCCTCATTTGCTTTAGTGTTGAAGGCTCCTTTTCTATATGTGTGTATGTATGTTTTTTTCCAGCAGGACTTTTCCTCCTGTAGATGTATAAGAAATTATGCATCAGACAAAAGCCTCATAAACTGACCATTTGTCCTTTGGACACAATAGCCTGCCCAGCCCCTCTGCTCCTCCTCTCCAATTATGTGTGATTAGTCTCAGTGTGTTGTGTCAAGAAGGGGGAGTGTGCTGAGTGCTTATTATCTGTTTAGGTACAAGAAGAGCACATTTAGGTTCTGACTATGAATGGAAAGGGAGCCTTTATCAGGACTAAAATCTAAATGCTACTATCCTAGAAATTGCTTTAAAAAAGCGCATCCTTTTTTTTTTTGTTAATTCTGAGAAACTAAGAACTAAAGGATTTTATAATGTAATCAAACTATCTCCCTTGAATTAGTTTACATTGTGATATTTTGTGGCCCACTTATTTGATATACACTTAATGTGGTTTTTCTTGTACTGGGAAAGGCAAAAATCCTACAGAGAAACATGAGGAGTATCTTGATTTCTTAACAGTCTAACAGACCATTTTAATGACTTCTTAGTAACAGTCTTTAAACCACAACACTCTTAAAATGTTGAAAAAAGAGAGAGAGGAGGAGACCATGACTGAGAAAGGAAGATACTAGCTGAAAGCAAGTGTAGAGAATCCCGCTGAAATACATTAATTAAAAGAACTGCAATTTGGCAATAAGCGTTCTTCCATATTCAACAAACTGGCCAGCATGTAAACCACAAGCTCCTGGAAGTCCCTTTCTCGTCGTTCTTCTTCCTGAACAAATTTCTTCACTACTGGTTTGCACGTCCTTGTATTCAGTACATTTTATGCTCCATTAGAGCACCTAGATGGATCTCAGAAGGCATAGGTCAAGTCGCAGTTAGATCATACATTTCTTTCGCACAAAAACTTGAATTGCAATGCCAAGTGATGGGCTAACATCACAATAACAGCAATTTATTCCTCTTTTGATAAAAAGCAGCCTATTCTCGGTGTTAGATAAAGACCAGGGGCAATGCAAACCAACCATTTATCCTAGAACTGAGTAGTATAGCTGGTATGAGTTTCATATTCAAACTCCTGTTGGAAAATACTTGTCTAGTAAGAAATCAAAAGCATTTAGAAGTAATTTGAAATTTCTGTGAAGATGGCTTTAGTTTAATTAGTTTTGTTTTGTTTGTCCCACACAGCAGTGCCTTTGTTTCTCTAAAAGCATGTACAAGGAAATCTTCATAATCAACAAAGCAGTGTGAAAAATAGCGCAATATTAAAATTTGTGAGCCTTTTGTTTTTGAGAGGACCTGAATGTCTGCTGTACAATAATCTAATAAAGATCGTTAGTTTCCAAAAATAGAAGCAGTGTCATTGAAAATTGTGGTTTTAGCTCTAAGAAGAAAACAGTTTTACTCAAATTAGTAGCTGATAATTGCTTTTTATTTCTTTAGTGTCTGTCGTTTGAGTTGAAGGCTTTGCACAGGTGCTGCCGTCCCTAAAGTGTGTAATTGATGGCTTGTTTACCAAAGATGCATTCAGGCTTCATCCTGCAAACTCATATTGGAGCTCCACAGGCAGTAAAGTTACTCATCTACATAAGTGCTTGCAGGTTTGGTCCGTGTACACATTTTTAGAGGTACATAAACAAGTTCTTTTTTTGATTTTTTTGTTTTAGAATGGGTGTTGAAAAGTCACAGATGTAGGATTTACATGAGGCACTAAGTGTTCTTTTTTGGAGACATCTCTGAGTCCCTTGTGTTAGTAGGTATTTGAATTGTTTCTGAGCACTTAAATTTTAATAAAAAGACAGTGTTTATTAGTACATCAAATATCTTTGCTAAGAAAATGTTAGGCAGTTTGTCAAGTCATGCTTATAAAATGTATCAGAGCCTTTTATGTCCTGTGTTTTAGCTAGTCTCTGATACTTGGTATATTTTTAATGATACAATTTACAGTGTTCTGCAACAGAATATTGAGCTGAATTACTTTGTGTTTGCAAAGCATTTGAAGTTGAATGACACTGTGCAAGAGCTGTGCTGGCTGCACCGAAAATGGAAATGTTATGCTGATGCAAGTTTTCCTTCACACATTTGGTAATTCATACAGCAATGTTGTATCTTCCTTCTTTCTCAGACCAAAATGGCAGAGAGGAATTATGTTCTTGTGGTCATCCATTCCCTAGGCACAGCTTTCATGCACTTGGTGCCGCTGACAGTGAGTTGTGTAATCTTCAGGATGTGAACGGTCAAGAAGAAAGTATTCCATTTCCTGCTGTGGGATATGGCAAAGGCTTGCTTAAAAATTGCAAATTAGTCCCAACTGATAGCATTCTGGAACACTGGGGCAAATCTTTCCATTTGGGAAATTGATTTGAAACAAAAAATATCTTAAGAATGTGAGATGAGGCAGGTATCCCAGGTACCAGTCCAGCTTCAAAATCCTTATTAGACAAGTCCCTCACGTTTTGCCTGTGGCTTTAATGGCTACGTGTTTGCACAAGGAGGAAGGCTGGATTAAAATTGTTCCCCACCACAAAAAGCATCTTTATATCTTGAGCCTGGCTGCATATGGTTTATCAAGTGTTACATCTCCATTACAACTCTCCTTCGCTGTTCCCTGAACAAAAGAGGATGCAGTGGGTGGAGCTTTTGATCCTCCTCTTGATATGGCAGGTGGCACAGCTGATATGGTGGGGGAAGAGGGAAAAGGCAGCAACACATGCAAGTCAAACACCACAGTGTTTTCTTACCCAGTATCTCTAACAAGAGGGGAATAACCAAGTCCTTGTTTTTTCACAGGACAAATTATAAACACATAGTTTAGCCTGGATTTTTTTTTTTTTCCCCAATGTGTGGATTTCTTCTTTTTTAAGGCAGGAATTTTTAACAGTGATGTCAAACTGCAAATTCCTTTAACTCTTCTGAAATGTTTTGAGACACTGGTAGAAGGTGCTAGGGCAGTGTGCACCTGTGGTTATGGCTAGAATGTTTTCTGCACAGGCTGGTCATCCCATGTTGTTTCCGCAGAAAGAGGCAATTTTGTTGCTTTCTATCTTTTTATTCACTTTTTAGATTGTCCTGAGTCTGATTAAGGTGGTGTCTCCACTGCCACACGTCAGTAGTCTAACATTTCTTGTAAGCACACCAGTATCTCTTGAAAGATTGTTCTGAAAATTGATTTTCAATATGATTCTCATCTGCAATGCAACAGCACTTACTTAACACAGTCAAAATGAGGGCACCCTGATTCAAAATCCCATAAAGCTAAAATAAAGTCAATACATGACTTAGTAAATTCGCAGATGAATGTGTAAGTAAGGGGGGAACCTCCCAAATCATGGCCATTCCTCATATGGAGGAGCCTGAGGCACAGCCAGTATTTCTGTCTCCATTGCCTATAGCAATTTAGAAATCAGGCAATGCACTCTAGAACTGACCCCAGAGTTTGTGAGACCCATTCCTTCATATCCTCTGCAAGATCCATCTCCCTCTCCAACCTGTGGACTCTGTTCCATCAGCTGAATGCAACAAACCTAGCTTTTCTTTCCCATTTTTAAAGGGTTTAGCCTATTACAGCTCCTTGCTTAGTCAGCAGCTGGCTTGCTGCCAAAAAGCCCAGCATATTGTTGTGGCCGGGTAAAAGCTGGATATTTTCCATGGCTGTCCAACAGCGGCATTGGATCTTCAT
>NW_008240122.1:3786735-3800505 GCF_000691975.1 Corvus brachyrhynchos
GCAGGCAGGGAAGCGAGCTCTGCCGTGGCAGGGCCACATTCTTCCTTCAGCAACTTCCTCTCTTTGTAAGGAAATTGTCCCAGTCCCGAGTTCATTTGCGGCCCCGCGCTGTGTCGAGACGGCGTAGGCAGAGGAGCAAAATGTGAAGTGTTTACAGTTTTAGGAAGGTCATGGCAGCACCCCAAAGCCCCCCTGGTGCAGCGGGCTCAGTGGGACACCCCTGGGCACACAGGCTGCTGGGGGCTGGTCCCGCTTTCGCCCTGGCGCAGGCTCAGGGCACGGCCCCTGAGGTGGCACATTCCTGAAGCCTGGAGCACGGCTGGGATAACTATACTGCTGAAATATAAAGTTGCATATAAAGATTTCATGAACTAGATTATATTTTCATCACCCTTATGCATATGAAGTCTTTTAATTTCTATAAATCTTACAGTGAGTTAGAATTAAATCATATTAGTGTGAATAATAGATGTTTAGGGATCACTCATCTAAGAACTTGTAGTATTTAATTTACAAGGACTATACATTTTTCAAATCTCTTAACAAGGAACTTTAGGCACTTCTTGAGGTTTTATAAAAAGGAGAAAAAACCAAAAAACACAACAGGTCTGGAAAGCAAAAATGCTCTATTTTTCCCAGGATCCTGAATGAGTGACTCAGGAGATATTGTAATTGCAAAAGCTTTCTGTGTGTAAGAACCTGGCTAATACTCTTATTAGCATCTTTTTTAATCCAGGTAACATAATAGTCGAAGTGTCAGATGAATGTCTCAGAAGTGGACCATTAAAAAATAAATTGTGAAACCTTTGAGAGATTAGCATTTGAATCCAGCCAGAAGCTCCTTGAGGTTCTTGGGTGTGGATCAGAGTCCTTAATGTATAAGTTGCTATCACAAACCACATCAGCCTCTGAGTTACATGGAATGAGAAGACAGTAGCCACAATTATTAGTCTTAGCTCTGGAGTTGTTTCCTCTGGGAAGCAAATTAGCAAAATGAGATTTTCACTGCGAAAAGAGGTTTCATTTTCTGAAGCTTTTCATTTCTAAAGAAGTTTTAAAAACAAACAACAAATAAAATACATTAAAACAGTATTTCCAAGGTAAATACTTATGGTTTAATTCGTAATAATGATAGTTAGCTCTTAAAAAAGGCTAATGTGAACTTTGCACATTCGACATGCTTTTTAGAGTCATTACTTACATAACATCATCGAATGATATGATAGAAAATAGTTTACCTTTTCTCATGTTGGGAAACTGAGGCAAAGAGGTGAAGTAACACATAAAAAGGCTCCATGACAGGCAGAAATGTGTTTATAATACAAGTTTCATTCAAAGACAGTTCTTAAACAACAGACCTTTAACCATCTATCACAGTTGATTTTTGTGCTAGATGTTGGCATACCCTGAGAACTGCATCTTTTTCATCATCAGGTATCATTTGAAATTCCCTGAAGGGGTTATTGTCCTTTCTGATGGATGGTACCAGTATTGGATTTCTCAGCAGATGTACTGAAACACAGACAGGGATGTAGGATGTATAAGAAGTATTTTAATTTGGCATTTCCCTTCTTCTAATGCATTTCAGCAGCAAGCTGCTCATTTTCAAGGGATCTGATAAGAGCACTGAAGAAAACACATGGAACTTTGTCAAATTTCTACAGGAGAAAAAGGCTGTTTATTTGTTTGGAGGGAGCACTGATGGTCATTCCTACATCTTCATACTGTTTTAGTGTTCCTACTGCTATGCTGCTTTCCAGGGCTTGGGGAAGATGCTTAGCTCTAGGTTAACTCTTTGTGATCTCACCAGAAATCTGCAGAAGTGGTTTGGACCACTTTTTGAGACAAGTACTTCCACAAGTCTGCAGGCTACTAGAAGATTTCGGGATGAGGACCACACACAAAGCTTTGTGCAGTGCTAATTTCCAAAGGTCCATGTGAATCACAGCAAAGGCATTAGTAGTGTGGTGAGTGTATTCAATAATTGATGCAAACAGTTAAAGCGGTGACACAACAGGAAGCAAAGTGGTGATTTAACCTTGCGTTCCCAGTGCAGGGAACACCAGCAGCTCAGCAGAGTACTACAGAAAGGGCAGGTGTTTTTGTCATGGCTCTACAGCAGCATGTGCCAGGTGAGGTGCATCTGTGCTTTTCTGTGCCCGCCCTGCAGACAAGGTGCTGCCAGATAACTGCTTGGGGAACAAAAGGGGATCATGTCACAGGCACCAGCACTCTGGGAATCTGCCAGCTTATGTAGTGAGGTAGAAATATTAGCAAGCACGTGGGCAAAGAGTCCATTATGGAAATAAAGGGCATGGGAGAGCACAGAAACGTGAGCCATATTTTACAGTGGTTTATAGGCTGCACTGGAAAGAAATGGGAGGGGAAAGATGAAATTCTCATCTGAGAGGGAGATATTCACCGTGACAAAAATCATTTGGAAAGGTGTTAAGCTCAGTTAAAAGGCAGCCCTTTCAAAGCACTTTCAGGGTTATTTTCAGCTGTGAGCAAAGCAGAGGAATATTGTCACTGGGTAGAAATTGCTGCCAAACAATGATGGGTGAAAAAGTGCTGAACCCTAGCCCATTTCAGATCACTTTTGGCCTGCTCTTTTCTTTGTTGTAGGGCCCCTTTACAGGAATAAGGGCTGCAAAGCATGGGCAGCATCCCATCCTGGCTTTCCATGCCAAGGTGGCAAGGGTTGGAGGCTTGTGTCCAGGGCCTGAAGGGCTGAGAACTGGCTGCTTAAAGCATGAGGAGGGCACATCCTGTCAGGTCATGGCATTAAGAAGGCCCTACTTGTGCCCGAAGTCTAGGAGTGAGAGCGAAGAGGTTCCAGGTGGGTTCATCACAGGACAGTGGATAATCCTAACAGGCATGGAGCTTGGTGAAACAGCGTGCCAGCAGTCGGAAAGGCAGCACACAGACCCTGCAGAGCAGCACGGCCACAGCAGGGATGCAGGTAAGACTGAGTGGCTTAAAAACTTCTCCAGAGTAACAGAATGGGTACCACTTTCAAACTTTCTTGTACCCAATAACCACAGGCACAGAAACCTGCAGACCACAGACCTGTGTACGTTGAGGAGCCCAAGTATGGGCTCCCATTTGTGTGGCAGTGCATCTGTGGGATGTGCTGTATGTGCGCTCACCAGGAAATATAGAAGGTGAAGGAGCAGCAGGGAATGCTGAGTGCTGGGAGGCCTCATCTGGTGGTGTGTTGGCTTTCCTGGACTCAAGAACACAGTGCAAAGGCAGCATATGATTGTACATGACTTGTGGTTCTGCCTTCAGAGCAACCTACCTCATGCTAATGAAGTGACTAGGAATGTGTTTTCCGTAGGTAACCACTCTCTCCAGTAGGCAGGGGGCATTTTATCGCCATACAGCCATGCTGTTATTGCTGCTGGATGGGATTCCCCTGTCCCAAAGCCACCATCCATTTTACGTGCTACTCCGACACACAGTGCTTCCCACCTGCACCAAACAGGGTCAAGCTGAAATGAACACTTGCATGAACAGTTCAGATCATTGTACAATCAGATGTTTGAGTTGCAGAAGCACAGCACATTTTTCTACTGCTGTTTAGAGGCTGATGTGTGTAGCCTTAACAACAATTTGTTTATTCATTTATTTCAAAAAATCCTGCTGACTTCTATCTAAAATGCAACGTAATGCACATTTATGAGCTATAGGACAACTATGGCTTAGGGTGAGTCCATATGCACCAGAACTGAGGAAAAAAAAGGATATTAAAAAACCTCCTAAGATCTAGATTGTTGTTAGTATTCCCCTTTGCTGATTTCTTACCTTTTCATAGCATAGGAATGAGAATAAATTTAATCCGTAATGGTGAATCTGGGGATTTTTTTCAGAATATTCAGCAATCAGAGCTTTTCCCAAAGTGTTGAAAAAGCTCTTTCAAATGAGGAAAGAAATGTCACTTTAAACATTCATTTAAAAAATATTGATGTAGCAATATGGTGCTCTGCAATGCATCTTTTATGCTTAAAGAATAGGAACTGGTACATTCCCAGATTTCTTTTAAAATCTAACTTTCAAAAGCAAATAGTCCTGCAGTGATAGTTCAAAATACTTGTGCTTGTCTGAGAGATGTCAGTGGTACTTTAAACTGTAAGCTGACTGCAAGCTCAGGCACAACATGGCTTCATCTGTGTTGACCTCAGTGTGCTAAAGCAAGGAATACACTCGAGGTATTTGTGCTTCCTGTCCTGGCTCTGGCCATCTACACTGTGGCCAGTGAAAGTCCAGGTTTGTGTGCAAATGTCCAGTCTTGGCCTGTATGAGCTTTCTCTCTCAGGGAGGAGTAGCCTAAAGGTACGCTGCTTATAAATCCAAATCCTCCAGTGGGTAGCTTTGGGACCTGGTAAAAGGTTGTTTTGCTACATTCTTAGATGGGATGTGTGGAAGGCCATGAGCCTGTTCTTTGTGCCATAGACTTGGGCTAAGCTGGACCATCAGCCTGAACCTTCTCTCTTGGCATTCCCTGAAGGTGGCTTCAAGCCTGTCTTTGAACTTACATCCTCCCAAGGTGCTCTTGAGTTTGTGTGCAATACAGACATAACCAGTGACTGTAGATTCTCCTGTGCTGGACCAGTCCTTTTTCTCTGCTAGTTTAGCTGGGATGTAACTCAGAAACCTCTGCCCCGTACCGGTGCTCTGAAAGGTAATGACCCTTCCTAAAGGAAAGCACAACTGCACAAACCTCCATTTAGCTTAGGAAACGGGCTCTGATAATTGTCTTAAAACCAACCTGACAGTGTGAAGCATTACAAAGCATTACACCAGAGCCCGTTCATGCTGATGATAAAGTTTATTTGTACAAGCAATTGCTGTGTCCATCGCATCTAGACCCAATAGGACCTTCTTATAGGGCCCTGTGACTCCATGAGAATAGAGGTAATTCTCTCTGGGCAGCTGTGGATTACAAAGGAAGTCACTACCACTGGGAGTAATGTTATCTTAACAAAAATCTTCCTGCTGTTGCCCAAACCTTGACCTACTGTGCAGTTCTTTTTCTGCTAGTATAACTCACTTGACATCTTTACCTTTGTATACCACTTCGCTGTAATTCCCTATGACCCTTTTAAAGAACTATAGTGGTGGTAGGTCTTCATTGCAAAGATAACTGCAAAGCATGGCCAAATTTGAAGGGTCTGGGGGGAAGAAAAAAGGGTTGTTTGTTACTATTTCATATATAGGCCACCCTAAAGAAATAACAGTAAAAGACGTGGCAGTGGAGATGATGTTTGCCCCCCGTTCTCCACAGAATAACTGCAATGGGGCATTCCACACAGGCCTGTCCCTTCTGAAGCTTCACTAGTTGGTTTTAGTGCATCAGGCAAAGCAAAATGGCAAAAATACAAATTATGTTTGAAGTTTCCACACTTCTAACATTAAAAACAGATGCTTTGCTTTCCTTTTCTGAAGGATCTAGGAAGGTCTGAAGCTCCCCAATCCAGGCCATGGTGACATACATTGTATCACTTGTCAGGGCTCAAGAAAAATCAGGGCAGAATAGTATCAGGTGTTAGATATTTCCTCCTTTTTCTTCCCGTTGTGATATTTGATTTTCAGGTGGTCTGATCCACCTGTTTCCTAGCTCCTTGCATTCCTCAAGGACTCTGTGCTCTATGCTCTGCATTCACAGAAGATAAAAGGGTGGTTTCTGGGGATGCAGGATGGTGGTGCACAGGCAAGAACAATTTACAGGATGTGGTAGTGCTCTACTCAAACAAGAGATTCTTTTTTCTGAAATAAAATTGGCAACATGCAGACATCCTCTGAGATTCTAACTTTGCTGCCTCCTCAGGCAATGCTTGTACTCTTCAAGGGTAGCGAGGAAAGCTACGTCTTCTCCTTTTGATAGGATAATAGAAGTGAGGTTACCCACACTGACCTGCACCTTCTGACTTTTCAGTCAACCAGCAAGCTTTATTCCATCAGATGAAGCATGACCTGTTTTACTCCCCTGCTGGTACTTACTGGTACTTAGATAGCTGGATAACATAAAGACTTCGGAACACAACCAGAGTTAGGATGCTGCTGGAGAGTATGGAAAACCTGCACACAAATGCTGTGGTTTCGTCTCCCAAACTCATTAGTGCCCACTTCTCCTTGGGGCTTGCCATACCTTTAGGATTCTCCACCCTTCCCTCTGTCCTTGCCATAGAACAGAGAGCCCTCCCTTGCTGCCGTCCCTATGACGCAGCTCCTCAGGCTGTGAAAGCTGTGACCCAGCCTGGTGCTGTGGTGTGCTGAGGGCTCAGATGTCAGCAGTGTTTAGCTCTCCTGTGGGCAACATTTTCCCCACCCCATCTATCCCTAGCACAGGCCTTTGTTTGCACCCCATGGGAGGAAAATAATCCCCTTGCCTCTGACCACACCTGGATTCAGCCTCCAATTTGGCACCTTGAAAAGTGGGCCAATTCTCTAACACCCTTGCGAGGACTAAAGCCAGAATGAATGCAGCTAATTCTCACTGCTCTAATTAGGTGTTGAGTTAGCAAGGGGAGACCTCACCTCTTAGAAAAAAAAATTTTAAAAGAGAGAGAGAAAAGGGAAAGAAGGGAGGAAAGAAAGCAGGCAGCAAGAGAGAAAGAAAGGGAGAAAAAGAGGAAGAAACAAACAAATGTACTGTCTGAAAAAGAGAAAAGAGAGCACTGAGCACTCGACAGGTGTAACAGGGAGGGAGACTGGGAACAGCCCCTTTCTTGTTAGGTGCAGGACAGAAGAGGGTGTCCTACACAGATCAGAGGTTGGAGGAGCACTGGGGATCTGGGGGGCAGCCGCAGGGGGAATGCTGTCCTACATTTTCTGGCTTGCTTTGGCTGTAGGTCTCTGGGCAAGCCTTTGGTATGGAAATCAGACAAAGGTGTTCCTGTTGTTACTCGCGGGAATTCAGTGGTTCAGAGAAATGCCCTGAAAATATGTTGGAATCCAGTTATGCAGTCTCAGACATGCAAAAAAAAATTCTTCAGTAGTGCTCCACAAGCCCTGGCCAAAAATCAGCATTTTCCCCAGCTTATTTAATAACCAGGTGCCTTTCTCCCCATCCCACCCCCTCCCCCCCCAAAGAAAAAGAAACTCACATCTGCTCTAGATGACTTGAAATAAAGGGGGCAAAAAGCTGTATGTATGGTTTTCTTAGCTTCTCTACACAGAGAGCCAGGACCATGGAAACATCAGACTAAGAGGCTTAGAGTAAATCCTGGCAGTCTCAGTGCTAGAAACTCTCCCACTGATAACCAAAGCCTAATAAATAAGTTTGAGAGAAAAACTAAATGAGAGTGCGTCAACGTTGAGCAGTTAATTAGGATCTCTCTTAGCATTTGTGCTGTGAAGAACAAGAAAATTAAAGAATATAAAATCATATGTTGGCAAGAGTAAGAACATGCTAAAAGTAAACACTGCTGTTATTATTAGCAGTAAAAATAATATTAATTAGTTGTATTACAGTAGCACCTAGTGGTGCTACTGGATCTCATCCCCAGATGAGCTCAAGGTCCCCAAAATATAAGGGTCTTAAAAGTGCCTTTATTTATAATATACGTATATGGACATGTGTTCATAACATATAGATAGACACACAATTCAAGTGGTGAAGAAACCTCAGCGAATGGAAATCAGGCTACAGAATATTTTGTGACTTGGCTTCTCTTATTCCTATTTTTTTATGTGCTGCAGGACAGCTGTTTGCAATTGTTATTTATGATACAGGGAATAGAGGACTGTATTTGTAGTGCAGGAATCAGAGTGTATATATATGTGTGTGTCTGTGTGTGTATTCATATATAGGTGTGTCTTTACATCTGTGTGTGTACACATACACATATATGCACATTCAGACCATATGGAGTTATATTTTTCCTAACTTGGGTCAGGACAACACAGAAAGCTTGGCAGAAGACAAGATAAAAGCTACCCCAAAGGCTCCATTTACTCCCCAAGCACCATTTCTTCACTACAGAGGAACTGCCACTGTCCTTTCTGTGCACACATGGGCACTTTTTGGAGAGAGATGTCTCCCCACCCTGCACTGTAAAATCCTCCCTAAAGAAAGTCATAGCTGAATACTGCCCTCAGCTAAGTCAATATAGTCTGAAAGGGTACAGAACTGCAAGTTGCAATTGCTGCAGCTGCTGCTGACTGCTACTAAATAATTTAATAATAAATTTGAAAAAAACTACCACCTTTCCTGATGTGGATTTACATGCCATAGCAGGGAGAGGCTATAATGACCCAGATGACACACAGTTAACTCCAGATTCCTTAAGACATGGGAACTAATTTAATTGTTAATGTTTTACTGCCTGGGTTTCCTAAGAAAACGAGCCCTTGCAGATTATCTGGGTTCCTGTTTCAAACAGAGCCGTGCTGAGGGCTTTTTAGAAAAAAACCTTGTTTTTCTCTGAAATAGCAGCAGCAGTCTTGAGATTTCCAGTGCGGAAATTGCACGGCAGGTCGAGGCGTCAGTTTAATGTTCGGAGACATGCTTCGTTTGAATGATAATTTCATTAGATTAGTTTGTAAACTTTTAATGCAGGTTGCATTATATGTCTAAGAAGAAACAATTTGTGTGACAGACTATCCTTCATAATCCCCCTCTTCAGCCTTCTGCTAACAAAAGACCCTTAATACTGAAGATGTTTTGTGGGAGGAGAAACATTTTCCAAACAAGTAGTTTCTCTATTCCAGCCCAGGTAACAAAGAGGCCTTAGGAATTTCTGTGGGCCTTGTCAGGACTGGCCCATTGGTCTTAAAGCCACCTGCTGCTTAAGCCATTGGTCAATAGATTAACTGCTGCTATTACTAAGTGTTTAGGAAAGTAAGTTATGTGGCAGAGCAAACAAAATCAACCTCCTTAACACATGTTAATTCAAAATTTAATAAATCTGCACTGAGAACAGTAAAGCAATCAAGGACGGTGGGGTGCGCAGGAAAGCTCTTCGTATGCACTGCTCCTCCAAGCAAAGTATCACATAGCAGATAAAAAGTCTTAAACAAAAGGATAATACTCTATTTGCTTTGCAAAACTAGCTTGACACTTGCCTCCCCGCCTCTGCCTTCCTCCTTTTCTTCTGGCTTTTGGGTGCTGTTTTGCGCTGCAGATTTTGGGCAATTTCCAAACCTCAGTCACTGAGGTTCACAATAAACAGTAAAAATGGAGTAAATTCCTGTTGAAAAGGTGGGAAGGATTCAAATACTGGCAAAAGCTGTGACACTCCACAGCCTCGCATGTCATTCTTATTCTGTAATGAAACACATGTTTTAACAGAGCACATCTCCCCAGGAAGAGAAAGCCTTGTGCCTGCCCTCACATGCTATTGGGGATTTTGCATGGCCATGGAGGTTCAGGAGGATTTTGGCAGGGGAACCAAGGAGTTTCATCTGGCCTGGGAAAAGTCGGAAAGGTGCTACCAATTCTTCTTAAAATAAGTCATTTAAATCTCATCTGCCTACAGGTCTATGCTATTTCATGAGATAAAAGAAAGCCTTGGGAGAAAAATTTTCCTTTTGCATGCCAGGAGGGGGACAGGGCAGTACCAGGTGTTGGTGCACGCTGGCTCAGGAGTTCCTGGTTTTCTGTCACATGCTTCAAGCACTTGCTATTTCTCATACTGCAAATTTAAGTAACTGGTAAAATACAGTTCTCATTATCATTTTGGAGAGATCTGCAAAAATTCTTGGAACAAATTTCCATTTTTCTGATGTCTTTTCTTAACTCTTAACTTTCAGATTCCTATGTTTCATTAATAAGTAATTTGTTTCATATGAGTCAGTTGTGACCTAAAACTGAAGATCAGGATTATGGTTGCCCTTACTTGGCTTAGAATCACAGGATGGATGCTCCTATAAGGGATGAGTCTGTGTTTTGCCCATGGATACTCAGGAGAAGAGAGAAGTCCAGAGCAGTGGCAATTCAGATCACTCATAAGTTTCCCACTGATGTTCTCCCACTGAGTGTTTGAGGGAGGCAGAAGCAGAGAAATGCACTGTAATGTATTCTTGCTCCAGCACATGCACACTTCTACCCCAGGTGAGGTGTGGCAGCTGGCACTGGCCTTTTCTTCAGAAATCTGACCTTTTGTTACAACTGGGTTTGGGATCTGGGTTTTGGTAGATTTCCCACAAATCTAATACCAATTTTGCCAAGCACATTCAACTGGTTCCAAACATACATGTTGATGATCAGCTGCAGTACCTTGTTAGGAAAACAAGATATCTTCAACCAAATTTTCAGGGGGGATTTCTCAGGATCCATAGGCTGGACTGTGGTTTCCCTCGTCTGGCTTTGGCAAAGCCTTCCTTAACCTGGCACTTGAATAAATGCTGCTGCAGGCCTCCATCCATGCTGTTTGGAGGACTGAAAATTCCCACTTAGTAAGGCTGTAAATCTCCTGAGAGGAGAATGCAGCAATAACTCCAAAATGTTTTCCTTGCAGACCTTGTTGAGCTGTTTTTTTGCCTGGTAGGGGAGCATTTAGACCTCTATGAACAAGATAAAATAAATGATTTATTATGGCATTGTAGGTATTGCTAGGCTATCTGCTGCCATCATGGAGCCCAAGCTGATGGTTGTAGCAAGATATTAGAGGCTGTCTTTGAACAGGACATTTATCTGAGATTTTTATAATATATCAAAGCTCCTTACATGTCTGGGAGTATTTGGGGGTCAGTAAAATGCTAAGAACGTTCCAGCAGGGCGGCTATCCTTCCTTTCCATCCCATGTCTAATCACCCTCCCTTCGGGCAGTCTGGTAAAATTGTGAGGGTAGGTTAAAATCAGAGGTCCGTGTAAAATAGAAGATTGCCTGTGTCACATTGTGAATGTCTTTGACTATTCTCCTGATGGACACAGCATAAGGAAAGCCAGATCTAGCCCTGTATTTGTGCTGTGCAGTGAGGACACAGGACATTTGCATTCAAAGTATCTTTTTCCAAGAAGGTGGGTGAGCATCTGTCTTCACAGCTGACACCAAAGCTGGTTTTCAGCCAGTCTGCTGGCAAGAGACACGAGTGAGTAGGGCCCCATTTGACAGCCATAAGCTCTAGGTTTAATCTAATGCAGTTAAAATGAAAGCACTTGCCTGGTTTGTTGTGCAACATCCCCACATTGCCTTAGTCTGGTAAGGTCAACTGAATGATACTATAAATGGATACTCCCTGGTTCCTTTTCACTTATTTTTAGTGTGATGTTCCTTTCTGTACACGTATTAATTGTATAAGCCAAGAAAAAATGTGGAATAAAGGAAAATATTTTTAGATGTTACTTTATTTGGAAAGCAAGAGACGCAGTCTCTTCTGGAATTTGATACTCATAAGCTGAACGGTGCTTTACTGCTGTGATGCAGTTAAATCACGCAATTTCTTTGCTGCCTCATAATGAAGAGACCTAAGCTCTTCCTTATTATTCTCCTTTGAGGCTAAGAATTCAAACTCTCTTTGAGAAAAGACTGATTTTAGATCATTTTCTACTCTGAGTCTGCTAGGCATTACACGGGGTGCAAAGGCAATACACAGTGTAGCATGACACTTAAACTGTTATTACACTTATATTGCATTTAGAAAAAAAATCTTCAATCATTCATAGTTAACCTAGGAGAGCATTTTCCCCAATGTGACACTTAAATGTTTTTAAAATAATGGGATGATTTGTTTCTTTCCCCTTGAATATGAGGCAGAGAGGTTAGAAGGGGAAGCAGAGGGGGGATGAAAAGTGGCTTATATTGTCAAGGTCTCCTTAACTGTTAAGCAGTGGGGGAAAGAATCAGACTGCTTTCCTGGGCGAAAACAGAGAGATATTCTCCACTGATGACTGTCCTTCTAAGCCTTTCCTATCACAGGCTAGCAGTTAAAATAATACTCACCTACTGGGCATCCAGCAGAGTTGATCTACCTTTTCTGCTAGGAGGTTCACGTCCAGTCAAGCCTGATTAATCTGTTGCAAGTCCTGAATGATCCCAAATATAACACATAACAGCTACACCTGTTTATCAAGTCAGTTCATTTCCCTTCCCCTATTCCACACTGAAAAGGAGCATTAATTAAAACAGTAAACAAACGAGTGCCTATTCTAAATCAGAGCTGCAGGCGAAGGAGAGATAACTTAGGCTCTTGAGAAGAGGGATTTTCAGTTAATTTATGGAATCTACTGTCACTCTAAGGGCAAGGGAGCTTACGTAGCTGGGAAATTGAAGCAGACAGGCTTTGTCTAAACACTTCTTTTTCAGTGAATATCTTGTCTTTTTTTCCTATTTTAATTTTTAATCAAGCCCTCTTTTCTTTCTTTTCTTTTTTTTTTTAAGAAAAGAAATTGCTAGATTTTTCCAGTGTTCTGGTGACTCATACAGCTCCTGTGTACCCAAAAGGTAGAGGAGAAGAGTGAGGAGGAGAGGCAGGAAGTTGAGCTTTAAAAAGAGCAGTGTGAGAATATGAAATGTTCCTTTAGCAAATTATTCCCCGGAAATTAATTGCTGTGTTTCAGTCCATTTTATTCATCCTTTCCCCAGCATTTTCATCAGTACCCTGGCCCTGGACCAGTGTTGGTGTCAGCGTAGGTTGGTGTGAGTAGGTTCAGCTGCTCAGATCCCCGATGACTGCAGGGAGCCCACCTGAATTAAATAGTTGCAATGTAGTGTCCAAAAGAGACACTCGGTCGCTGTTCTGAGGCGCTGCCGGGCCCCTTTGCAAGGCCTGGCTGATCTGTGCAACATGGAAGTGAGCATATGACCAAGCTTACAGGACTGTGACAAAGGGTCTGCTTCTGCCTGCAGGCATCCCCAGAGGCTGTAAGGAGAGCACCGGGGGGCTCGATTCCTAGCTCTGCTTTGCAGGTGCTGTTTGCACCCATCTCCCAAACTTGGGGCTGCCGTCCCCAGCCCCAGCTCTGCGGGAGGACTCTCACAGGGGAATTGCCCCGGTGTGGGTGCTGCAAGGTCAGGGCCTCTGCTTCAGTATGAGTTTTGGTTTGCTCGACGGAGGCACGTACACATTCAATTTTTGATAGAGGGGGAGAAACAGCAGGGGAGTGCCTCAGAGCTGCAGGAGAAATGGGGGCCAGACCCCCCCTGAAAGCAAAGAGGTGATGTGCTCTGAATTCCCCCTCACAAGCACATTGCTGAGCTAATTGAAACTGGCTCTCCCACATCCCTGGAGAGTGCCCTGACCTCCTACCTACCGGCAGCTGGGGGGAGGGCTGGGAGGCAGAAAAACATCCTCTCCCTCTTCTCCTCTCTCCCTCTTTCCTTCTCTCCCTCTCTCCCTTTCCCTCTTCATTTTTTAATCAGCAGTTCTGCCCCAAGAAACCTTCCCTGCTGTAGCTCCTGCTGTACACACCCAGGACAACTTTCAACAAATCACCATTTTCTGTCAAAAAAATTTGCAACCTGCTCTTGTTATGAGCTGCTTTTCAATTCCAGAACATAGCTAAAAAGATTGCTGCTCTGCCCAAATAAAATACTATTGGCAGGGAGACAGTTTAAACTCCTATCAGCCAGGATTTGTCATGATGAAGGCTGCGTTTCTCAGGAAGCAAACTATCATTTTGCTTCTTACAATACTGTTGGGACTCTCTCCCTGGGCTAATTAATATATTAGACATTTGATTTTATTTCAGACTGAGATTTGGAATAATTCAGTTTGTGAAATAACATTGAAATTGTAGTTTTCATAAAATTACAGACAGACCAAAAAAAGTTCTGTAAACCTTTGTCATTTCAGATACAAACCTTTTTTAAAGCTACAGGAATG
>NW_008240122.1:3800796-3813747 GCF_000691975.1 Corvus brachyrhynchos
GAATGCCTTCTACATATTTCAAGTCATCCAGCTTTTACTGGTGGCATATCCAGTAATCATGTTGACAAATTAATGGTAGAGAATTAGTTGTACATTAAAGATTTAAATTATATTATGCAGCACATTGTCATAAAATGATATAAAACAATTGGCAAATAAATGTAAATTAATTCCAGTTACTGACATGTAAGACGCAGAGTGACATCTGTACACTTCTCGCCTTGCACAGCTGCCATACTTTCAAACGTAAAGCAAAGTGGGAAGCAGGATGGCGCGGTGCAGCCGCAGGCAGGGATGGGCTCAGGCCTGGCCTTTGGGCTGGGCAAACCGTACCTCCACTTCTAAACAAACAAATTTGTGTCCAGCATCGCCCCTGTGTGCCCCTGGGGGGACGGCAGAAAAGTTTCCTTTGTCAAGCAGGATGAATACCTTGTCATGACAATACTCGGGGTTTTGTATTATCCCACCCTGACCAAAATCCCGCGAGTTCCTATCAATACCAAAGCGCGATTGCTTCCTGGGGCACAACCCGGGGACTTTCAAGGGCTCACACACTACTGTGCTGACTAATTATACGGATTCCATTTCCTGGTATGAAGGAATGCATTACCTGCAGCAAAGGATGCAGAAAATATTGGGCGCGGGAGGCGCTAGGAGGAAGCAGAAAGCAGCCGTGAATTCAAGCCCCAGCCCTGGGTTTATACCCACAATCCAGACCCATGCTGAGAGCCTAATCACTGGGGCCATTCTTTGGGCTGTTGTCCAATCAGTCCCTGAATAGCAAAACCCCACAATGCGGAGTATGAATTAGAGGGGGGGAATAAACGTGGGCGCAGACTTTTTTTGCAACAATACCTAACCAGGCCTTTCAGCCAGGACAACTCACAGACAAAAGCACGGCGGAAATTGAAGTAACTTTTGGAGGCCCTCGTCAGTAAGAGCTGGCTTGATGAGGGTAGCGCTGGCTTCTTTTTTGTGTGGACCGGATCAATTATTCACTGAGGGGGGAGAGGTGGAGGGAAAAAAAGTCTTAAAAATCCAACATTTGTGTTGCACTGGCCTTGGAAATCATGGCTGTTCGCTGAATAAAACCAAATATTTTTGTCTCCTCCTCCTCCTTTCCTTGGTGGATGCTGCAGTGATTTAGAGGGTGGCTGGTGGAGTGCTCGCATTCCTCACCCTTCCCCCCCACGCCCAAAGGAGAGAATAGCTTCTTGAGCTATAGAGATGTCAGGTCCATGTTTTAAAATTTAGCTTTGTTTACCCAACAGAATGGAATTCATTACTGCGCAAAAGCGCTTCAATTTTCTGACCTTTTTTATTCAAAATGTTGGAAGTAGCAAAAAGCTCATTTGAAGGTCACAGGTTTATGTATCTATTCTCTTAAGTGTTTTAGAAATTCATATGGAGGACACTAAAGGTGGAATATGTGAAAACATACTGTTCATTGTTTACCCTAACCTTGCCATGATTATTAGATAAATGAGGGAAGCAAAATGGCATTAAAAGCCATTGTTAACAGTGAATTTTTTTTCCCCTGAAGACTGTTCATTTTTGCCCCCGATCTGCAAAGGTCATTTTCTAATTCTTTTCACTGAGTAGTTTTTATAACTTCTGCATTTCAAGTCTATAAAAAGCTTTTGCAGACTTTTCATACTGTAAGTAGTAATTTGTTTCATTACCGTTTGAATTTTTATATGTAATTCCTATGGACATTTTGCTGATATTGTCAGGCTTAAAAGCTGAGAGGCTTTTCAGTTTTTTCCTTTTTTTTTTTCTTTTTTAAGCCCAGATTCATTCTATCTAGATAATATGAAATTAGTGGAATCAATCAGTCGGTGATTTAAAAGCCAAACTTTGAGGCGAAAGATATTCAGAGTAAAATTATTTTATTTTTTTACATCCACAGCTGATTTGAAAGGCCTTTTCAGCTGGTTATCCAAAGCCAATATTTAACTGTTACTTATTCCCCTAATTTCTGTCCTTTGTCAAGGGAACTTTCCTTGCTAGATCTTGTTGCTCCGTTCCGCGCTAATTGCAGCTTACATTATATAAATGGCTTTGTAAAGAAAACTATAACCCCCAGCCTCGAAAGTTGCATGTTTCTATTTGCTCAAACTTGATGCACTTATTTTGAGAGGGTCATTTCGAGGAAAGCTGTGTAGGCACTGAGAATGTCCTGTATAATAAGCTTAAACAGAACCTTTTGTCCGTCCTCGTCTTCTCAGGCCCGAAAATTAGGCCTCCTTTTTCTGGCGGGGGGCTGAAGTGGTTCATTACCGCAGCCTCCTCCGGCAGGCCTTGGCCCAGCCATTCCCAGTACTCGAGCTCTGTAACTTCCTTAGAAAGGACGAAGGAAAACATGGCACACAAAGGTCTTGTTAGCACTTCCTATGTGAAATTAGCAGCTTTCTAAAAGGTACAACTCCAATTACCTCACATTGTGGGGACGCGCACAAACCCAACAATGAGCCCAGTCTTGCAAGTGACATGCTGTCTCTCTGGAGTTACTTCCCTAATTAGGGATGACGAAGCCCCATTCTGGCGAGTGCATCTATTTACAGTGGGCCACAATGCCTTAACTCGAGCATCCTCCTGAAAGGCCAGTGTTAAAAAACACAAGTGCTCTTTTGGCGGAGCCGTCCGTGGGGAAGCGCCGCATTCCTCACGGCTACACCCTCCCGAAAAGAGTGGCCGCTTTCCCCCGCATTGTTCACACTTCAGGATTCATTTGGGACAATAAAGCTCCTGCCCCGTGAGCGCTGGGAATTACAGTGGACAATGGCCAGGCTTTCTTAACGGGGTCTAATGATGGAAAAAAAGAAAAATATTTATTGCTTTTGACAGTTTCACAAGGGGCAAAAATCCTTGTCGTGGCTTTAAGTTTCCACAGCTGTTGGAGGAAGGGTGGTCATATGGACTAAAACAGTTCAGCTCCTTTGTTAAGAGGCTGAGCACAAGGGCCAAGCTGTGAAATTAAAGATTAAGTTCATTAAGGTAAGATAATTGTGCTTGCATCCTTGTTGATACAGGTGTGTGCAGGCACGGCCTGGCTCAACAGACCTATTTATTTACCTCCTGGCTCCTTACCTTCATGAGGCAAATCACCTCACAAGGGTGAGGTGCTGGAAATGTATCTTGTTTGCATAGCCCGGAACAGGGTTGGTGACCCACAGCCTGTGTTCACCATGGCCCCATCAAGAGGGGGAGGAGGGTGGAAAGCATTTGGGGGCACCAACAAACATACCTTTGCCCAGAGGAGGCACCTGCCCTCATTTTGGGCTGGGGCACAAATCAGCTTCTTTCCTCAGAGGAGAAATGTCTTGAAACACCAGTGGTGCTGTGGTGAGGGAAGCGAAATTATTAATTCCCTGGTAGCTTATTTGGCATAAAAGTGTTACTGATTATTAGTTTGCTGCTGCGAAGTGTTTGGATTCTTCGCCATTATTGTGTTATTTGTATTGTTAACAGTTCGCAAGTTCAACAGTTTCAACTAAATTGCACTGTAATATTAGGGTTCCAGTATGAAATTACTGCAGTTAATAATAAAATAAGACCTTTGTGTAGGTATATAGATAGCTTCCCAAATTCTTTTAAAAAAACCCTCGTGAATTAGCACAAACATACTGCCAGGGGTTGTGCTGTTTTGCTTCAGCAGATCAATTAGCTATTGTGCTATTTTGGTGACAAAGTAGGATGATAATTTTGAGTGATTAAAAATGCTGCAATACAGTTATTTCATCAAAATAAACATAAAGCAGGGAGTTGCACGAAGGAGCCTGGTGGTTCACTTTCACTGGTTGCCTTCCTCTCACCCAGCGGTCACCCAGCCCAGCATTCCGCCCGGACTGCCGCAAGCACATCGCCTGCACTCCAGAGCCAGCTGAGAAGCAGGTTCATTTCCAAACCTGGTGCTTAAAAACGGTGCCTTTCAGGGCCTCCTCTGTGAGAGAGAGCAGTTTAAGTCACTGCTGTTTCCCCTGTGACGATGCTGCTCCTTGCTGCAGTCCTCCCTCCGTGTGTTTCACAGTGCCAAGTGGTTTGTGACAGCACGCTGAGGTTAAGACACGCATCATCTCTCTGATATATTTTCTGCCACAGATATTGTGCAAGTCAGTGTCAACAAGTGGACATCAGAAATACCTCAGTCTGATGGCTGTGCTTCCCAGGATAGGCTTGTGCAGAGAATTAAATTTTCTGTCCCACTCTACCTTGGCTCTACCAAGAGCTCCTATCCCATTTGGGGAAAAATATATGGAAATTACTCATGACAGAAATTCCTCAAAGACAACACCTTTTCTGCAAAGCTGAAGAGATATCTGTATTAAGAGGCACATGAAAAAGACCAAGTTCCTCCTCCTTCAAGCTAACAATACATTAGGTCCAATCCTGCTCATGGTAAAGAATCGGTTCCATTATTTCCTGCCTGCTTTAATCCGTTTTCCCCATATAAATGCCTAAGGAAGCAAATAGTAGTTCAGGTTAAAAATGTGCTGAGATATAGATATGCTAAATACTAGAAACCTTACTCTTTTACAGAAACATTTGCCTGTACACAAATTCTCTCCTTCTGGAGAATATAAATGACATATCGGTGGTTATAGAAAGCAAAGGCATTCAAGTAACCTCTATACGCCTTCTTTAAAATTCAGGATCTAGCTTTACTCCCAAGGCATCGATAGTGAATTTTCTTTGCTGGATGAAAAGAAAAGCCTGTCACATAGCAGGAATATATAGCCTATTACAGGTAACACATTTCATCATTTGAACCATTTGATAATTGCAAAGAAAGTTGCAGGCAACTTCTGAAGTGTTCTTAAATCTCACTTTATATTTGGGTCCTAGGGAGCAGTCATTAGAAGGTTCTTTTTGTTGAAGTAAAATGATTTTGATTCTTCTTTTTTTTAAATTTCTATATGTTTTTCTGTAAAGATCTGTTTACTATCAAAATAAATTAAACCATTTTCCGCTAGGAGAAAAGTAATTTATGAAAAAATTCATTTAAAAAACCCTTTAAAATATAAACCTTCATCCTTTTTCATTTTAATTATTATAGGCTGTTGAAAAATACGTGCAAAACATAACTGAACAGTTCATGAGATAATCTGCCTACAAATAATTAAATTAATTTAGCTTTATTTTCCTGCACGTAGACATACCTGAGGAAATGTAAGAACTTAAAATACTTATTCAATAAATCACAGCCTAATAAAAATTTATACTTTGTTGAGTTAGGTGAAAGAAAGTGAAGAAAATTGGTATTTTAGCTGTGTTTTTCCATCTATGTTTACATGTACTGTACAATATATGAAAAATGATGTCTCTCAGGTAGATTGCTTTCAAAAGGAGTTTGCTCCCTGCAACAGTTCACATGTTGCATGTGTGAATGTTTCACTCTCCATCATGTGCATATGCACACTGTGTTACAGGAATTAATGAACAACAATAGTACATTAATGTGGACATCAGTGAACATAACAGAATGTGTGCACATGAATATAATGTCTATACAGATGTATACATATATACTGATTTGAATACTGTGGCAAATTCATATTACTTGATCTGTGTTATATTGTGGGTTGTTCATTGCAACCTTTCCCCGTCCGCATAAAAATGTAACAAATCCAGCAATAATTTAAAAATTACTTTACTTTGAGGTAAAGGACTTTCTGCAATGCTGTGTCCATTTCTTCTGCTTTGACACCATGCTGCTATAAAAATAGTGAAAATTTTTTAGAAACCCTTGCCGAATCTTTTGTCTTCGGAATCATGCACTGAATTTTCACCTGTGATTAATTATTACTGTGTTCCACTTGTTTTGTGATTGACCAGCTCTTCTTGGAGAGTAGTTTTTCCCTCAGGGCTATCTGTCCAAGTTGAGCAGTACCTGTGCTTTGCTAAACAAACCACTGAATGAAATACAGTGCGCACAGTAGTTTCTGCCTCTCCTCTGAAGGATGAAACAACACAGTCACAGTTGTGTACTAGGCAGGTCTCAGGCCTATGAGAAGATTTCAATGTGAATGCAGGATGTTGGGTTTTTTTCTGATTTAGTGCCAGGTGGTTTTGACTAACCAATATTTAGTGAATATTGTTAAGAAAATGATGAGATTGCATTTCCCTGTGTCCTCTACAGTATGTCCTAAAATTGTAATCTTACTCAGCTGCTGAGTCCACCTCCTGTTCTCTGTGGATTAGTTATTTAGCTTGGGTATTAAGTATATCAGAAAAGCTTAATCTAAGGGTCATTATATGTGTTTTAATATTGAAACTCGTCTTTGCCAAATCAAATTTTAATATTCTAAAATATGTTCATCCCCTTTAACAGCATGATTAGCAAATGTTTTGCAGGGAAAATAGGTGGACAGATTCCTTATACATGATTTTCACATAACACATTATTCTGTCCTGCTGGAAGTAAAATGCTCAAAGCATTTTTTATTGTTATGAAATACTTTTTTAAAGGCTTAGGCCGGCATTTCTGAACAATCTTGTATGGGCTAGAAAGGCTGTCACAAAGCATCCATGCTTTTTTTGGCAAGAGAAATTAGCCTTCCTCAAGCTCCATACTAGCTGTTGGTACAAAAATTAGCAAACGTAGTTAGACTCCAGTGCAAGTTATTTCCTTCAGAACTAATGTTACAACTCTTTGATAAATTACCAGAAATTCTTGGGCATAAAACCTTGTGGGCATAAACTGAGAAATGCAGTCAGCTTGTGCACAGGGATATTTCTGCCATCTGGAAAGTCCTCTTGTGAAATCCCCTGAGGACTCCAGGATAAGCACAGGTAGGCTTCTGAGTGGGCTACAGTCAATTGTTTTATAAAGGATGAAAGAGAAAGGTTTAAGTGAGCTTGGAGGTTACATGCCAAATTGATTTAAAAAGTGTGGAGAAGCCCTTCTTTGCCCTACTTATTTGGCTTCAAAATTATTGTAATAGTTTCTTTCTACACAATGTATGAGTTGTCAAAAATGGGAGAAGTTGCTTATTGTATTTCCTGTCATTGCACCCAACAACTATTCCCTCTATCAGATCAAAACTATTTGTGCCTCCATGGTGTGTGTCTACTCTGCAGGGCTGCAAATTTCCTAAGAGCCATCACATAGGCAGAAATTAGAGAGTCCTCTCTTGAAGAAGCTCTGTCCTCTATTCTTTTGCCTGTTTTTCTACACGTGAAAATGACATTTATCTTCTGTGTGTTTGAGGTTCATTCTGAGGAGGTTTGTGACTTCAGTTCTTCGAGTCAGGCAATGCAAAGCTTGGATGCTGTTATTTATCAGGTGGGTTCTGCTATCTCAAAATCTGTATTATCAAACTGTACTTTTAAATAGTCCCTGAAAAATATCAGTGATTTTAGTACACTGATTATTTCTAAGAATAAAATTAAGATAATTTAATTTTCTGGGGAGTCTCAGTACTCCTGATACACTCATGCATCATGTTGTTCCTCCTTTTTTTTGCCTTTTATGAAGAACCGAAATGTGGAAAATAATAATGATGGTCAAAAGGGGTTGAGAGGCTACTTGACTGAAGACAGAGGCCAGGGACACTGTTTCAAAAGTAGGAGAAAAACATCAGATGCTACTTAAGGTCCAGAGTAGAGGAAACAAGTCAGGGGAAGTGTATGGCATTAGACAAGAGAGTGGATTCAGACAAAATAAGGGAAAGAAAATATGAGGAGAAATGCTGGGAAGTATGCAGACATTTTAGAGCACTGCAGACAGGATGGTGAGTTTAAAGGGCATGTGGTAAGAGACAGGGAGCCAAAGAAAGAATACATCCATAATGTTGGTTGGAAGAAGGCAAAAGAAAATTGACTTAGGGGTTGATTCTGAGTGTTTTTAAGAACACAATTGAGTCTAAGCATCTAAATAGCTTCACGGAAATCAAGCAGATGACTTGTAGTGAAAGCCATGTATGCACCCATGTACCCTGATGAACTTGAGCTTCAAATGATAGCGTTTACACAGATTTGAGTGGGGGTGGAGTTGGGCAAAAAAAGGTTACTCTAAGCAAGATACGCATCCAGCTGAACAGAAAAAGGCCAATGCAAACTGTATGCTAAAGGTAACATATCTCTTTATGTTCCAGAGCTTCCTACCAGACTTTTTTCCACACCCCCCATATTAATTTTACATCAGAGTGGCAGCATTCAAGTTTAACCTAAAACTTCAGGTCAGTTCCAGCCCTAAGGATGTGCAATGTTGTAGCTGTAATACACAACCCTTTCACTCTTCACTTCCACTGGTTTAAGTTTACAGGAAACATTCTTGAGCAGAGAGATGTCTGACTCTGGTAGATCTGTGGGTGCAGCACAGAACCAGGCACAGATCTTGGTGGAGCTGTAGTTCTGGGTCTCTTTTATTATTTGCAGTTGGGATAGCATCCTACAGACAGTGAGCAAACTCATTTTAAATTCTGCAGTTTTCTTTTCACAGCATCTGATGAATATGTCTCTTCCTGCTCCTTTTCAGTTTTGTCCTGCTGCCATCATTGTGTTTGCTGTGCACCAAACATAGTTGGTGATTCATATGCAACAGTGGAGTGTGCCTAAAGACAAAAGTTTTAAGTTCTGACACAATCACTTGCCTCCACTTCCTTGAGAGGTATGTCAGTAGTGAATCCACCAAGATCCTTTATGTTAGTGAAATTAAGCATTTAAATAGATGTTGGAGGAATCAGGATATGGGCAAGGACATAGAAGTGTGATGTGCCATAGTATAACCTTGAGGTTAGGAAGTAAGTGATATGTCCTTTCTGGTTTGTTATTTCAGTAGATGCTGGTAGGGGTTTGATGTGACCATAATTGTGGTTGTTGGGTAACTTCTTGTTGAAAAAAATCCTTTAGAACTCTCACAAAGATCAGCAAAGAGATATTATTGCTGGATAAAACTTAGTTCCCTGAGATTCAAGGAATACCTGAGGCACAATAAAATCTATGGAAAATAGAGATTCACTTCAATAAGGCCAGGACTTAGTACTATCAGTATCCAATTTCTACTGTAGTTATGGTCCTCCTTACAAATGTGCTTCAGCTGTGGAAGAGGCTTTAAGAGAAGCTTTCAGACAAGCTTTCCATCACTTGGATGGCTACAGATCAAAAGCTGCTCTGACTACACCATAGATTTCCACAGTACCATAATGAGAGAGAGCTGTGTTCGGCATCCGGAGATTCAGCTGAGAGGCTCCGTCAGGTGGTGCTGAGCTCTGTTAAAGAAAATGCCAGCCCTTCCCCAAGTCCCAGGAAGGCAAATAAATATAAAGGCCAGAGATAGTCACAAATTGTATATATTTTTTTACTGAAAATATCATTAACTGAAAACCAAACCAAACAAATAAACACACACACACACAAAAACAACATTTCAGCACTGAGCACTGCACTGCACATTCCTTAACATCCTGATTTCCTGCATCTTAGCTCCCACCTAGCCAGGGCTCCCTTTTCACAAGGTCCTTTTTCCCAGGATGTTTTATGCAGGGCTGATCCATTCTATTCAACAGAGAAAGGTACCTGTAGCCATAAACAACTATTTTAGATTTCATAGCTGCTTTCTCAGTCACCTTTTGGTAGGGTGGGTAAGTTACTATCATGTTTTTCTTCATTAGACAAAACAACATGTTTCCTGTAGATCAGGAAAAATAAAAGGCAAAACTCAAATTTTCAGTGTTTTCAGGGTGGACTCTGCTATAGAAAGACTTTTCAAACATTTTAGAAATACTTGAATTTGAAAGATAGGAAAAAAACCTTTCCCCCTGCAAAAGCTGGTGTGGCATCTGTAGCTGGATGTTAAGATTAATTTTGCATTATTGGTAAACTAGAACTAAAATACCCACAAATGCAATAATCAGGCTCTGTATAACAAGTCCAAACTTGGTATTGTGGGAAAAAAATTCAGGTGAAATTGATGAGTATCTAAAAACAAAGTATCAGAACTGAGTGCAAAAGTGGTTAGAGCATAAGTGAGACATTAAAATACCTCATTCCTTTCACTTCCTTCTGATCATCTGCCTTCATCACTGGGAAAACTGCCTTTTCCTGACTTTGGTTACTAGGGCTCCAATCCTCGTTTCAGTGTCAGTGCTAAATCTGCAGAGCCTAACCCTGGTGACAGTGCAAGATAAAATTAATATTAGAGTTGGGTGGATCAGAACCTTTTAAAGAATATTTCCTTTGACCCTGCCCACCAAAATCAACAAGAAAAGACATTCTAGTAAACCGTGTACAGAAAATTCTACTAAAAACTGTTATTTAGATAGAAATCTGAAATCACAATTTTTGTTCAAACTTCCAACTTAGATTTGGCCTCTGTGTTAGACAGGCTCTATAAGGCCTGGATTAACCTGCTTTTCAGAGGATGGAAGCTTGCTTTCATTGATGTGATACATCATGATAGAGGAAAGGATGAAGACTAACATTGCAGAGGTAACCAGCCATAAGTCTTAGCAAATCTTAGCTGCTAACATTTAATATCCCACCAAAACAAAGCAAATAAATAATATTTATGCATATGCACATATCTTTCTAATTGGATGCAATCTATTGCTCTCTTCTTCGAATTGCCAGTGTGGTTTGTTGGGGTTTTTTCTGCCCCTGGCATTTTTCTCCTGCTTTCATCCTTGCTCATACCACGTTGGTTGTCAGGTTTTGGAGTATTTGACATTGCTGCTGCCATTATAAATTGAAAGATGGAACCATGGGCCGGATTGCTTTTATCTGTTATCCAGTTTTGATCTTTTCATCTGCTCTTTGCCAGGTAATGTCAGCCATGATTATTTCTAACTTGCCAAAATTCTGAACAGCTTTTAAACAGGTGACATTTTCCTATAAAAAGACTCTACCACAAGCATGTTTCTTTTTCCAACCCCGAATGTCACCTTTTCTCCCATAATTACAGTGGTCTAAGTGACACATTTCTGGACTACTGACAGTTTTAAAGATTTGCTGTTTGTGGGTATTGCAATTACTGTGCATTACCTTCTCCCTTCTGAGAGGAGTGAAATTATTTCCATAGAAGTTGCTGCCTTCACAGTTTTGCCTTTGCTTTTGCACAGCTGGCTCTAGACTAGATCTAGACTTGGAAGTTGCTGGGAATGACTTAGTGTCAGGCAAATAAAGAATTTTGGATTAAGCTACTGTCACCACTTAGATGAAATCTTTCTTAAACTTTTTCCTTCTTGCCTGGAAGCATTTGAAAAATATTGTACCCTGAGTAGACTTTGTGGACTAATATTTTTGAGCCTAGGGTCACTTATGAATGTCAACAACACCTCTGTTGTAATTATTCTTTTGTGTGGGTACATCTCTGCAAGTGTCTGCCCTGTGTGAGTCAACCTCATGTGATGATGCTGCATTTAGCCCATGGGCTAATGATGACACAGGCAGTCTGTATATTTCTGCTGGCATTCCACCTCTTCATGTAGAGAAAGAGTAGGTTGAAAATTAAGTCACTAAACCGTCTGCTGTCATTTACTTGGTCTGTCTTCTGCCTTTCTATTTCACAGCACGAATAAAACACAGTGACCAACAAACATTACTGACCCAGACATCGTGCAATTTAAATGACATGTACTGTAAAAAAATCTGATAGCTCCTTATCTCATCACTTCTTTGTTTGTTTGTTTCTAAATAAACCCCCAGGAGAGGGCAGAGACTCAAACCAGATATTTATTTGTGGACTCCTCATCTTTTATTCTATGTATCATAGCAAACCGTTCCAGGGCAGACTTACTCAAGTCTTCTACTTACTGTAGAATTGGGATTCTTACAACTGTATTGAACACTAGCCATGAATTTTAATATTTCAGATTTGAATAACAATATATATAAATCTGATGGTCTGCACTACAGAACTATACTAGGAATTTATTAAAAAATCAACTCCTTTATTGATGAATTCTGGACAGCTGTTTTATAATATATGCACATTTACATCCAAAAATTACCTACAGATATTAGGAGCCTGAAACATGAGTTTAAAGAATGGAAAAATCAAGAGCAACAATAGACTTCACAGTCAGTTTCCTTTAAGTCCTTAGTATAGTCATGAAGTTAAGATACAAAAGCATTTGCAACAACAACATAGTGGGCAGAGAGTGTAAAAGAGAGGCCATGAGGCCATTAAGGCAATTAAGAAAGATTAAGATTGCTTGTGGTGGAAAGACCCATTAATCAATAGGCCAGAAATCACAGCATGTTGCAGAATATACTTCACCTAAAAAAAAGAGAACAAACAGGCTAAATATATCCCATACCAAAGGTCACAGAGTTCTCATTAATGAGAAATCATATTAATCCCGCAGATATTGCTGGCTCCATAGTTACGTTTTCCATTTGCACACATAGGAACAGTACTGATGAAATGCACCGTAAGTGATGCAGAGCCACTGTTGAAAAATTTCCTGTCCACAGCTGGCACCACAGATAGACCCAGCAATATTTGTGGAGGGAAAGTAGAGCTTACTCAAGAGGGCACAGGTTGCTGCTGCTGCTGCAGGAGAGGGAAGTGACTGTGGTTATTCATTGCTGGCAACAATGACGTAGAAGCCCCCATTCACGGATGTAAAGCTGCCGTACAAAGATGACACGATGCCTGTCAGAGGATGGGTAATTGAAAATCCTTGCATTTGCAAAATGCCTGTGGGCATCTAATGCAAGTCTTCATATGGTAATGAGAGGAAACAAAGTGGGAGGGCTACTGCACATGCTAAAACTTGCACCTGAAATAATTGGAAATTGGCTTAGACGGGCATGTAACCAGGCTGAAACCAGCTCTAGGGCACTCAGCTTCATCTTCAGCAGCAAGGTCACCGCCCCATTCCAGGCCAATGCATTTTGTCTCTAGGTGCAGCCACAGGTGGGCAGAAACAGATTTGCTAACTGGTTTTGTAGAAATAGCTACAGCTGGTTGGGATTTTTTTTTTTTTTTTTTTTTTTTTTTAAGCC
>NW_008240122.1:3813847-3838861 GCF_000691975.1 Corvus brachyrhynchos
TTTTTTTTTTTTTTTTTTAAGCCACTTGAAAAACAGAGGTGGAAGCAGGTGTGTTTCTTTCAGCAAGAGGTTGGTTCCAGTAATTTTTGAACCTGAAACTATTTCTTAGAACTGTTCCTTGGGAATTTTCTGCTTCTTGATTCAGGATAAAGTTTTCTTCGCTGATTTGAGCCAATAATATGGAAAAAAATTAATTATCAAAAATACTGAAATGAAATATTTGAATCATCCAAACTATGCTGTTTGGATTCATTGGTTTGCAAGCATTCTTGAGATGTGTTACTGTTTCAGGGAGGGATTTATTCGTTAGTTTTAGGGTTTTTAATTACCATTCAGGTGAGGAAAATGCTTTCTTACAAAATTGAGTATGATTCTGGAGTTTATAAAAGCAATGGATGAGGCATCTTTTACATTCTTTTATATGAGTTAAATTATTATTTTGGAGGTTTTTTTCAATGTAGGCAGGATACATTTCTTTGATCAATGTGACTAGAAGGTGTATGTCAGAGGGAGGGTAAGAGCCAGGGTGATTTAAGAAAAGAAGGCTGCAGTCAAGTTTGCCTCCTAACAGTTTTGCTGTTGGGTGTATAGTGACTAATATGGGATAAAAACCTCTTCTACTGAAGGTATTCCAGGCAATATTTGACAGCTATTTTCACTGATTCCAGACAAATCAAGTAGCCACCGTGTTTAATCAATTTTAAGCAGGGCTACAGGCATCTGGACTTTCTTATCATTTCTATACTCCTTTTATTTTTTAGTGCAGAACAACTCACAAAATTCCCAGAAAAGCAGGACAACTTAGATAACAAATCTTTCTGAAGCAGCTGATTTTTTAGGATCCTATATCACTGCAGAACAGCACAGTCTGACATAGGGTACCTGTCCTCTAGCTTCTGCTGGCAAATGATTTCTTTACAGTGGTTCTTCATAGTTAACAAAATGCCATGTGCTGCTTCTGGCTGGACAAGCAAGCCTGAAGAGTTGGCTGTCCCCTTGACTGCAGAGGGAAAGTCTTTTCCTATACAACTGTTGCATTGTGCTTTTGAAGATCTTAGAGCCTATTTCGACACCAAACATGTGCTACTGTTTTGGGAGGCAAAGGCACTCGAGATGCTTGTTGTCTGCAATGATGGAGAAGCCTGAGATTTCCAAGTTTCTTGGTCTTGGTGCTAATTATATTATAGTAGAGATTTTATTGTGCTGCAGTAATGCCTGAGAATATTAGCCAGTTTGTAGCTGCAGGATGTCTGTTCTCTGCCATTCCTGTTCTGTATATGATCACCTCATCTTCTATTGCAGCTTCCCAATTTTACTACATAAACACACTTTCTATCATATTGTTTATCCATGCATGGAGCAAGAAATTAATCTGACTACACCATTCTGGACCTCTTGACATTTAGAGAGAGTTGGGATTTAGACAGACCGTAGAAGGAATTGCAGTATTCAAGATGTGAAGTGATTAAGATGTGAACAAGGATTTCAGCAGAAGCAAGGTCAAGGTAAAGATGAACTCAAGCAGAATCTCAGAGATGGGAATGAGAAGAGTGGGGAAGGTAGTTTGGCGTTATGAAAAAGCAGTTTATTGTTTTATTGTTTTAAATTTTGCACTGCTGTGATAAAAATACAAAGGTCTTTAATATCCTTTAGTTTTGCTGTGCTAGTCAGAGCACAGAGATGCTAAACACAGTGACACATTGCTGTAGTTTTCTCTTTATTGCAACTGACTTTCACAATTTTAATTTACTTCTGTGCTGAGGAATTCAAAACTCTTCTTGGTGTCAAAGAATCCAGCACAGCTCTCACTCCCAATGTCTGATACCAGAGAAAAGACTTCCATGGGAATAATGATGTGTTTCCAGGTCAGATTAGTTTTGCTTTTCCCATTATCTGTCCTTCTATAGTGGTTCTTTCATGTGCAGAATAGCTTGGTCTACTGGTGGAAAACCTCTGGTCCCAGCCACTGGGAGAATCCTCCAATGTACTCCTGCTATGTGGAGGAAACTGCAAGTAGGGAAGGGTGAAGTGCAAATCTTTGGAAGGGGACAGCAAGGCTGCTGGGCCCTTCATAGTTTGATAGCTTTAGTAGCATTCCTTCTTTGGTTAAAAACCTCAGTGCAATGCTTTTTTGATGCTTATATGTTAATTTCAATGTGCACGTGTAACTATTAGCCAAACTATTTGACTTCTCACACTAGAGAAACCTAACAGCTATATCAAAAAAATAGCCCACCACTGATATTTGCCAAATGTTTTCATTCCATCTGTTTCCTCATAAGACTCTACTTTTTCCAGTTCCCTTATCCTACTTTCTATGGCATGCTGTCTTCCACTGAGTGTTTCTGCATAGCAATCTTACATGGAGATGAGCTGTACTTCTGCTGATAGAATAGGTTAAAATAAGCCAGCATTTTACTTGATAAGTATGCATTGTTTCATCCTTCTATGCATTCTTTGGATTCTGTTACTAAAGTAAATGCAATTAATGAAAATCAAAACACTGTATGAAATCATGTCATTTCCTTACAAGAGAATTTGGACAAAAACTTTTGATTAAAATTCCCTGGCATTGTCAAAACATCTTGCTTTGATGTCTTTGGGAATACAGACTTTTCACTTTCCTCTTTCCAAACATTTTTCTTTTGAATGTCTTTAAATATTGTCTTAGGTACTGTAGAATGATGTGAAAATTAGAAGTTATAATTAATGAAGCATCTTAACTAACTGAAACTGAAATCTACTTTATGTTTTAAATTTTGGTGGCCCAAATCTAAAAAATATTTGTGCATTTTGGTTGGTTGGAATTTTAAACCCCCTCATAATATGAAAAATGTATCTTGTTGTTTTTTTGTGTTTTTTTGGTTTTTTTTTTTTTTTTTGTTTTTTTGTTTTTTTTTTTGAGTCCAAGTGCCTGATCTCATATTCTTTCAGGTTAAGCATCCTCACTGATTACCACTGCCCCATTTAAACAGGAGGGAGGCAACCTTTTCACAAGCAGAATGCCATTTAGGGCTCTTAGGGTGGATGCAGTCATCATGTTGATGAGAGGCAATGTGGGCAGCACCAAGTCACTCTTTCATGTGTTATCGAGCACGTTCCATCCTGAGTCTTGTCAACAGGGGCAGAAAGGTACCTCCCACTCAGCTCCCTCCTCCACCGATAAATTGCCAGCATGGGCTTTAAGTCAGCAACCTTAAATGCCATCAGGAAACTGGTTGGTGGCCAGCACAGATCCCAGTGAGGGAAACTGTTTTCCAAACATGTCATACTGCAACAATTTTGGTTTCTGACTGAGCAGGCTGCTTTGAGTTAGAGATGATGAAGACCGCACAATACTAATGAAGTTTGTCCTTGAGAGATGAGTTTGCACCGCAGAGCTAAGGACAGGAGCTTGTATTTTAAGGCTCGGAACTTTTCTAAAGATGTTCAGCTTTCCTTTGCTCCCTCCCAGTTTTACACTACCTTAAAACCTAACCACACAGCCAGACTGCCAATACAAATAACAAAGGGCTCCTTTTTTTTTGATGAGCAGAAAGCCAAGTCATACTTCTCATCCCTTCCATAGCGTCTAACTCTACCTCACCTACGTGAAGTTCAGCCACTGGGTCGTTATGCATTTGCCGGATAAAGTATTCCACTCTTTCAGCCAGAATGGAAATGGAGCTGGACAGGAGAAGTGCTTCAAGAAACTCTAAATTTCCTTGTTACTTATTAAGTATCAAACATGGGGCAGGTACTTTTACAGTACCTGGGAGAACTCCTGCAAAGAAAGCAAGATATTGCTCCAAGTAGTGCCTTAGTGGCATTCGCCAGCAAAGCGTGGTGAATGGGCCTGCTCATTTTTGTTATATTTTTCCAAGAAACAGATTATTTTACTGTTGCAATCATATCCATCTTCCATGCAAATTCTACCTCCTCCTTCCAGATGTTTAACCAGATTGTAGGCTTTACCTGCTGACTTGGTCAATAACAGCAGCCAACATTTGGTATCACTCTATTTCCTCTGCTGTGTATAAAGCTCGTTCCCATTCTGATTTTGTTACAGTGTCAGATAATATTGATAATTCTCTTTGGGGCTTGTTTAATGGAATGACCTTAACAAGAATAAAGTAGCTGGATATGGACTTAAGATAGTATTTCTTTCTAAAAATAAACGTTCTGGATTATACTTCGTGTGTGTTTTTTCTTTGGGTTTTCCATAAATCAGTTGTATTTGTTCATATAAACTTCACATTTTCTATTTAACCTCTCATGGAGGAGGAGGTGACAGAAATCATGGACTTCGAAAAACTGAACCAATCTCCACCACTACCTCATGAATTTACACCTCCAGTTCAGAAGGTGCTTTATGTAGCTGTGAGTATAAGAGCAGTCCTACTGATGTGGTCAAAGTTAGGCATGTTTGAAACACAGCACATCAGATTCATGCACGTTTGAAGTTTCTGTGAAACTTTGTTCACAAATGTACTATAGTAAATATCTGGCTTTCTAACAAATAAAGTGTAAATAAGTAACTCTGCAAATGCATTCCAGTAAATAAATTTACTTTATTGATGTAAACAGGCATTATGAAGGTTAAGATACATGGGCTTGCAAAATGAAGACAAACCTAAAAAGACAGTTCACTCTCGGTTATGCAGTGAAATATGTCTACCTATTCATTGTTCGCTGACCAATATTTTTATAGCAAATGGGGCATAAAGAAATTGTGCACATGAGCAGGTCTGGAAAAAAAAAATCAAAAGAATCCCTCACTTGATGTGACATTGTGAAATACTGTAGGTTTTTGAGCTTTTTGTGTGTATTTATCTGACTACTGTTTGTATAACAAAACATCAAAGAATAAGAGGTTGATATGCACAGCAGAGGTAGCTTTTCTGAGATGTTTTGCCTCTTGATGCACAGGCAATCTAAATATTAATATTCATCATGTTCTAATTTCCTTATTCCTATGCCAAGCTCAGAAACACTTGGAATTAAGCTTCTTTTGTTTTTCTGCTGTTACATGTGGTTTTGTCTGATTTCACTTCAGCTTGTATAGTCCCACCAAAACAAGCAGCTATGCAAGATTACTTTCCAGTTTCAATCTGTGATGTGTGGAGGAAATAAATTCCTGATGTGTTCCTGGTAAGTAATGATGTCTGCATGTCCATTTTAAAACATGACCCAGAATTCCCTATTGTGCAATTAGGTTTGTGTATTTCCTGTTGCACTTTTTCCATGTCTTTTTAAAACCTTCTCTAAGGCATCCTGATCCTTAATACAAGTTGTAATTGTCTTCAACATAGCCAAGTATTTATTCACAGTGCTTATGTTGGCCTTGACTTCCAGGAATACCTAAATTCTTACCTTTCCAGGTAGAATCTTTGGAAGGGAATTTGTTGTAGACAGTGAGAGAATCAAACTTGATCATCAGTAAGAGATTCAAAATATTTGCACAACTCATTATGCTTCTCCAAAAAATTTCAATGAAGGGGGCTGAAGCTCCATCTGAACAGAGTTAAAATAATGTCATTATAAAATGACATCATTAGAAAAAACATTATAAACCAGCAATACCACTCTATGAGCTGCAACTAATTGCTCTGGGATGAGCCTAGAGTCTGGATCTAAAGATCTAAGAAGCCGTACATATTCTGATGAAGATTGCAAGGCCATGAACAGAACTGTTCTGCCTAAAATGTCCTGAGACTTCACACTCAGAAATTCTTATATGGAATCCTTTCTTAGGTGGATGGTGCAGAGACCTATTTAAAATACCTTCATAATGGTGAATTTTGCTGAAGTCTGGAGCAGGGGTTGGCTTACATGTTTTTCAGGGCGAAAAAAGTCCCTATCCATGTAGATATTAAAAAAATCCTGTGAGGTTCTTAATTATAAAAAAATTAATCTTCTGTGTCTGGTACCAACACAACTTCATATACTGGTGTGCACACTTCTTTTTTTGGTAATTAACTTTTCAAATCTGAAACAATGAAAAGGAATTTTGCTGCTGAATTCAAGCACAACCGGGTGTTATCCAGAGGCTAAATTCTTTTCCTGCTTAACATAAGAACATAATAAGAACATAAGAGGCATACTGGTTCAGAACAAAGGTCAGTGTAGCCCAATATCCTGAGTCCAACAATAGCCACAAGTGGGTATGCAGGGAAGAGCAGAGAACCAGCCTTGCACATCTGATGCCTCCCCCTAAGTACTGTCCTGGCTTTCAGCTACTCATGGCTGAAGAATTTCATGAAATGGATGTAGTTCCAATGTGTTTAAAAAGCCAGTGTGCATTTCTGCTCTGTGGTCTTGCCCAGCCTCCCCTTGAGGCTATGTAAACTTATAGCTGATGCCAAATGGGAACAGGGCATCTGGACAGTGTGGCAAAAAGTGATTAATGCCATTAGAGATAATGCTATCTCTGTATCTTCATCAATACAATAGTTCTAGAACCTATCTGGTGATTTACAGTTATATGATGAGAAGCAGTGGAAATGTCCAAAATATTGTCATGTTTTCTTTAAAATATCTATGCAGGCATTGTGATCTGAGGCAAAAAAAAAAAAAAGAAAGAAGACTGAGTGGGACTGGCAGGGTAGAACACTAATAAACTCTTGATAAAAGAGTAGCCTGTGGGCTCAATGAAGAGATACTTAAACTGTTCAGGCAGGGTGCTAGGAGCAAAGAAATATGTGATTACCTTTGAATGACGGTGCAGTTCTGAATAAGAGGAGAATAACTGACAGAAGCCCATGGACATTTTTCAGCCTTGCCAAGGGGTAGGCAGACATGAAATGATATATGCATTCAGTGGCAAATTCCAGTTAGATTGCTCTCAGACCAGACTGCAAGAGATTCTTGCATCAGTCTTCCTCAAGTTTTCAAACATTTTCTCTTCCATTTTTTTCAATGAAATTTATCCATTTTTTGTAATTATATAGATTAACTTCCTGAGATCATGCCACTCATTTACATCTCCCCATATTTGCTAGATGTGCAGAATGAGCCAAGTGCAAAGATATATATACAACAAACCTTCCTGTTCCTAAGTTGCTTGCAAACAACAAAGGCACTTGAATATTCTTATGACAGGGCTTGTATAAGGACAGTGGCTAGACAGAGTGAATATTTTCTGTGCCTACTGAAGCCAGCTGTATCTCCTGCTGTTCTGAATCACTAGGTTCAAATCACTGGCCTCCAAGAATCCTGTAGTTGGAAATGCTGAAGACAAAAATCTCTAATGGGTCATTTTGGACAGCCTCCTGCCGGGACATGATTAATCCCTCCAGAGCTATGTTAGTGCTTGATGAACAGCAAAGCTATCTACAGGTGAGCAATGTTGTCCACAAACATAGATGAGCAGAAAGAAGATACTGGTGCCTGTGGTCAACAGATACCTTCCTCTGTAGCCTCTGCTTTTATTCTGTGTTCCCTTTAATTTTATTCCTCATGTTGGATAGACAGGAAAAGAAAGGATTATTTGAAATCTCAGTAAGAGACCAAAGTCCTTAATTTATCAATTTGTGTTGGTTTCATTGTGTTTGCTTCTCAGACATCTGCATGTTTTTCCTAATGTGTTGTGGGTATTTTTTCTCTGGATGTATATGTGGATTTTGTAGGGTGGGAGATGTTCAGTCACCTATTAGTGGTATTGGTGGGTCCCTCAAAGGATATCTTGTTTGGTCGACAGGTTGCTCCTGGTTCTTGAAAACTATGAGTTCTCACTGACTGTTTTTCCAACAAGAAGTTTTAATAAGATTGTTTCAGTCAGAGTGAAGTCTATAATCTTAATTTTTGGGAGCAGTAGAGTGATTTCTTGGAGTGATGGTAAATATCTTTCTTACTTTCACAAAGTATTGAACATGTTGGAGAAAATTTTGATCCTACTGGCAAGATGGTGCTGGACCCTGCTCTAGCTGGTAAAATCATCTGATGGGGTGAGACCCACATGAGGGAAGGGGATTGTCAGTACTAGTCTTTAGTGTTCACTTTTAATGAAATTTTTCAGGCTTTTAGTATCATCTCTCTCAATCTGCAAGTCCTTTAGAGTCCTTAATGGTTTCTGTCTATGCCTGTGGCAGTAGATATGACTGTTGTCATCTAATCTACTTGGTGATGAACCTTTATTCAACTTCATCTCAAGATTAGATCTCTGCAATGCACCCACATCCAGTTACACCACGAGACCAGAGCTAACTTCAGCTGTGTTTTATTTGTGATGGGGTGTTCCATTGACAGCCAGCAATGTCTACACTCCACTACTTGAAAAAAATTTTCCTCTGTTTTTTCCCTTAAATAGTTATGATCCTTGTTATAGGAACCATCTCCCTTTTTTTTTTTGATTCTGTGTTGGTGAAGATAAACTGATGTGCCTTGAGGGATCAGGAATGTGTCAGTATTTAGAGCTGATGGATAGCTCCTTGGCTGGTGGAGATATGCACCTTAGAGTCTCTGCAGAACTGCAGGCTCTCAGGTGACACTGTAAAACTCAACTTCACCCAAGTTTTGGGAAGGGAGGGGAGATGCCAGTAGGGTATGATGTCAACAAGGCATTTGTTGGTTTTGAACCATGAAGACTTGAGAGTATCTTTGCTCTGGTAACAATTAGTGATGACTAACTGTGAATCAAGATAGGCATGTTTTTATATTCTGAAATATTGAGTGATAGGCATACTCTACCCAAGCACAAATCCTTCTCAAAAGGCAATTTCTCCATTCTACTTGTGCTACACCTAATGTGCTTGGGGTTATACTTTCATGTATGTAGTTAAATTATTCTTGAAGAACAGCAAAATGTATGAGAGAGATGATGTTTTCTGTTGCTAGCTAGCAAGGTTATGTAGTTCTCCAATTCAAACATATTTATTATAGTAGGTAATATTTAAGGCTAAATGGTCTATTGTCTACATCTTTTGTGTGTTCCTTTTGCTGCTTCACTGGGCAAGGTGTGACAGTGTTATGTATCCTCTAGAGGCTCACAGCCAAGGAAAAGTTGGTTCTCTATAAAAAAATACTTCTTCTTCTTCTGTGGCACTCTTAGAAGGAATCAGATTTTCTATGTTTTGTTAAAGTCCTGCACTTCTCATATTAAAATTAACAGCCTTTTATTTTAGGAAAATAAGTCCATTCATGATATTCTGCTTCCCCCTCCTGAACTTAGATATGAATGGGACTTAAGGACTTGGTGTCCTGAAATGAAATATTTTCCTCAGATGGAGCCCACACGGGGTGAAGAAACAGGATGGATGGAGCAAGTGTTTGATGTGGTGGTGACTGAGGAGATGTGCAGAGAGGGCAGCCTGGAGGGTTTTAACAGAGCTCCAAGAGAACATACAGAGCTTATCCGGAGCTCTCTTCTGTCCATGGCAGAAGTAACATATGCTCATTATCCCCAGGTTTGTTACGCAAAGATGATTGCTGTAATATTTTATATGACTTTTCTCCGGACTGGCTATTCTTATTTGTTGAGCAGAATAGCCTGCTCTTCTCCTTGATGCATAGATACAAAGTGCCTTTTCTTTTTCTTATCTTTCTAGGTAGGATTTTCTGGCAGCATATTTTATTTGGGAAATAGCATGTGACACTTATGGATCTTCCCCTTTCCTTTCTTTTTTTCTGACGAAAAACACCCGTAGCATAAAACAGCCTTGGAGAAGGCAAGCAAGAGTCTGTGTGCTGTGATGTGCTGCAGTAGCAAATGTATTCTGGTGTACATCGAGCAACATAAATATGCAAATGTTTTACAACATGTGTACTTACACACCCTACCTTTTTGTTATCTCCTTGCACTGCGTACATAAAGTTACATCTATCTGGTAGAGTCTGCTCTGTTAATAATAATGCTGAATATGTAAATCCTCCCAGTTTTTATAACTAGTGCTTTAGGTTGCATTTACTATAAACAAAGATGTATTTTTGGGGGCTGTTGGTTTGAGTTTATTGTTTATGTAAATCTCTCAGAATGTGACATAGCCAGATAGCTTCCTATGTTGTGCTGATCCACATTTTAGGCCAGCAGCCAAAGTATTTTATCTTTTACTTCATTATAGTGATCTTCCAATTAGCTGTGGTCTGTAATACCCTGATTTTGGTGGCAGTGGTTTGGGGAGGATTGTTTGATAGTTCTGCTCGAGAGGCAAAATGAGGGGCCTTATTATAGAAAGTGCAGAGGTTGTGCAGTAGCTGAGTTCTGTTGCAAAGTTTGCCGATAAGGGAAAACTGGCCCTTGAGCATCCATTCTATTCTGTATATTAACACTTCTAATCTGCACTGCTGATAAAACTGCAAGCCATTTGCCTTTGGAGGAATTAGTTCTGCCTCACTTGTGTAACCAGGCGATGGTGATTAACCTTTAAACTGTCCAATATTCTCAGCAGACTCCTGCTCCAGATTAGAAACTATTTAGTTATGACCAACTAAATTAACAACATTCCCTCCTCTGAAGAATAAGATTTGGAAGGTATGCATTTTAAGGTGGAATGTGGATAATGTCCTTATTTATTCACCACTTTTGCTACATAAAATGTATTCATCAGTTGAAAAGAAAGAGAAAGGAGAGAGAGTTCCATTTCAGATTGAAACAATCCACAATTATTTATGTACAGGAGGTGATTTGGGTGAATTTTACTTAGGGTGCTGCTGTAGATGGCTGAGACCTGTTTCTGACTTTTCATTCTTAAATAAAACTTACAGGGCAGGGAATAAAATAGGCAGGTTGGTGCTCTGGTGTGGGCAGCAGTTTAGGAAAAAGATTTCCTTCCTTTGAAAGGAAAGACAATTATCTCAATTCTTTGGAAGAGTAATTTTTGGAAGTTTGCTAACCTTTCTGTCACAATCACGCAAAACAAAAGGTTTTGTACATGGTGGTTACAGACCAACACATCCAATGGACTTTAGCTGCTGTGATAACCTAGTACTGTACCATTGTATCTACATATTTTAAATGTGTAATTTATCAGTTGAAACATACCCTTCAATACATGTGCCATAAAAGAAAAGAGTGAGGGCAATTATGTAATAGTATAGTGTTTGTCTGACATGCCTTAAATCCCCATATTGTTATTCCTCACTGAATAACAAATACAAAATCCCTGTTAGCAATGTTTTCCGTTTTACCAGTTTTATATTAGCTGCCTCCTTAAAAATTGCTAATCTAGATACTACATTAGTAGGATGTCAGTCAAACTGCAATCCACAGTGAAGCCTTCTTCATATACCAATTTAAATCATTCATGGTCCTTTCTTTGGCATTATTCAAAAGATCATAATAATTTTCTTGTGCCCACAGCACAAAAAAATCAATTATTTCCCCACAAAGACTTGAAAGTACTTAGCGAGTGCTGTAAGAAAAGCTGAGGGTTATATCAAATTGAAATTGCACTCATTACACACAACACAATTAGTTGCCACTAGTCTGGCCGGTGCTTTAATTCTGAATGGCATATCTTTATTATTACAGAAACAAGCATGCAAATGGCATTGTTCAGGATTTGCAGAAATCAATAGGATATAGTGCTGTGTGTTTGGTGGCCACTGTCACTCAGTCTGCTGTGGATTTGAGATAATGTGTGTATTTGAATTAATGAAGGGAACGTGAGACATCATAAGTGACACCCAAATAAAAGAAATGGGTACATGATATTTGTAATTATTCTACTTGTGTTTTTGTTGTAAATACTTGTGCTTTTTGTTTTTTAATCAAAGGATTAATTGCATTTTAATAAGGCATTATGATTTTCAGAGCTTTAGTTAATTAAAACTTGTAGTATATAATTATGAAGTGATGCTGAGATTTGTCTAAAGATCACCCATACGTTTAGAATATGTATATTTTTCCTTGTTAAGCAGTTGCTACATTTTATGAATTATATTAAATGTTTGAAAGATGATGGCAGTTCCAAATGGATTTCCGTAAATGGCAGCTCAGAATGTAGATTATGTTGTTGGACAAATTAAAGTGGAGGAAGTAGTGGGGCTGGGAACACTTTTTGGCTGTAGTGCTGGAACATTCATTTGCACAAATGTTAGCTTTCAGCCGCAGGAGTAAGAACAGATGTATTTGTTCAATGTATCATATCATTCCGCCCATTAATTCCCACTGAAATTGCTGCAGTTTGAAATTCTGAGGATAGGCCATAAAGACTCACTGGTGGTGTGTGGTAAAGATTATTTTCCATGTGACAAAAGGGTTTTAAAAGGAGGGAGAAAGTAGGTGTGCGTGTGTTTGTACAGGCACCTCTAGGTATCGCCTGGTCTCCTTGAGAGAGATGAATATTCCTGGTACAGAGCTTTAATCACTCACAATCTAACCTGGGACATATACATATATTCATATATATAAAGATTGTTTCCTGTGGGAGTATATTATGTCTGGATTGGTAGACTAATTGCTAGATAGATAAAACAGAGTTAAACAGTATTAGAAAGTTAAAATCCTAATGTTTCGGATGAGCTTTCATTTGGCAGTATTTTAAAGAAAGATCTCCTGTTACATTTATTCCACTCCTTTTGTAAGTGTATATTGAAAATAAAAGCTAATTTTGCTCTTCTTTTATATAAAGTGGGAAAAATATTGCTTTGTTGCTGAATGGTGTGAGGGCTTTTCTTATTTCTTGTCAGCTATAAAATGAAATACATGTTTATGCTGAATAGTCCAGCACAGTCATGTATTTCTATAGCACAGCCCCATGAACTAAAAAGGTTTTCTAATGTTCTCTCTTGAAGTAAGGATCTTAAATTAGACCTCAGCATTTCCTACCTGGAAGCTTGGTTTCTGCAGTGCACAAATGTTTATTTATTTATTTATTACACTCAGGTTTGCAGATACTTTTTGAGACAAACCCACTCAGGAGCTCAAAATGTTCCAAGTGAGGTAGGGAGATGAAGCCTGCAGAGAGAGTGAAAGAAAGAACAAGAATTCTCAAAAAATTTGTGTTGACTTCACTACTCAAACCAGGATTTTAATAGGTATCTATAAATGGATTTTAAGTAGGATTTTTCCATGTTTTCTCCCAAAGCTGATTTAAAATCTAGTATTATTAGATTGGTCACAGCCTTCATATTTTAACTGTCAAACCCAAAGTCTGAAAGGTGATTCATTCAATGCTTGCTAAAATATTTGCTCAGCAGCACAATAGTGTGTGATGGAAAATAAACTCCTCTGGAGCATCTCACCCTATCAGCCATGGCCTGCAGCAGGAAAAGAATGAGGGAAGGTCAGTCAATTATGTGTGGTAATCACCGTAAGCATATTATCTGAGACACAGATGTCTTCCCTGACCCCTCACGACATAGCTATTAACCCCACAGTAGTATAAAAACGGGGAGGAGGAGGAGCCGGTCCCCTAGGTAAACCAGACCTTTTCAGGCCGGGCTTGTCCGGCGGCTCAGCGAAGTTGTGGTGGCGAGGGCGCTGTTGAGGGGAGCTGGTGCCGCGCTCCGCGGGCGGCACGGCCGCCTCTCCTCTCCGGGGACTTTCTATAGACCTAGTCGTGTGAGATAAAGAGTTGCATCATCGGAAAAATGGGAGATATTTTTGGGAGCGTTAGCAGCCCTGGAATGCCAGGCACTGCCCATGCTTTTACAGGAACAACTTTTGTTCCTGAGTGCACCTACACGGATGATGTATCAGCGCTGATAAAGTGTAATACCACTATCATGCAATCATCTAATGCTTCTAGAAAACAGAGATGATTTTCTCATTACTCTGGGTAATGTGTTGATTACTACATACAGCTCCTTTTGAGTTCAAGTTCTGCTTATATTTACTTCAGAAAAATGATCAGCTGCTTGTTCAAGTGAAAAGGATTTTTTCAGTGTGGTTGTTCAAACACATGAAGTAAGCAAAGCAGTTTTCTAAACTGATGACTACTTAAACTTTTGAACTTGAAGGCTCATTTAAATATTTGGTCAGTGAGTAGGAAACGTGTATCCCTCCCCGGCTCTGAACTTTCTAACACCAAGCCTTAACCCCGAAAGTAGGTCTGTTTACTTCTTGTAGCCTTTGGAAAATCTTTTCTTTAGGTGATACTTTGTTACCTTTTGGAGGCCATTTTGTATCCTTCTGCCAAAAAGATAAATGACACTTAGCAATGTAAACTATTGCAGTTCAGCACAACACACAGTGCATAAGAGTCCATGATAGACCAGACCTGTGATTTTTTTCCTTGTTAAATAATTGATTGTAATGGCATTCCGGTCTTGTGACATCCTTGTAACTGAGATCAGACTGAGGCAGTGAATACCAGAGTGTGAAAGGAACACTTTGCTCATCAGATTTCCACAGAATGTAGCAGAGGAATCCCCAGGTTTCCTTTCTGACTAAAGGAATTATTAAAAGATATTCTCTTTGATACTGTCTCCTTTCCCAGGGTTAATCACCATGTGAGTGAACATTTGCATGCATTGCTGAGCTACAGGTTAGAGACAAGGAAAGTGGTGGGTTGAACACATGGATAAGCCTTACCACTGGACTACCAGGAAAAGAAAATCTGTTAGAGATATGGGATTTTTCCATGGTGCAGGGTGAACACAGGTTGCCTCTTCCACTGACCTCAGGGATGACCTGAAAGTAGATGAAAAGGATGGTGGGAGTGCCTCGCTAGGATAGCTGGACTGAAGGGGGTGTTGCAGGTTCCCATCACAGCCACTGCTGACCAAATTCAGCTGGAGTCCAAAGAAGAGATTTGGGCTATCCTCCTTATTAGTAAATTCCCTGTGGGAGTCTTGGCTAGGTGGAAAGATACCATTTACACTTACTCCTGTTATTGTGGTCAGTCTTGAATTTTGGGCCTCTAGTAGTCCTTTATTAAACTTCCATCCTATTGTCATTTTAGCCTCTCTCTAAATGTTGCTAAGTAACCTCCTGTGTCAAATACTTTTTCTGCTGGGAGAGAATCTTGCATCAGTCACCTATTGTGACTGCCAGATTAGATACTGTAATGTGCTCGACATGGGACTGTGCTTTACTTCTATCTGGAAACTGCAGCTGATACAGGATTTGCCAGACTACTTGTTAAGCAGCCTCTTTTCCTTGAGCATATTAAAGCAGCCCTTAACAACTTGTAAAGTTAGTTCATTTACTGGTCCCTGGGCTGATTTTTAAGTCTGGAGATTTAGGACTTCTTTTTTTTTTACCTTTCACCTCTAAATCCTACCTGAGCGAGCAACTCTGGTGAAAAACACATTGGTCCACTTGCAAACAAGCGGTAAAGGCTGTAAGTTAAGACCTTGCCTTTGAAAGAGAAGGAGCAGTGCATTCCTGCAGCTTTAGTGAGTCATGGTTTCTGTGAGGCTCTTTTATCATGTTTTCTTGTGGGGCCAAATAAAAGCCAAATTCTGACTATCACTTGTGTAAGTAGAAATCCGGAGCAATGCCGTTTAAATAATATGTAATTAGGCTAGAGTGAATGAGAATGGAACTTGGTCCAAATTGATTATATATTTCAGGTCAGTTGACATAATGGAGCAGCCTTTTCTGTCTCAGCTTAATGCAATGGTTCTGAAGAGTTCATCACCTGCTCTTGGCTCTCTTTCCTATTTCCAGCTGATAAATCATCTTTAATGTGTTTCCTAATATTACTTTTCCATGTGGTTATAGTTATATGTGACAGCAGTGGGGGGTGGGAAGGGGAGAGCAGGCAATAATTTCACTGACACAGAAATTACTCTAAAAATGCATTAACATGTCTTAAGTATAATTGACATACTTTGAAATATATATTGCCTATAGGCAAAATTAAATTTTGCTAACCAAAACCAGAGTTAGGCAGAACTTCTGTGCATCATTCCTGGACACATATTAAATAGTAATGATGTTTTGCCTTGATACATTTGTAAAATATTACCAAATTTCACATGTAGAAATCACATCTTATTCAGCCATGCTTTCTCAGTTAACCTTTTCTTATGTGATAGTTTATTTTTCTAGAGGAAATATTTTTTAAAACCCATAGTAGTTTGAAACAGATTATTTACTGTGTTAATACTTGTCACTTATCACATGCTCATCAGTTTCTTCTTGTTGATTTTCTGTTAACCCTGTATATTACAGTAAAAGTGGAGTATTTTCCATAAAGCTGTGGGGAACTCAGAATTTAAATTGGCTTTTCTTCTCTAAATTTTGTCCTAATTATAAATAATTGTGGCCAAAAAAATATTTTAAAAAAACCCAAAAATCTTGCCCCAAGGTTTTATCATTTGCCTAAAACCCTCTCCTGAATTACGAGACCACTCCGAGAATTTTTGAGTTTTATTTATCCAAGTAAACCTGTAGCTGCTTTAGATACCAAGGAGTTCAAAAGCAATGATTTCTTCATGGTACAGAAGGAAAATAGATCTCTACACTCTTGATAAGTATACTGGTTTCAGGGAAACTAGTCACTCACATGATGCCTTCAGTGTCAGACGCTGCACATGTAAATCCCATTCACTACCCAGGAAAATTATATGCAGCTTACAAGAGAGGAGGGAACATTCATGTCTAGTTTTTTAGTATGGGATCCTGCAGGAGATACAGAGCATTTCCCGGGTGAGATGTCCCAAACCAAACTCAAAGTTATGTTGGCTGTACCTACAGTGTAAGCAGGAGTTTATTTCTGCAAACTGATGTTTACAATTTTATGAAAGGAGTGGAAGCCTTTGGGAAATTCATGGATAATCACTAAACACAGAGGTCTGAATTTAGACAAGGTTAAATATAGGTGTAAGCTCAAAAATATATCTTTGCACCAGGCCAAATTTTCTCTGTACTAAACATTTCTGACTACATCTGTCATATTGTTTGAGTCAAAATGTATTTTCAGTATGCCTCTAAGTTAAAGAGTAAAAAGGTTAAGTTGCTGTCATGCCAATGTGTGCTGCCCCTTCCATTTTTATGAGAACATTTCACCTGGGTTCTCGTCTGTGAATATCTATGTTAGGAAGAAAAGTATGGCTTGGATATAAGAGCTAGGAGTCATTTTTTATCTCCTACTGATCTGTAATCAAGCACAGTAAATACAAACACTTGGCCTGAATCTCCTGTGACATTTGATAAGATTTTGATTGTGAGTCAAAGTAGTCAATTTTTTTCTGTGAAAGTATTGTTGCACATCTGAAATGAAGTGGATACAAAGTGTACTTCACTCTAAAAAAAAGTCAGGTTTTTGATATGGTTCATTTGAGTTTTAAGTAACATATTGACAGAATAAATTATATTGTTCTGTCTGACAAGAAATAGGGAATGGAGTGCCTCCAGTTAATAACTGGCCTCAGACATTCCAGGTTATTTTCTTCATCTGTTAAAAATTAGGCAGAAACAATGAACTGGGAAATTTCAAGTTCTAGCACAATACAAAATAAGAAAAACAAATTACTCACTTTCAGTACCGTTCAGTGCCCAGTAAGGGCAGAGGCTGTCTACTACTTTTGAAGAGGTCTTCAATATTAGCTACATAAGTGATGATTTTACAGGGAGTACAAACCTACAGAAGTAAAAGTCTGGAAGAGAAAGCTTAGAAAGAGGAATCGGGGTTTTGCTCCAGTGTTTCCTTTCCCAGAAACAGCAAATTGAATGCCAGACCTGCAGACTCCTGGGTGAAGCTGAGAAGCATATGAAAATACTGGCTTTGGACTTTGATTTAGGGCCTGAAGTATCAAGGTATTGAGAATTTTGCTGAAGAACACAAATAATTTTATTGACCTCTGTTGTACTCAAAATCCTGGGAAAGACTGCTCCCAGAGTTCTGAGTTACTAAATCCTCTTCAACTCAAATGTTCTTGTTGCTGTCATCTAGGCCTATTTAAATGCCTTACACCATATCTTTTGCAGTAGTGTTGCACTTTTGCTGGGCTTAATATACTGTAGGGTACAGGTGCCCACACAGTTCTCTCACAAACCGGCATGTTTGCCATTTTGTGACCCCTCATATTCTCAGCTCTTTCTGCTCCATCACTGCATCCTCTGGCTGTTATTTGGCCTCCCCACGTTCTCCTCTCCCTCTTTCCTGCTGCATCAGTTCTTCCTCTCCACCAGCCATTCAGATTCAGATCTCAGTGTTTTCACATTTCTCTTCCATGTCCTTTGCACATGCTGAAAACAAAATTTAGAAGAGTGTAGTGACACTTGCAACTTCTATGCACATCCTTTCCTGATACTTGTCTTGCACATCCAGTCACCTATTCAGATTCAACCTGTGCATTGTTCCCTATGGATGCCTTTCCTTGCCCATTGCTTTAGCCTGACTCAGCTGCAAAGGTATGCAGCAAAAGAGCTGGTTGACTTTTTTCTCCTCTGCCATTAGCAAACCCTGGATCAGCTCTCCTAATCCCTACAAAGGTTATATCCTTTACCCTTTTCCCACAAAGCACTAGTCCTTTCTGACCTCTCACTTTCTACATTACCCTCTATGACAAGTGCCTCATCTCATTAACAGCTTTAAGCAAAAAGTCTTTTTGCCTTGAGGAAAAAATTCATCAAACCATACCTAGAGAAAAAAATTGCAGGCAACAGTATTTGAAATATTTTTCTGCTAGAAAATTGCAAATTTACTTTTCCATTCCTGCCATAGTTCCTTAAATCATTGCCACACTTCTTGTCTGCCTTTCACCTCTTTTGAAGATGCTTCGTCTTCAGTATGGCCAAAACTGACCTCTTCTGCTTCCCTCTGTACCCTGGCTCTACTTTGTCTCCTATTCTTCATTACACTGACCAACAGTGCTACCATTCCTGTGACCGTAGACCTGCTAACCTGCCGTTCTGTCCCTCCAAGAAGGCGGCCAAATCCATCTTCCTTTTGGTAGCAAAACAAGGAAAACTCTAATCTGAACTTTTATAGCCTCTTGCACTTCTTTCTTTCTGGTCTTTCTTGCTCTTAAACACATGTTGTGTCTCTTTGATACCCACAGAAAACCAGCCCTAGTCGTGCCTAATATTCCAAGTACTCAACTGTGCTCGTTCCTCCTTTCCTAATGCCTTCCCATTGCTCTCAGCTTAGGTCCATCAGGCAGCAGTCTTGTCTCCTTGCTGTCACCAGCCTGCACCCTGTTCCTGGTTAGTAGCTTGTCTGGACACCACAATTTGTTTTTAACACAGATTAACACCCTGGAGGCACGTTTGTAAGGCGCTCATTATTATTCAACCATTTCTGCAAAAGCCACATCTGCTGCAGCAACGACTGGTGGAAACACCCTGGGCTCACAGCTGGCACAGGAGGTTTTAATACTTTTAGGAGAATGGAGAGGGACAGGAGGGAGTGCAGATGCCTACAATGAGAGCAGGCACACGTATCTTTGATTTTATAATTTTTGTTTTCCAGCTATTGTGAGTTGCCTGAATTATTTGACTGCAAGCTCTCTTGGGCAGGGATGCTCTGCCTTGAACAGCACAACCTCTGTAAGCTCCTAAAGCCAGTGGAAGCCTCTGTGTGCCACTGCAGCAACCTGACTGGCTCATACCCCCATCCACGGTGGTGTGCATTCTGGAACTTTGCTGTGTTCGCATCCATACTCCTCACCCTCTTTCCATTCTTAGTGGCATTTCTTTCTCAAGCAAGAAAGAGGTGATTAAATCCATCAGCTGTGAAGTGCTTGTACTTAAAATGTGTATGTCACATATGTTTTGGGGAACTTTCACAGTCAAAATGTTTATATTAATGTAGTGATATATTTTTCCTCAGGAAAACGGGAGGTTCAGGGCAGGCACAGACTCTTGCAGCTGTAAAGAATGATTGCTTTCCAGTTTGGCTAATGATATAATCCACTGTGGTTGCAAGTCTTGCTTTCCTCTTTGGATGATGTCAACATTTCCATGAGCTACATGTGTTGTATTCATAAGTGGTACTTAGAAGTACATGTTCTGTAATCTCCTCCTTATGCCTGACACTTTACACGTGTTTATCTACAAGGAGTGGTGACATTAACTTGCTAATTTTGCCAGTGTACTGTACCAGTGAGGCTGCGAAAGACTGAGAGGGATATTTAAACTGGCAAAGAGAGAATTATTGACATTAGCTATGAGTACTTTGTAAGACTCTGTTTTGGAATGTCATTTGTTAGAAAATCTTTGCTGCTGAAAGTCATCCATCATTCCCAGATGGACCTGTAAGACTTACAGAAAACTCTCTTCCCAAATCCCACTCATTGCCAGTGGCCAAAAGTACTCACTGTGCTAATTTGGGCTGGGGTAGAGTTAATTTTCTTCATAATAGCTAGTATGGGGCTATGCTTTAGATTTGTGCTGGAAACAGTGTTGATAATACAGGGATATTTTCACTATTGCTGAGCAGAGCTGACGCAGCACCAAGGCCTTCCCTGCTTCCTCACATCAGTACCAGTGGGGGGGCTGGGGATGCACAAGGAGTTTGGAAAGGACACAGCTGGGATAGCTGACCCTAGCTGACCCTAGCTGACCATGGGTATCCATTAGTGCGTGACATCATGGTCCACATAAAAAGCTGGGGAAAGAAGAAGAAAGGGAGGGATTTTCAGAGTGATGATGTTTGTCTTCCAAAGTCACTGTTACGCATGATGGAGCTCTGCTCTCTTGGAGATGGCTGAATATTGGCTGCCTGACAATGGGAAGCAGTCAATGAATGTCTTGTTTTGCTTTGCTTGCACACATGGCTTTTGTTTTCACTATTAAACTTTCTCTATCTCAACCCACAAGTTTTCTCCACCCTTTCTGTTCTCCACCCCATCCCACCAGTAGGAGCGAGTGAGTGGTTGTGTGGGGCTTAGTTGCCAGCTGGGATTAAACCATGACTGTCCTTTTTGGTGCCCAACATGGGACTTCAAAGGATTTGACAGATTTGGTTGGAATGTGCTAGACTGAATTTATAACTGTTACTGCTGTTTAGTTGGTAACTGACAGGCTCGTGTGCTTGCCATAGGGTTTGCTTGACATAAATGATATAGAATAAAGGCTGGATAATATGCTAGTTTTACCTGAGGTATAGTTAATTTTCTTTGTAGTAGCTACTGCAGGGCTGTGTTTTGGATTTGGCCTGGAAACAGTGTTGATAATACAGAGATAATTTTGGTATTGCTGAGCAGAGCTTACACAGAGTCCAGGTCTTTTCTGCCTCTCACCCCACTGATGAGGGGATTGGGGGTGCACAAGAAGATGGAAGAGGACACAGCTGGGATAGCTGACTCCAACTGACCAAATGGATATTCCACACCATACGGCATTATGCTGATCAAAGCTGGGGGAAGAAGAAGGAATGGTGGAGATGTTTGGAGTTCTGGTATTTTATCTTTCCAAGTAACTGTTATGTGTGACGGAGCCCTGCTTTCCTGAAGATGGCTGAACAGCTGCCTGCCTGTGGGAAGTAGTGAATTAATTCCTTATTTTGCTTTGCTTGTGCATACCGCGCTTGCTTACCTATTAAGCTGTCCTCATCCAAACCCCACAGGTTTTCTCACTTTTACCCTTCTGCTTCTCCCACCAATCCCTCCAGGGGGGACTGAATGAGTGACTGCATGTTGCTTGATTGTTAGTTGGGGCTAAACCGCAACACTTGCCTCTTGACGTTAGCAAACCAGATATACAGATATTATTCCCTGAGAAGTGGAGTGTACAAATGGTGTGATAAGACATAGTTTTCTTGGCTGCTGAATGGACTTCAATGCTGAAAAAAAAATGCTCAAGTGCCAGAACTCCACCTATACACTCCTGTGTATCCATGGAACTCAGCTTTTCTTTATTAACTAGACTGCATGCATGATATTCACATGGTGAAGATCCTCAGCAAGAGCTCATACTGCCCATGTAAGTGTTTTTTTAAATAATCAAGCTCTTACCTCTCAAAATTACATTCATATGGTATTGTTCAATATGTATGACTGACTACTATAGAAAGAGCAACAACGGGGTACAATGCACTAATTTTATCCCACTTTGACTTTGAAAATATAATCGGTACTTACCAAAATTGTAAATACTACAGAATCATGCTAGTAGGATTATACAGAAATGGAAGTGCTAATACATAAGAAAAATAGCTTTGCTATTCCTAACTGACTCCTATTATCACCATTATCAGAGAAGATACACCTTTGGCCATGAAAGTGTGCTGGAGCATAAATGAATATATGTACATACAAGAGAGACAAGATTTAAGGTGGTGATTCTTTTTATCTTACAACAAACTTTGTTCTTTTGAGTGGCGCTGTTAGAGTAAGTTAGACTGTCTTATGTCCAGTGGCCAAGTCTCATCTAGCTAACGAAATTGTAGCCTGATAAAATACACATAACTACCCATTTTACACAATATTTCTGCGCATTAGGCAAAAAATACAACCGCCCTTGATGCATTATGTATTTATAATCTTACCTCTAAGGGCCTATTGTAAACAAGTTGTTAGATTAACAAGCACAGCAGATGAACTATCATTATAGAGTAATCATTCAATCAATCGCTCAATCAGAATCATCACAGACTTGGGGTTTTTCCATATGAAAGACAATGCCTGAAGTTAGAGGGTTTTTTTCTCAGGTTATGCTATAGAACCTATTTTTGCGTATCACTGTTCCGAATGTTAAATTGCCTATCATGAGAAACTGCAAAAAGAACAACACAGTGATTTGGACACTTTTTTGGGGGAAGAAGGACTACACAGCTGCGTTTGATTTCAACTGTGTTGAACATGGCATAAACACCATTGCCCAATCACCAGTGACAGTCTTGATAATTTCTACTGTGTCCCTTTCCATGAAGTTTTCATTGGGTGCATTTCAGACTACTGCAGCCTGCTTCTGCCAGCCTGAAATTTTGTGCAGCCTCCCTGTGCTGAAGGTGTTGTGTCAGCACCGTGTCAGAGCATCTGAAGCCAGAACCTCCCCTCAGGAGTCCTATCAAATGTAATTGCTCACAGTCAAATCTTCCTGGACTCTGCAGGGATTCATCTCATCCTCATCAAGATGACACTGTGTCGACTTTGGGACTGTCACAGCATGTAGATGAATGGCAGCCCCCCAAGGAAAACAAGGAAAAAGATAAGTCCTCTACCTACCTTGCAGAGGGCACCTTTGCAAATGAAAGCAAGTGAACACTGACCTCATCCCTCTTTCGTAGCCCGTTACACATCTGGTCAGCAAGGTGGTTGTAGCCAGCCCCTCACTGCCTGACGAAATTATGCTCTGCTTGAGCCTGACACCTTATCACAGCAGGCATGGATCTTAATGTCTCGTTATTCCCAATGAACAAAGGCCCAAATCTAGTCACTGCCCTTTCTATAAATACCTGCTGAAGTGCAATTTAGTTAGTCTGTAACTTGTCTGGGTTGACAGACTCCCTTATCCAAAGAAGATAATGTTTGTGAAATGCACTCCAGTCCTGGCAAGAACTTCATACTCACTGAAATAATGGTAGCAGTGGAAGTGGTGATAGAAGAATGTAAGAACTGATTCCTTAGCAAGATGGGTAAGAAGAGACAGGTGAAATGATTGTATAGAGAAATGCAGACAGCTTCAGAGCTGTGCAAGTCAAGAGAATCAAGTAAGAATGAAAGTTCTCAATTCACATAGTTGAGTTCAAGGTCTTTGGTTACTGATGGAAAATGATCTTGCATTTGTTATGGATCAAGGTCAGAACTGCATACCTGAGACATGTTTAGGGGAGGCGGAAGGATTTGTTTTGGTGTAAGTAATACAACGTAAGAGTGCAGTGGGCATGAAAGGCTTCTGCTGGCATTGATGGGTGGATTAAGTTTTTGGCTTTCATCTCATTTAAAATGGAGCTGGTTAGCAGCTCAAAAACACAGTCTGCTAGAAGATGCTGATTAAGTACGTAAATCCTGGAACAGTACTAAGCTGAGACATATCTGCCAGACAGCATCTGTTTTGATGGTTCATGCTCAGTGTTTAATAGAACACTGAGTCGTCCAAAATGCCTTGAGGTAAAATAAATTGTTGCCAGAAGCTTGCTCTCTTGCTGGTTTAGTACATCTTAACAGAGATCTTTTGTCCTCAACTGCAAGGTGATTCCTAAGCACGTCTTCCAAGGTTTTGTTTACAAATGACAAGCAGTAATTTATACAATAAGTGTTTACATTATTTGCAACAATAGAGACCACTGGCAATAGAATTGCCATGTGGAAACTAACTGGTTATATCATAAAGGCACAATTTGTTCAATAGGCAAATTAAAGCATCTATGCCCTCTGCAAAATCCTGATGAGTGGATTTATTTGGGTTGGTGGACATCTGGTTAATCCTAGCTGTCTTCACTTGGACGCCGATGTGAATTCCTCACATTGTGAGGAAATTTCTTGTTAGCTGTTAGCCAAAACCAATGAGATTTGACTGAGCTTTCTGTACCCATGGATGGCAGCCAGGATGTTGTTTGGAGAATGCATGCAAAGTGTTTCCTGAGCACTTCTCAGCTGTTGTCTGCTCCTCATGCTCTGGGTACAGGCAAAAACTCTACATCACAATTCATAGGGAAGTTTCATGCCTTTCTGAAGGGAGAAGGCAAATGAGTATTTTCACCTTGATACAGGCTCTTCAAAGCCACTGCTTACTACTTGCTTAAAAAGAGAGGTATTTGTGTCTATTCCAGTAGTAAGTCAGTAGTATTGGAAGCATCTGTCTGTCTTCTTTGGGGATGGAATGTGAAAGGAGAAGTGTTGAAAGTGAGCAGAACACCTCAATCACTTTGATTCCTCAGTATTCCCTTAACTTTGTCTTTCAGGATGATGACCCAGACGTAGCCTAGGCAGGGAATTTTTTCCTGTGCACCCATCTGTTGGGGTCCCTCCCCTGCCGTGTAGCCCTGGGAGAGGGGCCCTGAGGGCACAGACACGGGGCTTCCCTGCCCCTGCTCAGCCTCGTTCCCATTGGTTGGTTTGTGTTCCCTGCGCGGGCAGAAGGACCCTTGGTCCCGTGACTGGAACAGTTCCTGGGCACAGCCCCGGCCATGCAGCTGGAGAAATAAACATCTCTGAAACAGCTATCAAGAATCTGTCTGTCCATATATATTTCCTTTCCACGGGACTCCTGGTTTGATATATGCGTGTTGCAGGATCCCCACTGCAACAAATGGTGGA
>NW_008240122.1:3839054-3867045 GCF_000691975.1 Corvus brachyrhynchos
GCCGTGTAGCCCTGGGAGAGGGGCCCTGAGGGCACAGACACGGGGTTTCCCTGCCCCTGCTCAGCCTCGTTCCCGTTGGTTGGTTTGTGTTCCCTGCGCGGGCAGAAGGACCCTTGGTCCCGTGACTGGAACAGTTCCTCGGCAGAGCCCCGGCCATGCAGCTGGAGAAATAAACATCTCTGAAACAGCTATCAAGAATCTGTCTGTCCATATATATTTCCTTTCCACGGAACTCCTGGTTTGATATATGCGTGTTGCAGGATCCCCACTGCAACACCCATCTCCTTGCTGCTGATGAGGATCCCATGGAACACAGCTGTTTTCATTACTGAGGCTCGTGAGGTACTGCTGGGTGGAGGTGCATGGATTTTTGTTTCTTTCTCTTCAACATCTAGCAAAAGGTAATCTTGTACCAATAACTTTTCCTTTCTTGAGATACTTTACAAGGATGGGATAAGCAAAGGTTCTATGTTTGTTCAAAATCTATGCAAGCCCATTAGAAAAAGAAAAATTAAGTGAAAAGCTTTCAATGTGCTGATCTATCTTTAGCATATGACTTTACTTCAGGTATCTAAAGAATGTGGCTGAAGTTCTCTTCATGTCTGGAGATGAGTGATAAATGTGATGTAAGAACCATAAACTGGGGGAAGCAATAGGAAGTGGTGACTGCTGTTATATGATTCCACTTGACTGAATGCATTTTTTTATTACTCACATTTGTGAAATTATTACTCACAAGGTTGAAAATGTGAACTATTTTTCTGTCATTCAGTAAAAAGCCCATAGCAGTATTTGCATTAAATTTACTGATGCAACAATTTTCTAAGAAATATTGGTAGAGATCTCTGCCAAATATGGAGTTGAGATTGATGGTCTGATGGAATCAATCCAATTTGTTATCTAAGCGATCACAAACACTTGCAAAATTTCTCCTTGCTACTTATTGGTTAATGTTAATGAAAAATCACTAATTATGGCATGTTCCAGGGAGGCAGAATGTTGTAAATATAGTCTGCATATATTTAATAGCCAGCAGTCCTGGACACACAATTTGCGCAGAAATCCTGGGATTTTTTTGTTCCAATTCACTTATGATCTTTAAAGCAGTGCTCTCCAGGCCAAGTGAAATAGACATTAGTCCATAAATTTCTGAATGTTTAGGATTTGAAAGCACTCAACACTTTTTAGAGTGTGCTCAGCCGTTAGTTGAATGGGATTACTGAGGTAGGAAAAGTCATGTCTTCTTTATTTTTTGGTTCTTAGGGGATACCATTTTCTCCAGAAACCGCATTGCAGTTCACCAAAACTGGGGATTGAGGCAGGTCATTCAGTAACTTAAATTAAGAATTATTTGATCTATTCTGTCCTTTCAGGGCATGCAACCCAGGTAAATATTGAATTTTTAAGGTACTCCTGAGCACCCCCTGCCAAGAACTGATTGTCAGAGGTTCTCAGTACACACCAAGATCATATCTCATGTTTATAGAAAAAAAAGGATGGTACTTGAGACGTGTCACACATGAATATGGAACGTAATAAGTCGCTGATTCGCAGTGGAGTTCATTTGCACTTAAATACATAAAACAAAAACAACAAAAAATCCCTTGACAAATATTTATCATTTCTGTAGAGTAAAATAAATAATTGTATGCACAGCAGAATCTGTTTATATGAGCAATTACATTTCCCTTACTGGGCTTATAAATACATAAATATATGTATGTGTGTGTGTATATATATATATATATGTATATTTATATATAAAGAAAAGTCTTTTCAAATATACATTGTATTATCTTGGAATTATTGGCCAGGTAGAATGTTAGAGTAGAATACAAAATCATCTTCTTGTCTGAATTACTGTCACCATGGAACAAATTGGAAAAAATGTTATTTTGTGTCAATATATGTATATTTATATATACAGAAAAGTCTTTTCAAATATACATTGTATTATCTTGGAATTATTGGCCAGGTAGAATGTTAGAGTAGAATACAAAATCATCTTCTTGTCTGAATTACTGTCACCATGGAACAAATTGGAAAAAATGTTATTTTGTGTCAACCAGTTGCACCCCACTGCACACATGGCTGTCTCTTAAAGCCATCAAGATAATATCTGAGCATGTAATCATAGCTGGAACAGTAAGGAATCCTCTTTTTCTGCAACAACCACACAGCACATTGAGCCCACAAAGACATGACCAACACTGTCACTCTCAGCCAAAGTTAGAAACTAGATTTCTGCCTTATGGCCTTTGAGATATCGTTTTTTTTTTTCCCCCCCAAATGTGCAGGCAGGAAATTTTGAAGACAACCCTAGCATACTAAGTGACTTGCATAGCTAAGGCTGAAACTGCAAGCTTTGCAAGTCACTAGAAATTTCAAGGCAGAAACAAAGTAGGCTTAAATTTTGTTTAAGAAGTATTTCTAGGTCTATACAACTGTCCACCACCTGTTCTTTTTCCAAGTCTTCTTCCTATGATATGGATTACGAATGTAATCATTCTTACTGTTTTTTCAATACTAAGAAGTTTTAATTGCTTCAACTAATCTGACTATATGTATTTTATTCAGCATTTGTTGTATAACTCTTAAAACATACCAGCTATATATATATATACACATTATATATATATATATATATATATTAAATTGTGTTTCTAACTAAAACTCTGCTTCAAGGAAAGCAAAGTAGATTTCTTTTACAGATCTTAGCTTGCAAGATGCTGAATGCTCCAAGCACCCTAAAATATGCAATGGATGCTCAGCACCACACAGGAAGTGCACAACTCTTGACAGCATCCATTTATTTACCGTTCCATCAGCAACTTTCTGTTACCCCTAATCAGCAAAACTACTGTGTATTTTGGTTTGGAATTTTTTTCTAGTTTAAGAAATTTACCATTTTGGTCAGGTTTTGTTGGGGGAAAAACAAAGGAAACACAGCTGATAAATATAAGTTGCCTTTGGTTTCACTATGTTTTCTTTCTTATGGTTCTAACTTTAATGTAAAGTTCTGTTGTTTAGTTCTGCTTTTGAAAGCAAACCAAACATATTCTACACTGCAAGAAGTCTGTGGGTACCTACATGGAACAAACACATTTGTTCTCTAAGTGGTCATTTTCCATAAAAGCACATTAAAGCACAATTTATCCAGTTAGCAAAAACACTGTAATATTTCTGTATTTAGCATTATGTTCATGGATGGATGACTGTTCTGCAACAGAATGTAGTATTTACTGTACTTGCAATTTTCTACACTTCCTGGCTACCAATAACTAAGAAAGATGAACTGTGAACAAGTCTAATAGATCCTGGCCTATTAGGACACTGTAGTTTTATTTCAGAATAAAGTGGCTGGAAGCACAGAGAAAGAGCATCACTTTGTCAGTTTAAGTGAGCTTTGCAGACCAGAATGTCGACCTTGTTTGTTCTGGGCATTTATGAAGCTGGATGAATTATTTGCCACTTCTGTTTAAATATGACTTGTTAAATTGATTCAGAGCAGTATTTTCAAAACCTCATTGCTAGGAACATTGCTGTCTAGACAAAAGGAGAGAAGAAAGTAGTTGCACTGTCTCAGGAACAAGACAGGGATCAGAGAATGGTTTGACTTTTGGTGCACAGTTTGTATTTCTAGGAACAAAATTACCCACTAACAAAAGCAGTTGCCTTCAGTGGTCCACTACAGCCTAACAATAGTGTTGAAATTATTTGGCCATTAACATAGACAGAAAAAATTGTGACTTGAAATTTACACCAAGATACAGACAAGATTCACAGCACCTTTAACATGCTGAAGGTACATCCTATAGACTAAAACTAGTGTTTGGTGAAATTTCTGACACATCCGAATGACTATAATTCGTAGACTCAGCCTACAAATTAGCACCTCAACCACTTATGAGATGAGCAGACCACAGCAGTGTGGACACAATGCATTCAAGCACTGCTATTGTAGGCAGAACTCCAAAGTCCAGCTTCCTTCAGGGAAAATTGCACAAAATTTTTCCTACTCCATTTGTGATGGTATATTGCTTGGATTTGATCAGTGTATCTGAGTTGTAAGTAACTTTTGTCTTGCCTTTAATGACTATGTGTGTTTTTAGTTCCAAACAAAGGGGGTTAAAATTATGTGGTTTGATATATTCTGGGATCTCTTCCCACAGATATCGAGAAACTGAACATTGTAGATCAAAGGAAGGAAGCCAGGGGATTAGGAAAGATCCATAGTGGTGCCCACCCCCAGTTTTCCTAGCAGCTTGTTTCTGAGATGCAGATATTTTGAGCACTAGAAGGGACTCCCCAACATGTAGAGAGGGCAGTACCTTGCAAAGCTAGTGAATTATGCATAGTTTTTAAGAGGACTTCATCTGCATTGTGTCTTCATGAAAAATACTATGGTTTTCCACAATTTTTTTCTTTTGTGACGCAATTATACATTTTTTAGTATTTCATCATGTTTTTCACCACTGTTACAGGAAAAATGGACCAGGCTGGTTGGGCAAGATTGTATAACCTTGTACAAAAAGCAGAACTGAAGGTCATATGAAGTAGTGCTACCAAAAGCAACTCACTGAGCAATAGTCAGTAATAATTTAATTAGCTGCTTATAGCAGTCATAGCATGAAAAGCCAGCTGTGTAACTGCAGCCTTCACAATTTGCAGCAGAAAAGTAACACCAAAACAAACCCAAATATATTCTTCAGGTTTCTCAAGTCTAAGGGCATTTATTTGCCTTTAGTAACATGAATAGTAAACTCCACAGAGGAGTTTACTAATGAGTACATACACTTGTTATATTACATATGCTTATGATGTTGGATTTTAAAATAAATAGAGATGTGGATGTAATGAAGGCTTTTTGCTGATGTGGAAATGGAAATCACAAAATACCTTTGAGTTTTCACCACATGGAAGTGTTTTTGCAAGGTTTTTGAACATAGATGTGTTCCCCTAAAGTGGGAAAGTGGGGAAGTAATTGATCATCTTTGTAAGAACTAAACATGGCAGTAATATTCCTCATAGTCAAAGCAGAAATGGAAGCCCAGAGGGGACATGCACTGTGGCAGTGCCTCATGGCAATTCCTGGGCAGCCTGAGGTTCCTTCCTGTCTTCAATTCTTAATGGAAGAGCCAAAGAGGATTGTCGTGAGGTATGCTGCTGCTCTGGGATATAAGACAATAACAACATCTTCTAAAAGAGAGGGAGTTCAGGTTTTTTTTTAATTCCCCCCAAAACTACCAGCTTGGTTTCTCCTTATTGGCAACAGCAGCCTTGTGTGAGCTCCAACCCAGGTCCAAACAGGCTTTGTGCTAAACGTGCAACTTGGTTTGCTCTTCTCCTTCGGATACTTCTCAGTGGTAAAAATAATGTTGCCCCTCACAATCCCTCTGACACCTCTGGGAGTACTGGGAGCTGGAACCATCACTGCCAACCATGAGAGATTCATGAGTGCACAGCTCATTTTTGGAACTAATTAATTATGTCATGAAAGGGAGATTTATTCTTCCCCCCTCCTTCCAGCCCCCATCTTCCCCAATCCTTGCTAATCTTGCTTTCTGGATAACAGGGGGAAAATGAGGAAGGTGTTTAGCAGTCTCAGTTGTCCCTGTGATTCAAATCACAGAATGAAGCCAGACAGCAAAACAAGTGCAGATCAGGCAAAGACTGCCTGCTCCGCTTATGTTTTCTCTGCAAGAATCAGTTTCAAATATTAGGTGGATTTTTTTTTTCCTGTTGCAATTAACTAAGAAAAATGTTTCAAAGCTGTATAATTAAAGGCCAGCATTTTATTCGGTTTTAAAATAGCCTTTATGAAATCTACTCCTGCCACTGGTAATTACAATGTACATCTTAATACACCTCTGCTAGGCCTGAGCTGGAGATAACAGTCCTGTGTGTATTGCATTTGGCTTGTGCATAGAAGGTAAAATCCTTTATCTTATCTCAATCTCCAAACAACCAGCCTCTCTTCCAATTCAGCCCTAATCTTCTTAGTAAATAATACTGATATTTTTCACCACAACAAAAATGGAGCTGCCAGATTCAGACTGATAACACCTCTCATTTACACACCATTCTCTGTCAAAATCTGCCTGATTTTTCTTAATCTCTTTAACTCATCAAAAAATACTTTTTTACATTCAGCCATGGTAAGTTCCTTGCTACCAAATAATATTATTATAAATAAATCCGTTGAATACAGCTGCCCCTTTGGGTAATTATTGGAAATCCCCTCTTTCCTGGCTTGTTTCATTGAAAGATGACAAATTATTTTTTTACTTTAATTTTGCTGTAAAATTTGCTATTCTAACAAAATTACCTAAAAGGATTGTTTAACTGAGATCATGCCTAAAAGGTGCTTTTTTTTTTTTTTTGACACAGGATGTCATTTCAGTTCACTTCTCTTGAGAATGCTGTCTTTGCACTGCCATCCTTTCCTTTACAATGGCTTATCTTTAAAACAAGGGAAATGATAACCTAAGTCTTTGGGGTTTTCATAGCGTATTAATAATCTCTGTATGATTTCTTAAATTGTGAAAAAAACACTGCTGAGAGAATGGCAGGAAAAAGAGCTGGATATCTGGACTTCTGCTTACAGTGATTAAATGGAAAGAATATACTTAAATATGACTAGCTAGTTTCAGCAGCAACCTAACCTCTAAGTGACACAGACATTGGGGGCACCTGTCCTAACATGGCAAAAGATCCAGGTAAATAAATATTAACTCAATCATTTTACACCAAACCTGCTTTCACCCACTGCTGTGCAACAGACTACAGGATACACCACACCAGCAATTTTGGATTTCCTATATCAGAGAAAGCAATCTGAAAATCTATAGCAGAATAAGGGCCAGAATTTCCAGATATTACAGCTGGCAGGATATAGGTATTTGTCTTCTGTAGAGCCTGTGGACCTGAAATGCTAGCTCCTTCTTCCACTAGAATTTGGTGGGATATATTTAAAAGCATGGCAAGAGGGGTTTTGTTCCACTAACTTTATGGAGGATTTTCCAGGGGAATTTTTACACCACTCTTTCTAATTTAATAAAGGTTGCAAAAGTGTTTTTCAGAAGCGAGGCTGCACATGTTCATTATGAAGTAATAAGATCCCATTTCAAGGCTTCAGACATTGCTGATATGCTTCCAAAGTGCTAATTGGGCTGTTTTAATAGGAAATCACCGACAACTTCACTATCCAGGTCGGCATTATGGAAAAGATTAATCAGATTATTTAGATAACCTGTCGTCTTTGTATCACTCTGAGAGAGGTGAGAGCTTGTAATACCAGTGAGTACCTGATACCTTGTAAGGCTGGTGTGGAATGAGGTGTGTAGTTAGTAAGAGATGGGAGACATTGGTCTTGGCCAATAGATGACCACTGGCAGGGTTCCAAAACAGGTCCCTGACTGTAGTGTACCACTGCTGTTGCTCTTGTTACTCATTTGATCACAAAGGTGTGCTAGAGTGCCAGAGTTCCTTAGGAGGAGGCAAACAAAAGATCCCTGCCTGATAGGCTCACATTAATGTCTAAATGTTTTTTATATGTATAAAAAATTTTTATATATGTTTTATATATCACAGACAAGTTCCCTGGAAGATGTGAGTAGCTCCCTGCCATCTGACCAGTTTTTAGTGCTGACTCCTGATAATATCCATCACACAGGAGACACAAAGGGTCAGAGTCTTACTATAGACTTGAAGAAGAAAGCTTACATCCTGAATGTGAGTTAAGGTACATGTGTTTTTTCTATAATGACAGCCTCAGTATTTATAGGTACCCCTGACTGAGTACTTGTTGGTTTAGTCTTCATTTTCTCTTTCATTTTGGTTAGCCCTCTCTGCACCTGGTCCTGTTTTGATTTGTCTTGCCTGAAACTGTTTAGCAGGACTATATTAACACTTACAGAGGTCTCAGCAGAGATTTTCATAATGGAGCTAGTCTTCCTCTATACACCTAAAGTACCTCTTGACGCATTCCTTGTGTGTCCTTTTTTACTGCGGTATCTCACTGCTTACTCTCAGCTGTACTGTGACAGACAGCTAACCTGGGGTCCCCCTCTAGCTCAGTCTTTTCTAACTGATTCCTAATTTTTGTTATTAGTTTCCAAATGCATTATCTTCATTTGGGGGTAAGTGACTAGCTTCATTATCTTCAAAATACTGCTTCTCACCCTTTTCTATTATACCTGTCCTTACAGCCTTTTTCTGCATGATATCCTTCTCTCCTGTGTATTGATAGTGCCAACCTATGCAGTATCGCCACATTCCAAATATTTGTGTCATGATCTTAATTGAAATAAGGAGGAGATCAGACACAAGACTGATCCATAAAGAATTCCACTGCTAACTGGTAACCCTCACGCTACTTTTCCTTTCAACACTATCTTTTGCTGTCGTTCCTTGGGACAGTCTTTACCTATCTTTCAATTCCTCTACTAATCCCTATCTTCTCCAGCTTAACAAATGATTTCCCATGTGGCACCATACCATACGTATTACTGAAGTCTAGATAGATGACATTGACTCCTTTTCCTTTGTCTAGAAAATCAGCTATCTTATCAAAGGAAGCTATTAAGCTGGTCTGCCTAGATCTCTTTTCTTTTATTATATATCCTACTGCACTATATCCAATAGTGCACTATATCCAATAGTTCCTTCACCTCCATGCCTTTATTTATCTGTTCCTTCAAGACCTGTTCTAAAATGTGGCAAACTTTAAAGGTTAGGTTAATGAACCAATACCGGCCAAAACATTCTTTTATTTTCTTTCATTTACTGTACTTTCTGTTCTCTGGTCATATGGCACTATCTTTTTATGCATCATGGGTTTTTTCCCACTTTTGGCTTGAAAGACAAACTTCTCAAGTTTTTGACTTCAAGATATTCAAGGTCTAATTCTAATTCAAGTCTCTCAGTTGTTCATCATTCCACATGATCTAAAAACCCCATTGCATTAGCTCTCTCTTATTACTAGGGAACATTTGTTCTCCAGTAATAAGTAAAATGTTAGTTGCAACTCTTTCCAAAGGCCTGTCATTTAATTCAAACTGCTCAGCTCATTACCCGTTTTTGTTTTTCATAACCAGATTTTCATTTGGCCCATAACAGTTTTGATGATGGGTGTTAGTGTTTTGCATTGAGATAAAGAGGTATTTTTTTTGCTTCATCCTTCATAACTGATATCAAATGGATCCAGATAACTTCAGAAGAGAGATACAGGAGTAGTGGGGGGTCTGACTGTGAAGGAAAGGGAGCCTAGGATAGATAAGGGATGTTTTGTTAAGGAAAACTAAATAAAAATTGAAGCTGGGGAGAACATTTTCAAGTTGATGCTTACTTCACGCAATTGTTTAAGACTATCCAAAGTGGGGCAGGAATATAATTTAATTACTATTAGAATTCTAAATTAATTATTAATTAGAATAATCCGTTCATGTGGACATTCATTTTTACAGCAGGCAAAAAGAAAGATCCAATGAAATAGATGACCAAAAATCAGGACTAACCTTGATGTCTCAAATCACCTTGTTTCTTATTCTGACTTGAAAATTCCACATAAACTATCCAAATTCAAATATATGTTTGACTATATGCTCTTAGCTCACTCAGCGTTCACAGTTTCTTTCCATTTGAATGTCTGCAGAAGGCTGGCCAAAAGGCAGAACAGACAGCACTCCTTGGATAAACTTACATTTACAAATGTTTCTTCTTATTTTAAATTTTTTTCAGCTACTCAATTTGCCTAATTTTATTGTTCTCCTACTCCCCAGTAAGCTGTTAGTAAAAAACTATGGCTCCAGCTTCTGCTCAACTATGAGTACAGCTTCCCTGTATCCTGTCAGGGAGATATACTTCAAAAGCAAAATGGTTGCAGTACTCTATGCTTTTTTTAAGCATCTCAGGACTTCCAAAATTAATGGGCCTGTATCTGATACATGCCTGTTTTAATTGTGTATGTGGAACTATTCTTCCATGTATGGCTGGTGAGTTGATTTATAGAATACTTTTAGCAATTTTTGTTTCGCCCTTAATGTGAAAAAATTAAAGCACATTTGCGGTACTGACAGAAATGTGGGTGTTCAAAAGTTCATTTCTTGGCCAATATTTAGGGACCAAATGCTGTTCCCGTTTTCACTGGCCCCCTATTTTTAGAGATTCTTCCAGATGTCAAAGAAAACAAGTGAGCATGCAGCTTTTGCATACACTTTCCAAACTTTGAAGTGTCTGCTGCATCCCCACTGAGCAGAAAACATTCAAGTTCAAGTGGGATATAGGATTGTTATTTAAATCTTACAGTCAAATTAGACCCTAGCGACATAATTGCATAGCATTATTGTCTCAGTCCCCACGAAGTTAAGTGTTCTCATATCAAATATGATGTGTTTCAGCTTACCACCTACTGTACAAGTATTCATCTCTTTGTTAAAAGATACCAGGCAAAGTGGTGCTTTGTTTATTTTTACATGTGTCAGTTATTTTTAGTGGCAGTGTGTGACACTACTGCCTTTTCCTGCGAGTCACAGGAACATGAAGTTCTACCTAACGTTCTTAACCAGGTTAACGATGAGAGAGCCTCCAGGCTTTTCCTAAGATCAGGATGGCATTTTTCGTTGTCTCTTGCTTTTGAAGAAGGCTATTTTTGCTGTGAAGTTCTGCTCTTTTCTTTTTTACTGTGAAGTGCTGCTCTTTTCTCTCAGGAGAAGTGGGTGTTCTGAGTGCGAGTTTTGGTGATGGCCCAAAAGCGCAAATGTTGATGAGAAAGCAGAGCCACATCACTGTGAGCTTGGCAGGCTGGGAGCACCAGCCCTGATTTGGAAGGCTGCTGCCATCCAGAGTGATCTGGGACAGAGGGACATCAATGAGCCAAGAGGGATGCCAAAAACTGGTGAGAAGGATTTGTAAGAAACTACCTCCTTGAGAAGTCATGTTTCTGCTGAAACCAAATTACATGGCAAAAATTCACCCTGATTTCACCTAAATTTTCTTTTCAGAAAGAAAGAAAGATAGGAAAAAAGTCAAAATAATCCATTTTGACATTGTTGGGTGTTCATTTTTCACTTGAAATTATTATTTGCTTTTGTATTTTATTTTCTCTAATACAATGGATTATTTATTACCTCATAAACGTAAACATTAACTTCAAGATGGGATAGTATGAATGACCTTGAGTGTTTTTCAAATAGTTCCTTGTGAGAAATTTTGAAATATCTGTATTTTAGACCTGGCACAGAATGAAACTCTTGTCACCAAAGCTCCTTCTGCATAGCCTCAGGATAAGTTTCGGAAGCTGATTTGGGAAGTAAGGATTGAATTTGGATATGTCGCTCTGGCTAGCTCAGAAACACTTGTGTTTCTGAACATGGTTTGTTACATATTCTGTGATTTCTAAGAAGTCTTGATCTGTGGTCCATTAAAGTAACCAGAAACCTTTTCCCTGGCTGGAGCTTGGACCATAGATGCAAAACTTTTGAACACTTCAGTAGCATCACTATCAATACTTGTCTGTTTCTTTAGTAGGGTGATAGGTGATAGGCATTTGTAGGTAGGCATTACTGGAAGATGACTTAAGATGACTACTCTTCTGATCTTAACATTAATGACAAATAAAATCCAGACTTCCTAGTCTCCCTGAGCCATTAAAACAGTATGCAATTGTGGCTGAAGTACTCCTTCTCTTTTTTTTTTTTTTTTTTTTTGCAGTGATTTAGTGAAGATGCATTTTGCATTAGGGCTTTCTTTCACACCTGTATAAATTATGCTGTTGGGTAGCCAATGTTTTTAAAACAGCATAGCTGTCAATTGCTTATGTAATGGCACATTTTGTAATGCTATCAGATGACATATAACTTGTTAAATTACATTGACAAAATATTGGAGAGAATTACACTATAATTAAATGACAATAATAATGAGACCAATATTAGCTGCTGCCATCAATTATGTAAGAATTATATAATTTTTATAAAAACCTTGCCTAGTGGTTGAAAACATATTTCATTAAAAATTCTGCTGATGCTTTTAGCATTTATAAAGATGTTAACCTTTGAATTCACATTCAGATGTTTATACCATACCCAGAGGAGAATGTCTACATGCAAGAAGTTTGCTAAAGCTCTGTGAGGTTCCTTTAAAGAACTTTTAATTAATTACTTAAATATTGTGCATTTTTGATCACTCTTTTTGTTTGTTTTATATCTGGGTGATTAACAAGTTGTTAAAAAAATTCAGGCCTGATAATCTAATAAAATTGCATTTCCATGGAAGTTTTTTGTTGACTATTGAATACTGTTCGGTGCTGTTGTCTCTTGGTGAGGGTACATCTCTTCAACATGGTCCAATTAATGCAGTTTTCAAACAGCAACTCTAGCACTAACACTCACATATTTTCACCTCTGAAATATCAGCACCTACTTATTTAACACTGCAGCAAGTCTCTTCGGTTGTGTTTTCAGCAGTTTGGTTCTGCTTTTGCCTGTGCCAGATCTGCCTCCCCAGCACAGGATCAGAATTGGATCTGTGTATGCGCTGCACAAGTGGTCAGGAAGCCATCCTTTGCAAATCTTTGTTGGAGTCCTTTGGAGCAGCCATGGAGAATGTGCACAGAGGAGGTCAGCTGATAAATTTTTAGTTTTCATTTTCAACAGCATCATTCCACAGAGGCTCTTAAGGAATTAAGCTGACATGAAAGAAGTGGTAGGAAAAGAGTTTTACCCTCTTATGATTACAGATTAGGAAACATAGTCTGCAAATGACTGGTACATTTTTTAAACAGAATAATGTTTCTAATGAAGCCTCACAGAAACTTATTTGTAAGGTATTGCATGTTTGTAAATTATTTAGAAAAGCAGTGGATGCCAAGGTATCAAAGCATGGTGTTGGTCTGAGTTTCTCAGGAATGTAAAAACAAACTGCATGTGGGACACGAGCTTCAGGAGAAGTTCATGACACCAAGTGTCAGAGCAATGAAATGCTAAAGAAAAGTTGGTATTAAAAATCTATAAAGTGATTGGGATGGGCTTCAAATCCTGTAACTTCACATATAACAGGATGATCATCAAACTGCTCAGCAACCCCAAGAGTATGAGCATTTTGGAAACTGTGTGCAGCATTGGTCCCTGCTCACTCACCCCTAGTCTCAGGGAAAAACAAAACAAAAAAGGGAAGGGAAGGGAAGGGAAGGGAAGGGAAGGGAAGGGAAGGGAAGGGAAGGGAAGGGAAGGGAAGGGAAGGGAAAGGAAACTTAACACTTGTGCTGGAGGAACTAGGAATACTTCTGGATTTCTCAGTCTAGGAGGAGATAACTAAGTGGGATGTGGTGGAAACATTTAAAATCACAAATGGCGTGGAGCATTTTCAAGGGTTCTAACAGTGCAACAGCTCAGGGGAACCCATGAAATGAACAAATGGGAGTACAAGAAGGCAAAAGGATACTCTTTCTCCTCTCAGTTCATAACCTGCTCTTACTCATTTGTACCCCGTATTGTGGATGTTTACATTGATTCAAAACAGTCCACGAAGCTGTTAAAACAGAGAGGTGCCACCTATGGCTCAGAAGTCACTGAGTTGCCAGTTGTTCTAAGGTGAGAAAGTACATCTGGAAAGCAATGCCCTCAGCTTGCACTGTGTGAATTGCTGTACTAATCGACTTTAACTGATACCAAGCAACAGCTGGTGCCAAAACAACTTCAGGAAAAGTGCCAAGGGAACATCGGCCTATTCAAACTCCATTAAACCTTTAGCTGAGTTTTGTACACATTCTTGATAATATTCTTTTTCTGTAGCAGGTGGTAGAGAGTAGGTAATTTCTGAACCAGGCCTCAGAAAATTAGCACAAACAGTGTTGGATCTTAAATATTCCCTTGTTTGAAGAAGCTGAATTTATAACCACAACCAAAAATGGTTGTAGCAGCTGCAGCTACAGCAGCTTTTGTCCTTGTTTTGCAGTGTCCCCATTGCACAACTTACCAAGGTTGGATCCTATGTCAGAAAAGGCAGCAAGACAGGAGGGTTCAAGTTCTGTGAAATGTAAGCCTTAAAATTCCAAAGTGAGAATAAAAAGAGGAAAACTTAATACTAAAGCTTATATATATAAAAAAAAGTTCAATAGGCTAATTGGAAATATAGGATAAAATATTGCAAGCAAATGTATTCCATTGTGGTGCTATGCTTGAGCTTGTAGTATAATGATAGTGTGAGGGGAATGAGTTAAGTGATAGACTTGCAGAATACATTTTCAGAGGAATAAATGATAAGGTAAAGGTTAGATGCTCAATTTTTAGAGCTGTGGAAGTGGCTATAAAATGGCAGATGAAACTCAGTGCTGATCAGTGATACACATGAGAAGAAACAGTCCTAACTTTATATATACAATAAGGTAACTAGCACTGGACAGGCAGCTATTAAAAGAGGGAAAATGCTCTTTCGAATGGTAATGCTTTTCTCAGATAAGAAATGTCCTTAGGTAACATTGTAAATGGAAATAAATTAAAACCTGGCTTCTCAAATGTTTTGCACTAGTAAGGAGAGGAAAAACAAATAATTGCATGTCAGGATGTTCACTCACCAGGTTACACAAGGAGCATGAGCCTATTTTGGAACCAGCCTGCTCTCTGCTTATTATCTCTGTCAGACATTACAAATATGCAAAATACTCCGGTCTCTGTTGTTTTTGAAGGATGGTTAAAGCAGACGGGTGAATTGGTTTAGGTGAAAATAGAAACTGGCTTCTAATATGGTCCTTTATTTTTTAAAGTGCTCCCTCTCTGAACCTATTTTTCTGAAGTTTAGTAAAACCTGAGATTCACATGCTTCTGCATTTCCTGTTTTTGACCAATAGAGGAAACAGAAACACTGAAATACTGTAAGATGTTATTTTTGAAATATTTACACTCAGCCAACCAGGAAGTTCTGGAAATCTTGCAAGAAGTCTAATCCTGTAGGCTATGTAATCCAAAAATGGTCGCACAAGTTTGTCCAGTATTTCAGGTATTTATAGTCCTATCTGACGAGGATCAAACATACAGGGAGAGCTCTCTGTTAGGGTGGAAAAAAATTTGGCATGTGTTGCCTCTGAAGAGCTTAATTCCCTGATGAGAAATATGCAGTAACCCGAGCTGCAGCTGAGTGCCAAACGCCAAGGGGCCATGGAGGAGGTGGGGGCTGAGTTGCCACACAGGATAGGAAGGCTCAGTGGAGGAAACTGCAACTGCAGCTAAGGACACTCGCTGCTTTCTGCAGGGTGGCAGGGAGAGAGAGCTCGGGAGGGAGGGAGGGAGGGATGGAGGGATGGATGGATGGATGGATGGATGGATGATGGATCCACTGGAGCCTCAGTAAGAGGACTGGGAAACAGGCAGGCAGGAACTAGGGAAACCAACAGCAGCAGTCCAAAGGCTGGGATGGTGTGGGGAGCAGTGCAATGCAGGATGTGAGTGGGACAGCAAGTCCATGCATGCTGTGTAGCAGAAAGCAGAAGACACAGGGGGCTGAGGAAAGTGAGGTATGGAGAAAAGGGGATTAGAAACACCAATGACAATGTTGCAATATATTCAAGGAGTGTCAAGTTGTAAATGAGTTACAAAGGTGTGCCGTGAGGTGGGTGATAGGCAGTGAGCCTACAGTGAGTGAATGTCAAAAGTAAATGTGATTTACTTTGAAGTATGATAGAGACAAACAATTCAGAATGGAGATACCCATCTTACAGAAAGAAAGCAATGGATAAAAAAATCCAAAACCAAGACCTAAGTTTTTGCTGCAATATTCAACTTTCTTGTGTACTTCTGGCTTCTCAAGAATCTTCTGCTCTTTTTACTGCTGGAACTGGCTATTAAGAGTTGTCCAAGCAGGGGCAATCAGTGCATCAGGGAGTGGTAGAGTACCAGAGTAGTTGGTATGTGAAAGCTGGTATTTAGGGATGGCACTTAACTGCCTATGTATTTTGTGATTTACACCTTAGTTTAAACTTCTTCATATCTTGATTCCTGACGAATGTTAGTCCAAAGCAAGACAAGGAACTGTTCAGATATGTTTAACGTATTGGAGATGGATTTGGTTCGTGTAACTGATGAAGCAAGTGTTTTCCATATTGTGAAATATAAAGTTTTAACAACTTTTTATGGGACTCTATATGGAAATCTCTTCTGGAATAGCATGAAGGCTGATTTTTTCTATGACATTAGTAAAACATGAGAAACTGAAAACACAGTAAACCCCAGAACACTTCGTATCATTCACCAGAAGAAATTTTTATGCTGTTTCATCATGTTCTAGAACAAAAAATGTACCTTGCATCAGTTCCAATTATTGTGTGTTTTACAAAATATCTACTGTAGGATGAATGAGTATAAGCACATTGTATTGTCCCTCAGTCAGGTATGTAGTGAGTGTGAAGGGGGGAAAGGAGGAATTGTTTCTGTTAGTTGTGTCTAAATAACAATAAGAGAACGTGAAAGTCCTGTGGGCTCCCTAAAATTTGGGTAGTAAGACAGCTAGCAGCAGGAACCTACCAAATCCCTTACAAAAAGTCCCCTGCCCCTGCCATTGCTCTGGGAAGCACATTCTTGGCTCCCTACACAGCCATGCCTAAGAGGCAGAGGCCTTCCCCACTTGAATCACAGGCTATCTGAGATCTCTTTAGAACCACTGCATCCACACTGCATTTCATTTCCAGGAGGTCTTTGCAGATATCTTGAGTCTGTCAGATTATCACAGAGCTCATCATTACTAGTGCCTCAACAGATGATATCTCCCCCTATACATAGATATCAGTCTTTAATCGTCTGTGTGTGTATTTCACCATCAGCACAGCAAGAGACTCCTATGGATGGCATTGTAAAAGCAAGTCACTTCTTAGCTGGGATGTGACAGACTGTTTGAATCCTGAAAAATTATCTATCAGTGATAAACTGTTAGATCTAGAGACTGTCCTTCCCACTACACACTTCATTGCTCATACCGACTCCTTCCAAATGACTTAAATCAGTGGGGCCACCACCGAACAGGCTCCATGTCAAAACTGTGGGCTCAACACATCGGACAACAGTTGCCTTCAGAGATGCCCCTGTTAAACAGTAAGGCCATGCTCAATCAATATCTCTAAACAGCATTAAATGAGAATTAAACACCATGCAGTTGCTTTGAACAGTAAAGTGAACTAGAGTTTCTCTCCAGCGTTTGCTACATTTTACGTCCGTGGAAAAGCTTTTCTATAAGCTTTTTAATGAGCTGTGCTCTCTGCATGGAAAAACTTTGACCAAATCTGTATTTATGCTATTAATAAGTATTAATAAGTACTACATACAAATGAGAGTAGTAATTCCTATAATAATTAGGCTATAGTATATAGCTTTAATAAATATAACCATGAACATTTTTAGTCTGTTCATGTTGGGTTTTTAAATAAATATTTTAAACAGGGAAGTAGTTATTTAAGGCAAAATACCATGGAAGAACTTTGGGAAGGGGTGAAAAATGTAGGAAGATATTAAGCCCGTGAAAAATTATGACTCATACTTGTGGTTTTATTACCTAATAATATGGTATTATAAAGTTGCTTGAAATTTACAAAATGCTTTCTGAAGTTACAGGTTGACAGAGTCCCTGTCACAAGACAGAGATACTTTGATCAGGTGAAATGGAGAGAGATGTGAAAAGGCAAAACAGAACTATTACCAGCAAGTATGAAAGCAATTAACCATCTATCAGTATGTAAATAGACTATTCCTATGTATCAAATAACCATGCCACAGATCATTGTTTGCTTTTGTGCTCAAAGTAGGAGTGGGTAATGACTCTCAACAGCATTTCAGGCATCCACTGCCTGCTCAGAGGCAACATTAAAAAGAGAGGAGGCAATGACAGTGAACAGTCAATAGGGTACAGTGTGGGCAATGCAAAAAAATTAAGATGGAGAATTAAGAAGGCATTGGTTAGGCTCTGACAGCAAAGACTGGAACAACTGGAATTTGATATGGGGGAGGAGGACTTTGGAGAAGAGATTTAAGACAAGGACTCCAAAGTGTGAGAAGGATTTGCCATGTTAGGACTGGCTTGTGATGCAGAAGCAGCAATTTGAATGTCAGGGGAACCAAAGAGGAGGAGAGTGGGTGCAGTGGGTGTCAAAGCAGGTGATGGTTCAGAGTTTTTGATCACAGAATCACAGAATGATTAAGGCTGAAAGGAACCACCAGCGGGGTTATCCAGTCCAGCCTCCCCATTCAAGCAGGGTCATCCTAGACCACATCACACAGAATTGTGTCCTGACAGTTCTTGAATACCTCCAGTGAGAGAGACTCCACAGCCTCTCTGGACAATCTGTTCCAGTGCCCAGTAACCCCCACAGTAAAGAAATTTCTCCTCATGTTCAAATGGAACTTCCTGTGCATTGATTTCTGCCCATTGCCTCTTGTCCTACTGCTCAGCACCACTGAGAAGAGCCTGATTCCTCTTGACACCCCTGCTTCGGATACTGATAGACTTAGATGAGGTCCCCTCTGAGCCATCTCTACTTGAGACTGAACAGGCCTGTCTCCTTCAGACGTGAGATTTTGTCAGAAACAGAGAGATTTTAGATATGATCCAGAGACAGATGTGGCAGAGGTGTAATGCAGGCTGGATGTGTGGATGGAAAGGAAGTCAAAGACTATTCTCGATTGTAAGCCTCAATGTCAGAGAAAATAGTGGAACAGGTAGTGTGGAAGAGATCAAAAATGTTTAAGGGAATACGGGGGACTTGTTTTTTTGTTGGAGACAGGCTAAGGCACAGGGTTGTGTGGATGAAGATACGGTAGAATGGTACCTTGCAGAGATAAATTTCTGAGCCATTGCCACTGAAGTGAGGCTTGTTACACATTTGGCTGAAGGAAAAAGATTGTGCTAAAGAGAGACATAAGGAAAGAACTATAAAAACAAGGAGAAATATGATTTTGTGGTGGGGAAGATATCTGAAGCTCTCCAAGGATACATGAAGGTCATGATGAGGAAAGTTCAGCAAACAGGTTGTTGAGAACAGTTCTGTGAGATTAAGGAAGTTGTAAACATCTCAGTATGCGATCAGTGGGGATGAGTTAAAGTAGAAGTTGATGTAGTAGTTTAATACTCTGAGACAAAATTTTGTCATGCAGTAAGAACACAGAGTTGGAAACTGTCTTGAAGAGGTGGGCCCATGGATAGGAAGCATGCAGTGGAACCTCAACAGAAAACTGGGGAAATGAAGGAGACAGCAAGTATGGCTGAGAAGGGGTGGTGAACGACATGAGCAGAAGAAATCTAGAGGTAGAAAAGAAGAAAGAAAAAAGGAAAGTGCAAAACCATAATTGCATTCTTCATTGCAAATCAGCCAAGGTTGTAGCCATCAGTTTCACTCTGTAACAGAGTAAAAACTTTAATCTGTGGAAGTTCCTGGGATGGGGAAAGCCTAACATCCTTTCCAAATCAACAGAACTTTCCTGATTGAGAAGATAGCAACAGTGTTTTACATAAGTGGATTATTTCACTGTTGCCTTCACTGCTGTCTTGAGTGAGCAATCCTGACATTTTGTCCAGAAATCAATTTGTTTCAATAAGAAGATTCATGAAACGGGGGTTTTTTTTCCTAAAGTAAAGAAAAAATACAAAGCCAGCATTAGAAGGAACATTCTCATTGAAAATGGACATACATATTAAAAGCTAAAGCTGGGATGCTTCTAAAACCTCACATCTTCTGAAAGTACATTGAAGACCATGTACACAAGGCACAAATCAGGAGTCCACAGATTTTTAATCATTGCTTCAGATATTCAGAAAGGAAGCTCTGTTTCACTGGCTGTCAGATGCAACTGAGAAGCACCACGTTTTTAATCCCGTGGCCGGCCGCCCAAGGTGTTAAGAGAGAAGAATAGCATATCCTACTGAAATTACAGGAAGGACTACAGGCAAAATGTAATGAGATGATCAGTGAATGCAAATGAACCCTCTCACTTAAGAGTGACTACTCTGAATAGTACAAAAATTTCACATAGGTTTTTAGGACAATAGATAAGACCATATTGTTAATTTTAAAAGACAAATTACTTGAATAATTATCCTCCTCTTTAAATATTTTCATAATTACTCTCAGCCGTATCTTCAGTTTTAAAGCAGAAAGTTAAGTGTGAGACTGACAAGCTGGAACATGTTAAAACTTTGCAGGTATCCAAATCAGAGTTGCTGATAACTGGGCTTAATCTGTAGGACTGGTGTGTAGGAAAACTCCCATTTACTTCCTAGGTAGAAAAAATAAAGACTGAAGATTCAGACCTTGCATATTAATTATTCACAGCTTGCAGTTTTGTACTGAAGAATCAACTAGCGGGGGTGTGCATGTATGTGTAAATATACAGATAGCCAGGCAGACAGATAGCATTAAAATGTGCTTTTTTTTACTGGCCTAAGCGGAGACTTTTCTGTCACTGATCACCAGTAGGTTTGCTTTTGATCATACAGCACCAATACCACTTGTTAGCTGTCTTTGACAGTGGGCTGAAATGCACCAATGTGGCAGGGACTGGGGACAGGTGGCACTGAGCAGAACAGCTTTGCCACGCAATGATACACTTGAGCTTTGACAGGAGACTAACCCGCTGTCAGTCATCCTGTCTTTGCCAATCAAATGCACATCCTTCCAGAGGCGCCTGCAGTTGACACTGGCACCCCAAACACAGCAAAAGGGTAATGCAATGACATTTCAAAGATGACACATTGTCAAAGGCCCAGCAAAAATAGCAGAACCAGACTGTGTTTAGGAAAAACTAGTATGTTTTACAGGACACACACATGATGACGACATTCCCAGAGGGGATAGGTTGGGTGTAAATACCCTTGAAAGACCTTGTTCAAGAAAATCAGGAGTTAGGAATGGATAGCAGCATAATGAGGTCTGGCCAGGACCCTGAGGTTGTTTCTTTTCCCATCTGTGGAAAAACAAATCTCCTTTTGCCAGAGCTCTGGCTAACCTTTGCCAGAGAAAAGTGCAGGAGCTAGAATGACAAAGCTTTTGGAATCTACAAAACAAGCCCTCCATTTAATTACAGGGATTTGCAGGGCAGCTTATGACTATAAAATGTATAATAAGTTATTTTTCTTCTTAGGTAAAGATGCGTGGCACTCCCACCCTTTTTCAAAAGGGATAGTTGACAATTAAAATAATTCTGGTAAGGCAAAAGCTGCATATTTACAAAGTCATATTCCAGTATGTATCCCTGCCCAAATAGATGCTATGTACATATTTTAGCATTCCGTTTCAGTTGCTCCCTCCCTATCCCAATGAGTTTTGCATTTGTTTCCATTTTTCCTCTGGCTTCCTTGTTTTTTCATCTGTCTCATGTAGAAGACTCCCTCTCCTGACATCTTCTAATCTCACCTCAGTGAAGTGCAATGCAAATATTCATATTTGACTCATTTCTGTGAAGAGCAAGTGTGTTGGAAAGGTCAAATTATTTTCTTTGTCCCTTACCATCAACAAAAGACCAGTTGGAGCAGGGACTTTTTCTATCATGACACTTCCCATTGACTACAACTAAGCTCTATTGACTATTGCAGTTACAGATAAAGTCAGTATGTATTATTTATTTGTTTATTTGTTATTTCTGTTTGTTTGTTTGTTTATTGGAAATGGAATACTGTCTGAAGACATGGTAAAGTGCATAAGCAATCACTGGGGCTAATGGTAGAAGAGGAAGCTATTTCAGAAAAATTTGGATGGTGAAATAGAAGTCAAAATGTCCAGTGATAAAGGCAAATAAACTTTTTAAAAAGAGCAAGGTTAGAAGGCAACTGTCTCTTCCCTTGAGACAATGGCAAGGACTTGATGGCTGCTGTTATCTGGGCCTGAGCTTCTTTTCCTTGGTGTCTGTGGTAAAACTTTCAGTGACCTCAATAAGAGTAAGACTAGAGTCGATATAAGCTCTTAACATTGTCTCCTGCAAAGCTAAGTGCCACAGACTGGCCTTGCATTATGCACTGATCATCAGCTACTTTATCTTATAAAAGTACTTCTAAAAATGCGGATATTAAGAAGTATCATTTCCATTCTAATGAGTGGTCTTGCTTTAAGAATTAGAGATAAGCCCAAGCCAGATGTTCAGATACAAAAATTGTCCTTGAAATATAGGGTAATAGCTTGTTCTGACACCTTACATTATTCTCTGTGGTCAAAGGAGACAAATAGTCAGTCCCTGGGAGGGAATTTGTTCCTCTGCTCTTGGATAATTCTCATTCTGGAAGGTGTTTTGCCCTTTGGGGTTGCCTGTCTCTCTCTGCTATGGAGGCAGTCTGGGCAATGCACAGTCCAAACACCAATTGTGTAGGCACTAACATTTAGGTGAATTAAATCTTAACCTGAAGTTCCACTGAACTTTCAACTCGCATATTCATCACCTTCCACATCTTAATCACTGTCCTGTAATATGATTTTTGCTTGCTTCTGTCCCAGAAACATCTACAGGCGAAACTTCTGTCTCTTCCAACAGTCTTTTTTTCTTCCTCTTTGGGACAATTTCAGAAAGAGAGATCATCATCATTTACTAGCCAAAGCTCTGTTGATTTAATTACTGAATTAGACATGAAGACCTGGGAGTCAGACAGCACATCTATAGCTGGGCGATGTGTGTTCATACCAGTGGGTTAGTTTAGACTCCTGCCTGGTTTTGAGACGTGTGGAGCAGTGCACCTCAACAAGTGCAGGTGGTATAAGCATGCTTACAGTCCTACTGGTAAGAGAAGTGAGGAAACTCTTAGTTCTCAGTCTCACTCCAGGGCTGGGACTGCAAGGCATTGACAGTGGCCTAGTGCTTACCCATTTCTCTGGTGAAAATATTGATGTTGTAGGTGACAAGGAACTGTAGAGGCAGTTTGCATTTGAGTATCACTTTTAAGGGTAATATTAACACAAAAATATGCAGCTTCTTAAAAAGTAGATGTCTATCCCCAGAAAAATCATAATGTTTCAGCTAAAATCAACCCAGCTGTCAGATCCAAGCAGGAGAGATCTAGTGGTATTCTTGGGCCTACTTAGATTGAAGAATTTGGAAATGTTGCTCCAGTCTAAAGAATACATTGATTGCTCTCTCCTCATGCTTGCTTATGGACTGAGAGATCTACACAATTAAATTGTTGTTCCACAGGAGAAGACTTTCAGAAGATGATTCATAACCTCTATAGTCAATTTAAGTTTTACATAGTTTCAGGTTGAAGGCTGTACACTAGCACTAAATGTTTTCTCTCTGAATTACCAAACATTTCTATAACTCAGCTCAATATAACTGAGGTGTTAAACCTTTTCTTCTTTTATGTTTGTCTACTCTGAAACAGTCATGAAAGTTTGGTAAAGGGCAGGTTGCCTATCCTTGTGCACAAAAAGATTTATGACTTACCATTTGTTTCTTGAAGAGAAATTGTTCTGGCTGCTGGACAATTCTTCAAGGCAAGCAGAGGACATTGCTGAGCTTCATGGGCTTAGCTCGCTGAACCTACAGGTCACAGATGCTCTTGTTTCAGCATTTTGTTGCCATGAGAAAAGTGACAGACTTAAAGGTCTAAGTCATTTGCTCTGTTCAAATGTTTCCACTGGTTCTTCCCGTTCGTGTTTTATTAAGCAGTGCATTTAAATTTGGAAGCAAGAAATCATAATCTCAAATGTCACGAACTGGTTTTGGAAAAGCAAAAAAGCCCTTGTAGGACTATTCAGACAAATAGTGATTTTTTGGTGAAAGGTGAAATCAACCAAATAAATAAGGCAAGTTGCAAAAGGAAGTTTATTGCTGTTCTTCTCATTAACAGAAAAAACCTCAAAAGTTATAATGTAATTATAGCTTTATGTTCCTTTCAGCAGGTCTCTTGCAGCCAGTTACAGTCTCCTGCATCTGTTCTCAGATGTGCTTACACAGTCTACATGTCTTCCAGACCTGCATTGCAAGCACCAGGATCATCTTTTAAATGAAGGAGTTATGACTGTGTGTGCCATGTAGAGTCAGTTTCCCCTTTTCCCCTGGGCTACTTATTCAGTACAGATATACTTATCATTATTAACCAGAAAAACTGTTACTGAAGGAATGCGTACCTAATGTGTCAGGATTTGGGACTGTAAGCTTCTCTTTAAGGGATGTGAAGCAGTTGTATGCTGCCTGAGAAGACTCTTTGGACCTTACCAGGCCCTGAAATTCTTGGAAGAATTCCTTGGCAATGGCTGAAAAACTGGGTACTTGTGCATGTCTAGTCTTCCAGGTGGTGGTCTACAGACAGACCCTTTACTGTGCCTTGTTTATGCAGTGTTTTGGTCTGCAGCATATCAGGAATCTTTTTGACTTAGCAATGAATTTGCTGCAAAGAAGCAAGGAAGTGAATTGAACTGCCTTTATTAATACAAATTGTGCAGTTGGACAAATGTAATGGCATGAAAATAGCATGCTGCTAACTTGCTTTTGAAAAGAAACTTGAAAGAGTCTGTATACAGTGTGACTATTACATTGTACAAAATTTTCCTTTGAAGAGATGAAAAAATATTGTTATGCTTAGTATTTTCATCTGTCTATTAACCATTCCAAATGTAGTCCTTGTTAAATATATGGGATGGCAATCTTTTTACACAAGGAGCTTCTTTTAAAATTGCACAGGCACATAAAAGGTTGCCTTATTCTACAGACTAAAAGTCAGCTAACTCAGAACATGCTTTAGCATTAGTATTAATTAATATTATTTTTCCACAGCCTGTATAGCAATTATTTTCTGTGCATACAAAAAAAAAATGTATGCATAATAAAGACACTAACTTAGAGGGATGTAACATGCAATGTGCACTACAAGGTCAAATCCAGCCCAAACTTCCTTTTTCCTTTTCATTAATATTTTTAGAAGGAGTCTTCAAACTTGTAGGTGGTGACTCAATGGGATTTGATATGAAGATGTGACACCTCATCTTAAATTCCTTAACCACATTTCTTAAGTTGACAGGAATGTCAGGAAGTGTGCCTGATAAGGCTTGCTGTCCTCTCCGAGCTGACTAATCATACATGAAGTCTTGGCAAGAGATAACCAGGTTACAGTAGAGCCAAAATGACATCACATCAACTCAATTTCATATCCTGTAGACACCAGTGCCTATCACCACTCCAGGTTGCTAACATCCTTGACACACAAATGGTATTTTCAGTCTCCGATGTCCCCCTTTTACCCTGTGTCTGTCACTCTGGGGTAAACCAGGAACAAATTTGTCACTAAATGTAAAGAACCATTAACTCACGGGCACTTTGTCATCTGAAGCATAATTTTCTGTGCACGGCTCGCCAATCCCTGAACTCTAGCTATTTGCATAACAGTTTGCTGTACGAATTTATGACGGAGGATAGTGCTGAACTTGTTAAAATTCCATGTGAATCTCGGCACAGAAAATGGACTGGTGCTTTAAATCTTGGAGAGTTGTTCACATCAATAATGAATTTCAAATAATTTATTCACTTCAAGTGTAAGTGGTTGGCATACAGTCCTTACAGCTGGTTTGTTGAGATAATTGATTTCCATATAGTTTAAAGATGGGGAAAAGAAACATATGACAACTACAGCAGGTTTCGAGGCAATTGTGAATGCCATATCAGTTTAATTATAGCTCCATCTTTAGCTGACATGGGTTCTGTCCTATTGGAATGAAAATATCCCAGCAACTTGAAATGTAACAGTGATGAATTTTTTATGTTCTTCTACCTACCTTGTATGCTCGCTTAGGGCACTGTTACAAGTACACTTCTAGCTTTTTTCAGTGGATAGTTAACATGACATACAAGACTGGTCTGCATGACACAGATAACTCAAGGGAATAGCAACAAAGTAAATGAGATGCATTAGTATCTGGATGTGAACTGGGGGATATAAGTTCTCAGAACTTCTTGTTTAATTTATAGAATTGATTTTTTCCCCCTGTGCATAAGATTTCAAAATGGTAATCGTATTCAGGAAATGAGCTGTTCCCACTTCAGGTACTAATATCAATATGTAAAAGATAATCATTAACCAGATGTACTACTCAGCAGTGCTTATTATATGTAAGCAAGCTAGCTGAGGTGATAAAAGAAGCTTTTACCTAAAATGTAGTTATATTGACCATGAAGACACTGGGAAAACTGTGAGGTTTTTTGTTTTGGTGGTATTTTTTTATTGACCACTCTATGCATAAAACAAGGGCTTAGAGAAATAAAGAGTGTAATAAAAATTTGCTTTGCAGCTAACACTGCATGTATGAAACACCCCCTTTGCTGAGGTCCAATCTGGCTGCCTCTACATGGGGATGGATTGCACCCCCATATCTCATATATAGGATATGCAGAGGAGCAGAGAACCAGCCAGAACTGCTAGAAGCCCCAAACTTCACTCAATTTTTGCCCTTCCACTCAAAATTGATTCACATAAATTGTAAACAGAAGAGCTTTATTTCATTCTTACTCCATTCATTCCTAAGTTTCACAGTGTAGTAGAAAAAGTAACAGACAGGGTGTCCAGTAAACTCTCCAGCAGTCAGGAATTCCCTTACTGTGTTGTTTCTGCTTCACCTGATTACTGTAGGGTCATATACTTAAGTTCCAGTGTTAAGTTGAAGCAATTCCTGTGGACTGAGGCCATAGTTTTGTTTCAGTTTAATAGAAAAATTCTGAGTATATCTCAAATTCTTTTCTGACATCTGAGTATCCTGGAATAAATGAGAAAGGACCCTCATCTGAAATAAATAATAAACTGTAGTGGTGAAATAAGGGCTTCAACTGTCTAGCTGGATGCAGACGGCACAACATTTCCTGCCATTAACTTCTTTTTTTTACAGATATATGCAAACTTTTTTTTTGACATTGCTCAAGAGCAGAAAGTTCCCCTCCCAGCTTCCAAGATTTCTCTAGGAGTAACTGTTGAGGATCTGCAATTTGAGGCAAAATACTTGGTAAAAAAACCCCCAAACCTAAGTCTTCTGGTATTTACTTCCAGCTCCAATTCCAGAATACAAGATTTCACTTAAAATGAAGCACAAGGGTAAGATGCTGGAAAGGATTCTGCAGATCTCTGACAGTCAACACATAAATATTTCGGGATGCATAATCCCATCACAACTTTGCTCCCTGTTTGTGGCTCAGATATGTGGCTTTGATTCTGTAAGTGTGCACTATGAACACATACTCATAATTTGGGGTTGGAGCTGGGACTGAGTCTTGTATCAAAAAGTCCCCGTGGGGAGTCACACCAAAATCATCTTAACTGTCTTAATTTAAAGACAGTAAAGACAGTCCTGGAATGATGATCAGGAGCTCTGGGCTGGGGACTTCAAAAGCCTTATTGGCACACAGATGCATGAACACTAGAATGAGGTGAGTAAAGAATGTAAAATGGGGGCTCTATGCAGAAGCAACCCTCTCTAGTATCTGTTTTTAAAATACAATGGAAAATTTTGGTTGCATAAGGAATGCTGTGGTTGACTTGGTTTGCAAGGGGTTCCTGAAATGTATCAAGAAGTGGAAGGGAGCTGGAAATTGTAATAGAGAAATCACCAGTCAAAGTACCACCAAGACCTCCTACGGGAGAACAAAGTTGCAAAAATACCCTTTCACTGTTAAATATAGGCTCAGGTCTTGTTGATATGCCTGAAGTGGCTTGTTATGGGCAAGCAGGAATTCTGCCAATGGAGATAAGGTAGCCAAGTGTGAAATCTGCTATAAATAAAGGAAGTGTTCCGCAAAAGCACTGTGCCATGGGATTTAACCTGCAACTCTGAATATAGTCAGGTGAGTGGCTCACGCTAGTAAATAGACACCAACAATTTTTTGTGTGTTTCACACTTTCATTATACATTTCAGGTTGCATTATTACCTCCCAAACTGGTGAGTTAACTTGAATACTAAACAGATAGTGGGGAGTGACACTTTTCAGTCATTGACAGTAATTTGTAACACTCTGCTTCCTCCACTCAGCCTCCACAGGGAGAGAAGGGAAGAGC
>NW_008240122.1:3867150-3883920 GCF_000691975.1 Corvus brachyrhynchos
GGGAGAATAGAATCTCTCAATATCGAGTGATGGATGCTTGCAAAACTATCTTTGACTTCAGAGGGGACATGGCCTGTCCAAGCATCTGGTAACTTTATTAGCTTTTAGGACAAATGTTTGTTAGGTCTCAGACTATCTGATTTACTTGCCATCCTCAGCCACTGAACAGCCATATTCAGTTTCAAAGGAAAAGACTTCAAATCGCAGAGCTATATAATGTTTTCAAATATCATAAAACATTTCCTGTGTGCTGTTTTTGTGTAAAAGTTGTTCCTATATCTAAGAAGAAACAGACTATTAACTCTGTATTTTAAAGTCTATGTAGAATACAAGGAATTGCACATAAATTTTCCACAACTTCTAAGATATGACATAAAGTGAGTCATCGACAGGACTTTGTCCCTCTTAGAATTAGTGAAAAAAGCGCCTGAATGGTTTGAATCAGACTACAGACTTCCAACTCCTATTTGTGGTGATGAAAAGTATTTCTTGATATCCCAGACCTGCAACTACATGGTAGAACATGTCTTTTCAGCTTTTAGAATGTGCTATGTACTGTGGCAATTTGTTAGTCACGCAACAGGGTTAATCTTTTAGAAAGTCATTGGATAACTGTATCTGCAATTATGAAAACTGCATTCAGTAAAGAACACAACTTGGGCACATTTGTTGCTTTCCTTGCTGAAGGCTGCCCTAGTGGTACATGCCTTCAGAAGTTCTGCAACAGCAGCAGAGCTGCTGGCAACAAGAGTGGCAAAGTTTACAGGGCTAGGTGGAAAAGCATGGATGTTGATGGGAGCATAACCCTTTGGACACTCGAAACGCACCCTGCACTGCCCCTAGCTTTGGCTGAGACTTTTTTACTTCCATGTCCAACCTGAGCACTTAATTCAGACCCATTGTCCCAGCCAGGTGACATCTTTCTGCCTACCATCTTTCACTCAAGTGTTTCTATATACAAATGGATGTCATCTGCTGGCTCAAAATCTTAGTATTTCCTTTCAGTTTCTGGCCAAGAAGTGGTGGTTGATTTTTCTAAGTTGCTGAGAGAGTAGGCATGATTGAATCAGTGTGTTGCAGAAAGGATGTCAAGACAAATTCACATGATTGAGAATTTATTAGCAGGATACACAGTTTATGGCACATATCAACAACGACCAAATAAAAAAAGAAGAGGGGGAAAGGAGGGGTGCAGAGAGAAAACTGTCCCCAGTAGCAAAGGGGAAGGAGAAGATGTGGTTGGCATCCTGAGACAAAGAACTTCCTCAGGTACTCTATCCAGGGCAATAGGCGGTTCCAACACTTTTCCTACAGCACCTATAGTGTTTTGTTCAGGACTCACACAAAGTCCTTACTGATTGTTCCCATTTCCAGTGCAAGCCTTGAGCAGGGGGAGGTGCTGTGTGGCTGGTTAGTTGGTGAGCTCTGTGCAGGGGTATTTTTGAGTCCCTTCGTATAAATCAAAAGCTACAACCAAAGGAAAGACAGTGGAAAATGAGTGGGTGATTCTTGCCCTGGTGACAGTCAGTTCCACTGGAACATGCCATACCAACACTATTTGAGTATGCAGGCAATACCCCACCTACCTCCAGGAAGACCCGTGGTCTCAGGAAATCCTGATGGCACTGCACAACTTCCATGGTGCCAAGAGCATCATTTGTCCCTTCCAGTGCTGTGCAGCAGAAGACAAGGAATGCTGTGTGTCCCTTCATGATGTGAACCATCCGACCTTTCAAACTGAGCAGGACACACCAGTCACTGCCCACAGGGAGGACAGGCTGCTGTGGGGAGTTCTGTTCACCTAAAAGGAGGTGGCACTTGGAGGTAGGCAGAAAACTGTTGCTGGTGACCATTTGCACAGCTGTAAGTACTGTTAAAAAATAACAGTAAATTTATCAACAAATGAATTGGTACTCCTGAAGTGCTCAGCTAGCTGGTGTGAAAAATACATTAATAAATCCTACACATTATTCAGTTCATGGTTGCCTAATGTTTTAGATTACAGAACAAAAATGGAAAGCCATGTCTCACATTAAACATTTACCTCCTTGCCTAAAACTTCTCCCCACCAGAGCTTGAAATGCTGTTTATAGAGTAGGCGACCCAGTGGTACTGCTTCTATGCTAAACTATTTGTGTTTGGATCATACTGTACACATACTGATATTTGTGGTGATGTAAAGAGCCTCAAGATGTATAAGAACAGTATCATATTTAAATAGAAACTGGATAGCAAATTTTAGTGGTATGTATTACAGAAATTCCTGGAAATAAAGAATTATTAAATAAGTGCGTTTCACTTATCCGTGTACTGAAATAACCATTTCACAATCAGTCTGTTAGCATGGAAGCCGTAGTAATGCTGGAAAGAATAACGCAAGGAAGCAGGCATTTGACATGTAATCCCTGTATTTCCTCTTTTCCTATGAAATTTTGCTTATGTAGACAATCACAAATACAAAAAAATGCAAATTATATTTGTCTTCTCCTTCCTAATGCATCACACATAGCAATATCAAAAAATGGTTTTTATCCATACATTTCATTTGAGAAAAAATAAACATCTGAATGCCCATGAGCAAAAAAATAAACTAACGCAGACCTTTTCACTTTTGCTCTTGAATCTCCTGTGTTTCCAACACTTTATGTTAGTAGTCACATATGGTCTTTGTCTGGACTCTACTGTTGCTTTGTGCCAGCTGCAGAGCTGCATTGAAGATCTCGATCCCATATTCAGTCATTCCTTTGTATTACCTGAGTTCAGAGTAATCATTAGAAATTTTCATCTCCACATAAGCTTACAGCTTGTAACAAGGAATACTGCACAGAATTAACTTTTCACAGCTGGACCTGTGACACTCACATTAGGTGTACAAAACCTAAAAACATATACAAAGTAATAAAATAAATGTTTCACTGTCTTCTTTTTACTTGTTCTGATCATAAAATATCAATATCTTGCAGTAGTTCTCAGGTTCTCAGTATAAAATACATTTCACTTATCAATGAATGTTCTGTTTTGCTGCTTTCTTTATAATGAAAAAAAGCAGCAGCAAAGTATAGAAAGATTTATTTTCACTTTTATCATTCACTTGCAAGAAATTTTTCTCCAATTACTTATTACCTGTAGAATAATACTGAAATTAAAATGAGAAACCCAGTCAATATTGCATGCATCAAAAATGATGAAAATCTTCACTTACTGAGAACCGTGAAATGTTTATTGGTTTTTAGACGCAGAGTCCTCCAGGGAGTGCTACAAATCCACACAAACTCACTGCACCTTCAATGTTGCATTTGGAGTGTTGATTTAGATGAAATATGTGTAAAAACTCCTGTCATCAGACAGCTCTCTAGTGACTATACATCTGCAAAGGCTCAAGAACATAAATTATTGCAGCATGAGTCTGGAATAAACTATGCTCACCTCACAAATTCTAGATCTGCTTGGTCCACAGTAACAAAGGAAAAACTGTTGTGCTTTAGAGTTAGGGAACAAGAGTTTATTTCATCATCCTCTATGTGTGTGTGTAATTTTAGACCACATTTTTTTCCAAGTAGCAGAATCTTAATGGAATCAGCAAAGGAAAGAGGACTGGTGAAAGTAAGACATGAAGTGATGTGAGACTGGTACAGCAACTTCCCTGAGCTACCTCAGAGCCGAAGGTAAAGAAGCTGCCTTCTCTTCAGGAAAAAAATGAATCAAGCTTTTTACCCCCCAGCATCCTACTCAGCTCAGACCCCTTAGAGCTACTCTATATCCCCTGCAAAGATAAAAGCACTTCTCTTCTAGTTTGTATCTCACAGACTATCAGAAAAGATCATTCAGACTGGAACAAAACAACAAAGCAACAAAAAAACTTTTCCCAATATTCTGTCTCCAGAAAACCAAAGTAACTACATGGTGGTTCCTCACTTGCTATTCATCACTACTGTTATAGACCCAGACTTTGCATTCAATAGGTGTTTCAGGATTTGACTTCCATGAATTTACTGAGTCTTTACTGAGTTTACTTGTCTTTAAGGCTTTGCAACCACTTGTGGATATGAATGAGTCTCACACTTGAGCTACCTAATCTGTGAAAAAGAAGCTCTCCTTCATTTGGTTTGTTCCCCGGTAATGTCTTTTGTCCCACTAGTTCCTGTGTTGTGATAAACAGTCAATAATATTTCATATTTAGCTTCTCTATGCCTCCTGAAGAAATAACACTCTATGTTAACCCTCAGTCACTTCTTGTCCACACAGAAGCCTTACACTCTGTAAGACATCCTCATTCAGAAGCTATTCAATGCAGCTGACCACTCTCTTTGTCTTTCAGTGTATTTATCTAGGTTTACCCATATTGTTTTTGAAATGAGGTGACTGTACATCACAGGCTATATATCAAAAGAACAGTTTCTGATCTGTTCTCCAATATTTTCCTAATGTTCTTAATTGGGTTTGCTGCTGCTGAGCACAGGGCTGACATATTTATCAGGCTCCTCAAGATGTCCTTCCTGAGATGTAATTGTTCATTTAGTGATTGTGGCCATGTAGATGTGTTTGTTTTTCCTATATGCATTGTCATTGTTGAAATAGAATGTATTGACTATTATTTTATTACCCAGACACTCATAGAATAATAGAACTACTGGATCATTTAGGTTGGAAAAGATCTTTAAGATCGTCAAGTTCAACCATTAACCCAGCACTGCCAAGTCCACCGTTAAACTAAACTAAACTAAACGTCCCCAAGTGCCACATCTAAAGTCATCTAAATACCTCCAGGGTTGGTGACTCAACCACTTCCTTGAGGCAGCCTGTTCCACTGCTTCACAACCCTTTCCATGAGGAGATATTTTTCCCAATATCCAATCTAAACCTCCCCATGTGCAACATTTCCTCTTAAACTATCACTTGTTACTTGGGAGAAGGGACTGACCCCCACCTGGATGCAACCTCCTTTCAGGTAGTTGCAGAGAGTGGTAAGATCCCCTCTTGTGCCTCCTTTTCTCCAGGCTAAACACCCCCAGTTCCCTCAGCCACTCCTCATCAGACTTGTGCTCCAGGCCCTTCCTCAGGTCCTTTGGACATGCTCCAGCACCTCAATGTCTATCAAGATGTATATATCAAGAGGGATTTTTCTTTAATTCTTCTGATAAGTTTTAGTTTTTCTATCTTGACTAATTGTCTTCATGGGAGTAAGTAAAGTTGGAGTCAAGCTTTCTGTGGAATCAGGCTGACATATGTATGAGGCTGGTTTACAGACACTGCACTGGTTAGTTGGTACCTGGATTGGCTTAGTGCATTTCTAACCTTTCCTTACCTCTTGTGCAGCTGGTACCAGTCCCAGCAAATTTAGGGAATAGGAAATATGCCACTTCCCCTGTTGGGCTGTTTGACCAGGTGACTTGGATGCCATGATCAGAGGGGAAGATCTGCCCCAATGGGTTGTGGTGCACCAGGCTGAAACCCACTCCTCTCAGATTCGTTTGCCTCTCCAATGAATTGCACGCAAGGGGTGAGTGGCTCTGGGAAAAACACTGCAAAAGCTCAGGAATCTATGCCTTTCTTAGTATTGGGCAACTAAGGGATAACAGAGCTGCCAGCAGATATAAAGAATGAACAATGCCACACACCAGGCAGGAAGTTGATTAACTCACCTGGGCTTGTTGCAGGTGACTGCAGGGGCAGCAACAAAACACAGGACACCAAGAATTGTACTGAGCAGCCTGGAGAGCTGTGCTGAATTTTGCTCTTTAGTCCCATGGCTCCTTCAAAGAGGTAGCAACCACAGTACTTAGGTATTTTAGCATGAGCATAGTAGAGACAGAGCAGCCATACTATCTCCTCTCTGTCGCCCATGATGTGCAGCAACAGAACTGGGACACTATAGTGGAATTTTTTTAAAACAGGATGGAGCCTTCCGACATGATGGGACTTCTTTCCTCATACCTCAGGCTTTGATTCTCTTAACTGCCCTTTTGGTGCCAGCAGTTTCTTTTCTTCCTCATATATCCAACATCCTTGTTTTATCCAGTCATCACCAGGGAGCTCTGTGGGATTCAAGATTTCCAGCATATGGAAAATTCTGTGAGACGGGAATATCTGGTGATGAGTAAGAAAGTGGAAAATATAATTTCTGTGATGTAGCTTGTTACCTTTCCCATTCTCAAAGCCATTTGTCAAGCACTAAGTCAAATAACAGTCCATCTCTACTGGACTCTGCTCTTACACCCACAAATACCTTACTCCTCCAATGGCACTCAAACTAGCAGGGACATCTTGCAGAGTGAGATATCCTTCCCACCAAATACTCTCTGTGAGAAAGACTGATGGACTCTTTGGCACAGAGAGGCCATCTGAGGACAGCACAGGGGAGTGAAAGTGCCAAAATCAAGCATTTCAGTGAAATAACTGAGTGAGTCATCTGTTATGTGCTAGCAGTGGTAATGGCTGTGATGGCCACACCTTGTGGTCACTGCTCTGCTTTTGCCAAGGGTTGTTTTCTATGGGGTGACTTCCTCTTCAGTGTAGCAGAACACTTCTGCTGCTCTATTGCTTTTGAACACAGGTTCTTTGTGCAGAATAGCATCGTGTTTTTCTTGGAGGTTGTCCATGGTTATTGTTTCTTCAATGCATCTCTAACTATTTTGCCAAAGCCACCCATCCTCTGCCATCTGTCAGGTGGCAAGAAGAAAGAATGTGGCTTCCACTATGCTGAAGGACAGGAGAACATGTGATGAGATGAGAAGGATATGGAGACAAATTCACATCATCACCTCACAACAGCTTCTTTTATGTGATAGGTTACTAATCATAATGGACTATTGTATTTGTGGAGTAGAAGCTAAACAGTTAAAACCCCACTGACTAAGAAATTGCAGCAATGTTATGAAGAAAAAGGGCTAAAGCCCTTTCTGATCTAATATATCAATGACTACAGTAATAGAGTTTTTGTAGTGATACTTTTTAACCAGTAAACTGAGTCCTTATGGACAATGCCCACAGTTTATACTTCTCATAAGAACAAATGTGTTTTATCTTTTATCTAAGCTGTTTCCACATTTCCGTATGCTTCCAGTTATTTAATTGTGGAAACAAAAACAAATACACTACATGTAAAGAAATGACTTGACCTTCCTTCCATAGGCCACATCCTATATTCTTTGTGTGCTCCAAAGCTACCTTGCACTCTGATTAACTTGACTAGGAGCTGTGTTTGTGTATATTCTCACACAAAATGTATATATAACCTGCCCTCACACAGCTCCACAGGGATGAACTGAAATCCCAGAACTTCAGCTGTGGTATTAATCATGCATTCATGATGGAATGTGGGTTGCAAGAAAATATATAAGAGTCTATAGAAACTTTTCTCTGAAGTATGCAATCCCTAAATATTTGGGTTCACATTATAGTCCTTTAGCTAGGATTTATTAGACTATTTCATATTTGCCTTCCTGTTTATTTTGTGAAAGTATACTTGTCTAGCACACATTTTTATGCCAGCCTTGCTTTGCATTTTTACAGTCTGCTAATTAGACCATTTTAACTAATTTGTTTGCATTTTGTATGAGCAAGTTGGGCTTTTGGATTGACTAATGTAATTGCAGCCAGTTTCTGCCAAATACAAATTACTCTTTCTAGTGTGAGCTAGAGAGAAAAGTAAATATTTAATAGCCATCAATACCCTCACAGCATTCTAGAGTGTGCTTTTTTCCTATGGAAAGTTTAAATAATTTCTTCAGTGCTTGATTGCACTTTAATGTTAAGAAATTATTTTTTAATCTTTTTTTAAATAATAATGAATTAGACATTTTAGCATGTCCGCAAGGGTTTTATTTCTGTGCACTTTGCAGTTTTAAATTCCAAGCTTTAAGATCTGGTACTTTCAGGTTCGAAGTTTATTTGCTTAGCTTTTTATGTACTGAGTACCATCTCCTGAAAATGTTTTACTGAGATGTACTTGGATTTTAATGTTTCCAAGGGGAGGAAGTCAAATCTTATAGCAAATTTAAATTCTGGGTGTTTTGCTTGCTCTCTCTCTTTTCTTTTTTTTTTTCAAAGGAGCATAGCAGAAGACAGGAACTGGTTACCAAACATCAGCATTAATTGTATCTGTATTTCAAGCTGCAAGTCTTACATTCTTCTTCTCTGCACAAGTGTACATAAAGGCATAAGAGGCCCAGGGCCTTAAGCAGCTTAAAGCTCCTCAATTTCCAGCCTTAATATTCCTGGGGTGCTTGCTATGATATAGATTGAGAAGAGCACCTGCGTGCCAGGGCAGGGCAAGCCTCTTCCTTTTCCTCTTCTTCATGTCTCACCCCCTCTGGGACCTGTGCAGAGAACAGGGGTATGGCTGCCTGACCCGAGGGGCTGCCTCTGAAATGTTACACATAGACCACATTTCTCAGTTCAGGGACATCATAGAAGTCCCAGAGATGTTGCTCTCTGACAAAATTTGGTGATGGTGCTCCACATCCTGCTGTGCTCTCCAGTGTGGTAGCTGTGCATTTTCCCTAGGGTGTGAGTGCTTCAGTCTCTACTTTCTTTTCCCATATGAAGTTTTCAAATGCATGAGTCCCACAGGTCTTAGGCAGTAGTGTGGCAGATGTTGTTCTCTGCCACCCTCTGAATGTGGGAATGATCTATGGAAAGCAGGAGGGTTTGAGCAGGAGCGGTGGGTACTGGTTAGTTGGTACCTGGATTGGCTTAGTGCATTTCTAACCTTTCCTTACCTCTTGTGCAGCTGGTACCAGTCCCAGGATGCTGTGGGAAGGAGAACCTGCCTTTGCCCATCTTACTGGTTCATCTGGTGAAGCTAAAATAATTAACAGACCAACAGTGAGATCCAGCACTAATGAGAGAGAAATAAAAACACCTTTTAGCCAAGACCTCGACATGTCAGTACTCATTTTATTTTCAGATAGGGTGTTAACATCATGTCATGCAACATTCATAATTATTAATTAAGACAGTGAATAATCACTGCCAAATGACAACAGAAGTCCATGTCATCAACAGGTTATAGAACCAAGTTCTGGATTTCATAACCACAACCACCAAATTCCTTCTCTCTGTTTCATTCCTAGTACAGCAAATGTGTCACAGATCATGAAGCAACAGGTTTTTGATGGATGCTCCATCACTGTCTTCACAATCCTCTCATCACATGCTAAGAACAGGTGCATTGCAAAAAGTAACAATCTTTTGGTGTTTCTCATGTTTGCCTGGCCTGGGTGGATGGGCAGGTGATTTGATCAGTGAAATAGTCATGCTGTTCTGAGAACGTTACTGTTAACAGGCAGTCTTACCTGCCCTCCTGGATAAGTTTAATTGTGACATTTTGTTAGTAAATGCAAAGCTGCTGTTCTTGGATTTCTGCAAGTCCCACAAATATGAGTGGCAAATTTGAGCATAACTCTGTAGTAGGAATTGTCCACTTGGATTAATGTTTTTTAACGTAATACTACACTTAGTACTAAAATTTGATACTGAGAAGCTGTAATTAATTTAACTATATTTAATAAAAGTAGATTTAATACTAAATTTCTGGTGTATACTTTCCATTATGGACATAGTTGCTCTTTGGGAGCAATGCTGTGTGGTCCTTATATATCAAATATCTTAATAAGTGTGTTTTCACACAGAGAAAAGTACCTCCCTGTGTATCCTTATATTTTCTATTTTGGTACCAGTATTTTGGAAATGAAGAGGACAGATTATTGAATGGATTTGCTTGTGTACTTTTCTAAGTGTACCTATCTGAACACATATTGAAGAGCTAGTGTGATTTTGGTACCCCTGAGAGGAGATAAAAAGATGGAGGCTTTGAAGGTGTTGGTACCATCATGCAAGAGGTCTGTCTAAAATAACTGCACAGGTCATCTTTAGAAAAGAGAAGGAAGTCAGGTTATTTTCTCACTTCTGACCATTTTACAATTTATCCATGCCTATGTTCCCTTGCTGCTAATAGGATTACTCACACAAGGAACACAACAGCACTTTAGCCTTAAGCAGTTGGCCTCCACACTGATATACAAGTGGGCATGTCAGCTGGTGCTTGCTGTGATGCACAGAACAAACTAACCAAGAACTGGACTGGCTCTGTTAGAAGTCATAGATAACTGAAATTTATTTTAATCATTTCTGTCACAGGAAAGTATTTTCTAAGTGTGTTATGTCAAAACATCCCAAGAAGTGACATGTAATCCAAGGCACACGTTTTATTCTCAGTTACATTTGCAAATTCAATCTCGATCCTTTCAAGGCATTTTGAATTTAAAGTGATATTGTTAAATGCTTGTGTTCTTGATACTTAACTAAAGCAGTGACACAGGAATATTCAATAAAGGACTTCAGTACAATAATTCATTTATTCACTGAATATCTTTTCTTAACAACTGACAACTTTTACAGATCTGATCCCTCTCCAGAGATTTAGTCATTCTCCAACACACAGCAGCAAGAGATGAGGAGATGATAAAAAATTTACAGTACTTTTCATATTCAAATAAATATCCAACATAAAATACAGGTGCTTTTCACCAGCTACACTACAAGACCTTTCAGTGTTTGCTCTCTGCTTATCAACTCTGTATTTCTTTAAAAGCCGATGACATTCAATGTCTCTACCATGTCAGATCCTGGTAAAATTTTACAGGGAAACAAATCCCATACACTTAGCTTTCTAAACCTACAGCGGTGTTTCTCACACTGACTCAGCCTGAATGCCTCTGTTGTGCTAGATTGTCTCAGCAATTTTCAGCATTTCATATTTCAATGCAAAATAACTTGCTTGAAATTTTGTCAATTTCTAAGCCCAGTATTTCTGCACTTGAAGAGTAGCTTGAATGTAAGGGGCAGTGCATCAGTTCCCTGTGTTACTGTAACAATCCAGCAGGAAAAGTCTCGATCCAAATGATGGACATAAAATATGGTATAGCAGTTATTTCTTGAACATATACATCCTCCCACAAATTTGTGCTCTGCCCATGACATTTTTCCACTAAAGGCAGAGGTACTAGAAAGACAAATTTCCATGTGAATGGCAAGACATTTTGCAATCATTGTGTGAATGAAAAGGGGAAATGACAATCACCAATTTTAGACTATTTTATTTATATCAAGCAGTAGATGTTTCTAGTGTTAATTAAACTCTGTTTAGATTATGAGAACAGTGAGATCTTTTCCAAGATAAATTCATGGTTCATCCTATGTCATTTGTACTGGTAGTTTGGATTTAATAGACCAAAATGAAGATATGTATGGGGAAAGATATGAGAGAAAAAAGTGCATGCAAAGCACTGATGTGAATAGCGTGAAACAAGGAAAAGCCAAAGAAGAAAAAATAATGGCTACTAGATGTTGTAGAAGTTTCTACTCACATAGGATGGAAAGAGGTTGTTCACAAAGCTGGTCCTCATAGTTCCACGTTAATACAGCAATTCTGCAAAATTTAATGTCTTGATCAACATATGGGTTTGCATCCCCAAGAGTATAGATCTATGCCTGGCCATCACTTAAATGGTGCAGTTTGACACAAAGCATTTCTCGTGTTGCTGCTAACTATGAAATGTTGTTAACAAAGATAAGCGTCACTTTAAAAGGTGATAAAGACATAATGAATAGGAGCAAAACTTCTGAATTTCTAACCCATTCTATAATGTATGTAAGGTATAACCAGTTATGTTTGCAAGTGGCTTCAGATTAACAAGGGCAGATATAATCCAAAGTACTGCTTAAAGGTCAGTGAAAGGTTTAAAGGTTAAACCCTGCTCCTTTTTTTTTTCACTTCAGACTCCAAGGGTTTCAAAAACAAAGGCCATTTCTACTCTCAGCTACACTAGTGTGAATTTAATATTCACAAGTGCTTGGTTTTAGTTGAATTGGTGTGGATTTACAGCATAAGGACTTCCAGCTCTGGCCCTATACTGCTGCTTTGCTGCTTGGTTCAAAGAACAGGTTTTGTTCAGCTGCCACTTTCCCCTAAAAGAAAAATAGATATATCTCTATCTATATCTAACTATCTCCATGAAAATTTTTCCATGGATTTTTCAGAGCAGAGAAGCTACACAACATACTCTGAATAAACTGTAGAGGTTGAAAATAAGTATATTGGGAAAGGTGAATTTCCATATTAAATAATCTTTTTTGATGCTCATTATCTAGAATACTATAATTGCTTCCATCAGCAATTATACAGCATTTTTAAATGTGGTGGAAATGTTGGATTATATCTTACTGTTTGTTTATGGTAAAGTCATCATATCCTTAATTCTATAATAACCTAGAAGGAGCTATACTGCTGAAAAGAAGAATGTCTTATCTCAAGTGAGGTTTCCAACTAAGATAATCTGAGGAAATACATAACACTGTGATCCTAGGGCAGCTTTATGTTTTCTACTTGTTTTTCCACTATTAGAAGTAATAAAACCATACTATTTAGCAAAATCTTTAAAGCCCGACAGCCAATATACAAGAATATTTACATCTTTTCTTCCTGGAGAAATATTTCAAGTCTCCCCCTTTGTCTCCATGCTTCCACACATTCCCTGAGGACAGAAAATCTTCCAGGGGCTGGAAGGTTCAGGTCACTCCTGAAACAAATTACAAACATGATACACTTGAGCTCAGGGGCACTGCCTTCACCTGCTCTCTGCCAGCCACGCTACCCACCAAAAGTCCATCCACAAATGTTCTGTCCTGGCTGGGTCCATAAGAAGTTACTACTGGTGAAGGTTGCTTAAAGCAAATGTAGAGAGTTTAGTGATAAATATATAGAAAGTTTACAAACCACATTCTACAAATTCCCTTTGGGCATCTTCCCACAATGTTATCCAGAGAGGTAGCTGGGTTAAGAGCAGCAAGGAGCCTCATAGGATCCCTTAACTCCCTCTCAGTCTTACAGGCTCTTTGCCCTTCCTTGTTCTGCTCCTGTGCCCTCAAGATCACGCTTCCTCAGCTCCTTCTTTTCATATCCCACTTCTGTGTTGTCTCTTCAAGCGTCCCCTCAGAATTTCCACTACTGCCCAAAGCTCCTGTTCCCATTCATACCACACTATCCTGCCACTTCCCCATGCCTGCACAGTACCAGTCCACGGGCAGTTCTCACCTCAAGGTTCCCTGCTTGGTTTCTAAACCAGACAGCACTATGGATAGGCTTTTTATCAATTGATGTTTTTAAGCTTGTTTTTTCTCTTTGGAAACTCTCTGAAGGAACTAGACAAGCTTTAAGTCATCATCTCATGCAGAAGGAAAGATGAAATGTTGCATGAGGGACAAAAAAGAGAAATAGCAGTCTTTTTATAATACATCCAAAAATACAGCATGGTTTTGGAAATTGCAGCTGGTTTTATGACCCATCTTACAACTCATGGCTTGAAAATCTGCAAGATGTTTCCTTCCCTTGATCACATACCTGTAAAAGCACTTCCAGCAAGAAGTGTTGCCAGTGTGACCTTGTGGTTTTTTTCCCTTTTCAGCCATTGTAAACAGTCATACAAATAAATTCAATTGCTTGAATATGGATAGAAAATGGATCCACAGGAATGACAATTTGGGCAATGTATATTCATTTCAAAAGTCAAGGAAATATTGACGGAAAACACTTCTGCATTTTCCACTGGAATTACTGAATGTATTTGATTAAACACATAAACTTCACTTTGCTGTTCAAGTTCACCAAGCATGTTTGGAATAACAATTATTCTATTAACATACTGACATGATCTAGTCAAACAAAATTAAATGTGTTTTGGGGTAATAAGATGTAAAGCCTTATTTAAGTATTACCGCTTTTTTAAAACAATGGAGAGACAGATATCTGCAGAATCAAAACAATATTCCCACAAAAACTGTAAATTAGAATCATTAACCTCAGCCTTCACATAAGCATCTTTTTCCTCAGGGGCATGGACCAGCTGTCCTCAAAGAGAAATTTTAGTTTCAGAAAGCTCCTAGGAAAAATAAGCAAAATGCAGTGGTATGCTATTTATAATATACAGCAAGTTGTCTCTAATTCTGTTCCTAATCAGTCTAAGGCCAGAAGAAAAAATGAAATTGCTTTAAAACTAAAAATTCTCATAGTCTTAGAGACTTAGGGAAGCATTGGGAAAAGTTTAATTTTAAGTAAGACATCACATTCTAACCATAGCATTGGCTTTACAACCTCTACAGCCTCAGATGCACCATCTTATGCCAGATTTTCCAAACTGTGAAATTTGAATGATATTTCTTACCTTGTTCAGAGCAGCTGACAGACTTTAGTTGGAGCAATACTTGATTTTCTTTGTCCCCCTGCCTACTCTGGTGCAATAAGGTCTGGCTTTTAGGCATTTGACTGTGACATCCTTGCTATCTGCTACCTAAAAGTTTTTGATGGTGCCATATATATGTACATGATGCCTTGTAAAAAGTAAGGTTCAAAACTGCTGAACTTGTGCACCCAAGCATTAACCTACATGCAAGAATAATCTAGTTAATGAAAAGATGACCTGGGAAAGCTAAATCTGTCTGTAAGCTCAGGATGTGAGAGGTAGCATGGGCTGTGGCTGGCACTAAGACCTAAAACTGCCACTGACCCATTGCATGATTCTGAGGAAGCCATTTCACCTTTCTATTGTGCTTCTCTTCTCAGCCTTCATCTCTCCAACCTGCCAGCCCTTCACAGCGAGATCTGTCTCTTACGATATGTGTCTCACGGCAGGAGCTCAGCTGGGGCTTCCAAATTAGAGCTGATTGGGAATTTTGCAATGCAATGAATTTTCATTAGAAAGTGCAGCTCGGTTTCAGTGCAGTTCTGCAGTGCAGTTGTGGGGATGCTCACCCAATATATGAGGAAGCGAATTCAGATAATGACTCTGAAGAATGCTTTGTTATAGGAAGTAGATCATCTCCAGGAGAAACTGTGGAGTGCACCTTGCCTGAGGATAACTATCAGGCTGTGGATGAATTGACACAGTCATCTGCAGTTAGAGAGACAGCAGGTCAGGAATTTGAACCTGAGTATGCATGGGGAAATCACATGTTCTTTTGGTGAGGGCTGTGTTTGCTTGTTTGTACAAAAACAAACCTTCTAAAAGCAATTATGTTTGCTGCAAGAAAGAACTGGAGCATTGGTGGAATGCTGGGAAGTTTCATGGGTAGATTTACTCGGCCTCACTTGGTTCTGCTCTGAACCCAGCCTGCTGTTAACAGTGAGATCAGATGTATTTTAACTTGTAAAACACTTACAGTCTAAAGGAGACAAACAAATTCAGAATAAATCATGATTAAATATTTAAGGAGCCTTAATGACAAAGAGAAAGGGAGCTTATGTTTTAAAGAATTCCAAAGAGAAATAGGAAGGCCTTCTGGTAATTAGAAAAAAACTAGTTGCCCCCAGCATGAGGAAGGAGACTGCAGTAGGCAGGTGTGGGCAAAGGGAATAATCAGATCAGTAAACCAAAGGGAATAGTAAAAAAAATCAGCAAAGAAAACAGGAAATTAAAACACAGAACTGGGGGGAAGTGATATGGGACTCTAGTAAGTTTTGATATGCCCTAATGAGAGAAGGGAAATAACCAGGAACTTGCAAAAGCGATACCACTACAGTTTTTAGCACATTTCCTTAGTAGCTTCTGCGTATTAATTCTGGTGAAACACACCAAAGAGAGAAACACTTGAGAAAGACTTTGGTTTTTACAAAAAAAGTTCTGTTGTTGCAAAGCAGATCTCCACTATACACCAGTATAAACTGGTACGTACCTGTGTAGGACATTGCAGCAATACCAAAATGGCAGCACTGAAGGGAAGATGTTTCTTCTCCCTTTTCTAGTCCCACTTCAGCTCCTCTTACTGTCTCTTGGCATAAAATACCCTGTGTGTGTAATCCAAAGAGCAGCTGAGTCATGTTCAATTCACATGGTCACTTTGAACTGAGTATGATTGCATTACCCATGTGGCATCTCCAAAGAATATGCAAAATGTCATTTGCTGAAGTGGCAACTCTGTAAATGTGTCTCCAGGGGGCATTTTGTACAAAAGTTAAGAATATTGGGAGGATCACATCACTTAGGCTACAGATTTGTACTGGGCCATGCACTGTTCTCTCTCCAGCTTCTGTCTACCAAACGCCAATGCTGTGTGTACGGCTGTGAACCTGGGATGGGCGTTCAGGCTCCAGGGTAACTGCAGTCAGGACACAGTCTGCTGCCTGGCATTGGCACTGCCACTGTGCTCACCTTTGAGGAAAATTAAGGCCTTAAACATAAGCTCACTTTGTGAGTTTCCATTCTCTAATTGTTCACTTTAGACTCAGCAAGAACAAATCATTTTTCCAACTTGCAGAACAATATTTCAGGAGAATATGGGGAGAAACAAGTCCAACCCTGGAGGAAAGCTCCATGACAATATTGCATCGATAGTACAGATTACTAATGAACTTCTAGATTAGGCCCCTTCATGATGAAGACAGTAACTCTTCCAGTGATGGGTGATGACCTGCATTACTTCCTCAGCAACAAACAAACAAAAGGTGTCATTTTAAATGATACTGCTAAAAAAAAGCCAACAAAGCATGGAGTTTTTTTGGGGAAAAAGATTTGCCTGTGAACCTTCTGCTACAAAAATTCAGATTAAAATGAGAAAAATTTGAGACAAACAAGCACTGACCAGTGAGTGAGCGTTAAACAAACATATAGATGAATTCAGAGATGCAGTCCTGTGACAAGAAAATATCCAGGGTAATAAATGTTTGCAGAAGAAAGTTCTGTGGATTTTCAGACAGAAGAAAAGCAGTGGTTACCT
>NW_008240122.1:3883933-3893326 GCF_000691975.1 Corvus brachyrhynchos
CTGCTGAAATATCATAGCCGCAATGAAGGGGCAAAGATGACAACTGACATGTCAGAGACACATAAATCTATCCTTACAGGGCTGACAACTTGGTATGATTGCTCTCCAAAGATAACTTTATAACTTGCTGAAGTGTGACTCAAGGATGCCCTGGAGCAGCACTAACCTGTGTACCTTTCTTGTGGGTAACTTTTTATAAGCTATAGCTTTAGTTAATAGCTTATGCAATTTTTCATTTGACCTACGGGTGTCCCATGTGGGTGGGATTTTCAAAAACACTCAGGCCCAAATCCACAAAGGGATTTACGCCGAGATGATTGCACCCATAATATGTATTAGGGAGCAGAGCAGAAACTTGGCCACAATTTAGCTGGCAATCTAGCAAGGATAAAGGAGAGGGTCTGCAACACCCTAAATGTTCACCAGGAATTCTACCCATGCTTATAGGTGAGAAATCCTCTGGACTGTGGTCATGCCTTAGCTCTGCTCCAACTAAAATGGAGTAAAATTGGGCATCAGGCAAGTGCTTTTGAAAAGGCCAGTATGAATATTTTCTTTTCCTTACTGTAACTTCTGTGCTTTCTAAAATATTTTTTAGAAAGAAGTACTTGAATTTTATCGTCAGGTAGACCACTTCAGTAAGAAAATATGTGTGTTTTTTATTTCAGTGTTTTGTTTTTCAAGTGAACTATTGAACACACACACGAGAATAAAAAGGGTGATAAAAAGGACAGTAATACAATATCCAGTTTGGTCCCAGTGATGTTGGCTGTGCTTAATCTGAAGCTGTTGATAGTCTCTGCATGCAACTTGAGATCTTTGAGTACATCCTCCCTTTTGATGGTGGCAAAGAGCAGGGGTGGTATCTTCATATATGTCAAACACTAGGATAAATTTTGTCCTCCATGGGAAACAAGCCACAAGCAGCAGTGTGTCTTATGAATAAGCCCTTAGGGAAGCTGCTTTATTTCCTTTTTTGCACCGTCTTTTCACAAAGCCAAACCACCCCCTGTGGCATTTGGACACACAGAAGACAGTTGCATTTGAAAGACCATAAACAGTCAAACTAAATAAATAGATGTGAAAAGCTGAATCCCTTGCAATGCCATGCTGAAAAAATAGGTGCCAAATTGGCAACTTCTGCATGAAGGCCCGATGCTGGTTTTCCTCCTCAGCCCCAGAGAGTTTTTGGTGAACGTCTCTGAAGAAGTGCAAAGAGCAGGTTGATCTGGCCTCATGCCTGGAGCAGGCACCAGTTTTCTGAAGGATGGTGCAGTGCCAGAACATTGCAAGCTAAAATCTCAGAGCCATGTTCTGACCCCAGTCAGTGGCTGAATTTACACTCCTCTAAGTGGGGACAAAGTGCTTTGAAGCAGTAGAAAACCCCAAGGCTCTTTAGAGTTCCTCAGACGCTTGAGCGTAGCGGTAGCAGAACATACTCACCTGACTTTCACGAGGACAGGTAGTCAATGCAGTAAATCTAACTCAGGGTAAACTGAGGGCAGCAGAGTGAACTGGAGAAAAGTCTTTGTCCTCTAGGAACAACGTTGGGGAAAAGCCTATAAATCTTAGCGTTTCTAGATCTAAGCACAGAGCTTCTGCTGGCTTCCAGGCGAGTGTCAAGTGCAGATAATTAGCAGAGACCTTAAAGGCATGACGGGGCTTTATTTCAAAAGCACTTTAAGTTTATTTTGCTCACCCCCACAGGACAAACAAAGCATGGTAATACTGTAGCTATTTTGGTAGTATGGTCTAAGAATATGATAAAAACTTCTGGAAGAGGCAGTATTTTCTCTTAGACCAACTGTTTTAACTAGAGGAAAAAAGCTTTCAGACACAAATCCTCCTTAGAATATAAAACCTTCCTCCAGATGTTGTTTTCTGCTATTCTAGTAGAAGATGTTTCTTTTCCCTTAAACTTTGCCTTGGAAACAAAGTGAGGTCTAAATTCTGTTGTAAAGCAAAATACTGGGTGATCTATGTCTACACAGTAAATAAGCACTGAAAATGTTAATTGGGAAAGCTGATGGACTCATGACAGTTCCTAAGACTGACATGATTTTAAAGTTAGACAGGAAAGAGGTTTTTCCCCACAGGGCGTATTTTGTAGGCATCGGGATTTAAAGTCACATCCTTGCAGGAAGCATCACAGAGTATGTGAACACTTAAGTCCTAAGAGTGAAATATGGACCCTCTGGAACTGGATATAAGAGTGCACAGGCCTTGTAATAGCATGTTTGTAATAAGGCTGGTATAGGGAATAGGAGAAGAGGAAGGTAGATTTTACTCTAAAGCATTTCCACCCTGGCTTCTTATCAAAAGCCAAGTAAGTATTTTATGCTGCACGTCACTTCAAGATTTACAGCCTCTTGTCCTCGCTGATAAAGAAAATACCACTTAAATGTAAGTAATAAAAATCATATAAAAATAATTTCACCTGCTTCCTACTTCATAGCGTGATCTAAAGTGGTGCTGTTGTCCCTCAATGTCAAAAATGCCCTCTTTGTCAGATAAAATGCACCATTGACCATTGGCTGCAAAACAAATATTCTTGTTGGTTCTGGCATTTTGTTCCTTTTGTGCTTTCTAGCTTGCCTACGAGAGGAAATCTGGGCATGGTGCTTTAGGATCATAGAACAGGAAAGTTTCTTTTTAAAGGTCTCTTGATCCAAGGAACTGTTTCTTTTAAGTATTCCTTGCAAAGGCAGGAAAAGCTACAGAAAAGTGACACCAAAGTACCATCTGCAGTCAGATTTAGGGTGAATGTTCTCTGTTTTGGCTCACACTAACATATTGTGGGCTTGAGCATAATGTCCAAAATGTTGATGACAGACTGCAGAAAAATGAACAGAAAACCTAAAGCAGGATAGTCTTCTAGATCCCTGAGTCCTGGGCAGGTACACTGGATTTCTGAGGCTGCTTTAAAGTCTAAGTCAGCCTCTCTTGACCTATTTTGGTACCAGAGCCAAAACAGAGCAGCAACACTTTGTCCTCTCACCCATTTATTTCCAGTTAGGGTTCATTTTAATCACGGGTGCCACCAGAGACTCTTTCTTAATAGATTTCATTACTTTCATTACTGGAGGGTTTCCCTTGGCACCCCCAGATGTAGGAGCAGTATAAATATATCCAGTGCTACAGTGATAAGCAAATTCTTTGAAATATCCTAGATCTCAGCATACATGCATATTCATACATAAGAAATAAGGCACATCAGCATAGCCTGAAGAGAGGACATCAGGTAACACAGCACAAGTGCAGAAAGCAAGTAAAAAACGAGCCTTGATCAAACAGTTTCTACTTCATTTATTTTTGTCCTGCTCTGACTGGTGTAACTTATAATTAGTCTCTGCCTGCAGTGCTGTGGTTCCAAAGAACAGTGGATTAGGGAGAAACTCTAGAATTTCTCCGTAATTTGACAAGTTATAACCTGAAAAGCTACACTTAGTCCATTAAAGATTTTTCACAGTGACATTTTAGTGCAGCTAGGGAAATATGCCACCATGGCATTTATCATTTTCAGGCCATGGACAGTGGAAAGAAGGTTGCTATGAAGAACAAAATAAAATAGATGACACGTATAGAAGTGAGGGGAAAAATACTGATAAATATACACCATTGAATGTCAGCAAATGTCACTTGAGAAGCCATTTGCAGCTACCAGAACAGCCTTGCAAACCAGCAAAAGTAGCAAAACCAGGCAAAACAAGTTGGGTGTACTCACTTCCACATGAATAAGCAATAAACCTCTCTGAAGTTACACCAGAAAGTTGTTAAACTTGATAGATGAATCTTTTCCAAATTGTTCTGTCGCATACTGTATATGGCTACAAAGGACTCTGGATGGCTTAAAGTGAGAAAGAGAAAGCATTGCTGAGAATGCAACAATTGAAGCATTTTTGTTCAAACATTTGTATTTGGCTTTGTATTAAAGGGCCAGTAGGAACAAAGAAGTGATTCATCACACCGCTTTTTCCTCCATAGGGCTGCTCTTTTTTTTTTGTCTGAACTTCACTCTCAGAACTATTGCATTTCTATCATTTCTCCTTAAAATACATTTGCCACTCCAGCAACAGGACTTAGGGTTACATCAGTTTGGGTTTGGTAGGCAGAAACATTGCAAATTAAAGCTTTTCTGCTGAAAAACTTCTAACGGTAGCTATCTAGCATGCCATCAAAGTGTAAGTGAAAGACCTGCAAGACATCTATCCTTCCAGCAGCATCTGAGTTGTAGATCTATGGATCAGCTCCATTTTGGGTTATAGACACGCTGACCTAGAAAAAGTTCTCCCTGTGAAAGTTACAACACTTGGGAGACAATATAAGGATTCCTTCAGGCTTGTTTTAATCTGGGCTGTCTGCAGCCTTTGAACCACTGCTCGTCATTGATAATAAACTGAAGATCTTTGACTCAGAAAAAATCTCCCAGGAAAAAATAGGAGTTCTTAAAATTTCAGAAACTCTGCTTCTATATTTAATTTTCCATGAGATTCTTCCTCCCAAATTCTAATTTATCTTAGCAAAATCAGAGACAGCCTGCATCATTTTGATTTCATGAGACTTTTATCCCCAGACGTCACACTCATGCAAATTTCAGATCAGTTTTGTTTTCATTAGTGAAAAGCAGCAACATGGATCACATAAATGGGGTCATACAGGAACTTCTTTATTCAAAATATTTCATATATGCTGAGATATGCTGATTGTAGAACTATTTCAGTCAAATTTCTCACCATATGTTCATGCAAAAGCTATAAACAACCGGCCCTACAATGGCATCCTACAGCCAGGGAGTTTAAATCTTTGAAGAGAACAAATTTCTTGTACTTACAGATCCTGTAGATGGAGTAAGGGTGAACCTTCCTTTCTTGGGCAGGATGTTTATACTGTGAATTTTCTTTGTACTAGCCTTCACTCTATTCTGGCAAAATCAAAATCAAAAGTGATCCTTATTAGTCGAACCAAACCCTTTATTAAATTAAGTGTAAAGCCTGGTTTAGAAATTAACAATGAAAATCGGAAAACAAAGATTAAACAGATGGGTTGAACTTTCCTGAACCACTCCCCTCCCCCCAGTTCTTTGAAAATTGAAGTAATCTTTGAGGCAAAACAGGCATTTGACAGCATCTGTCATCCAGAAGTTCTGTAGATGTTGTGCTGCTTCTTTGGTCTTGTTTTGAATTTTTCTGTCAATTTGAATAGACGCAACAGAGTCTCTAGGAGTGATGCTCACAAGCGGAGAAGGCAAGGACCATGTGGGATGCAACAAAAGCTAAAAGATCTATCTGTTTGTTACTTCATCATGAATATCAGTGTCCCCAAACGCTTCTCTTTTTTCACAAAAGAGTACAGTTTGCTGAAAAGCACAAGAAAGCTTATTTATCATTTATAGTTGAAATGTAATATGTTACACAGTAATGTGCCTAACATTTTTTTTAGAAATTCTGAGATGTAGTATATTTGCACACACTCATCTTCAAAAGAGACAAAACCACGATTTCTTAAAGGGTATTTGAAAAGTAGAAATGCTTGGCCAAGAGGTTTTAAATAAATTCTTGAACAAATAGGCAGCACATGAATAAATATGCGATTTTGTGACAAGCACTGAAAAGAAACTTTTGGTTAGCAGCCTGCTTAACCTCATGAATGGTTTAGTCCTTCCTTCCTCCATTCTAAGCATGAAAGCTGCTCTCCACACCCTAGACTTGATCTAAACTACTGAGAGTGATAGAGAAGTGCCTACTGATGCTGGATCGGGCCTGGCAGCCTCCAGGCTTGACCCTGTAGGCCTGAATCAGCCCAAAGCCAACCTGTGCTTGCTTCCCCGTGGCCTGAAGTCCTTCCAATGCAGATGCTAAGGTATGTGCAAAATATTTGAATTGCTTAATCAGACACCCCTGGTCCTTCAAAAAAAGCAGAAGTTTTGCCTGAATAAAACAGCACAGGTTTTGCTTTGGTACAGATGGTAATAATGAAGAACCACAGTTTCTGTTATCAGTTTTTTTTGTTGAAGACATTTGTCTTTCTCAGTAAAATGAACATATAGTTATAAAGGGCAGGGGGAGAAGACTGTAAATTTTTGCCCTTTTTTATTTTAATGGCTAAACATTGTAATGCTAGCTAAACACAAATTCTTGTCTGTTAATAGGTTCCTCTAGTTTGTAATAAATAGGAATGCTAATGACTAAAATTTGGTATTTGGTATGCATTAGCTTTTGTAAGTCTTTTCTTTACAGGCTTCATTGACATTCAATATGGCAAGCTTCCTTTGAAATATATTTATAAAATAACTACAGTATAATTAAACCAACAAAGCCATCTTTTAAGTAAGCTTAATAGCTCCATTTTTCACTCTGTAAATTTTTTATTTTAAGGAGGAAAAATAGTTATACTCAATTCTACTGTATATTTCATTTTGCATATAATATTTTCTTTTCATTTGCAATCTGTGCATATCTAATTCTTGACAACTGTGATTATTAATAAATGTGCATGAAAATCATGCTTCAGAGATTCTTCCACAAGAATATTTTTCTGTTAATGAGAACTAAAACATATCTTGACAAAGACAATATCGGTAATACATATGTATATATATATACATATTTTAATAGCTAATGGTGGTGTGGTTAATACAGAAAAATGGATTAATAGATGTGGCAGGTAATACTCAAAGCAGATGCTGTTTGGTAAATGTAACTAAAAATATTTTAATTATATAAAAGCAATAGGTAAATAAAAGCAATCATACTTAATTTCGCTTTCAGCTTGTGAGCATTTTCTGTAAGCTTTAATAGAGAGGAGAGCCTGTGCAGAAGGCTAATGGTATAGCCATTGCTAACACTACTCATTATGGTTTCTAAGCAGTACTTATTCTGAGGTATTTCTCTGGAAGACTACAGTGTTCTTCATAAGGGTACTTGGAGCCTGATAAGTCTAATTCATAATAATATCTACCTCATTCAGAAAATTAAAGTTTACAGAGTCCTCAGCAGTTTGAAAATCTTTATACTACTTAGAACCATGATCATGTTTACTTAAGGACAAGGTAAAAAGTGATAACTTGCATTATAATAAGTAAAGTGGAACCTCGTAACTGTTTCTTAAACACTGTCCTCTACAGGCACAATAATATTGAGACCCCATTTACGGTATGATGAATAAAAACAGTTGACATCATTGTTATAATCTTTATTTAAAACTGTTACCAAGGTTACTAATTACCATCTCTGTGTGCAACAGGTCCCTCTGAAGCAGTATCTTTACAGATGAACTGTAATGTGCAGGACTATAATAAAAGGCATAAGGGATTGTGCACAGGCAAAAATGCTGAAAATGACACAAACGCATCTACATTGTACAGTGCAAAAGCTTTGCTTTCGATGCTGAAGTGTACAGTGCGGCTTTTTGTTTAATTCGAGCATTTAGAGAGATGTTAACTGTGCCCTGAAGTGGCTTCATAAATGTCGGGGAGCAGAGGAGGTAGGGGCTACAGTGACCAATAAAACCTGCTGCCGCCGCTGCTGCTGCTGGAAAGTGCTCTCACGTCTTCCCCACTCTTCGTGGGGTACCTGGTTTATGGGGAAATCTGCCTCCATTGTGTTAGGCAGGACTGCAGGGAGAGAACACGGAGCTGGCGGGGCACGGCCCTCAAGCCCCGGACTGAGGCCAGGCCTCCTCCGCCTGCAGAGGGGGGATCTCGCCCAGGGTGACAGGGTGGCTAAAGGGAAAGCGGGGCTGCAGGTGACGTCCCGCTCGCCCACCGGCCACCACCTCCGTCCCCCGCTAAGTCACTCCACCCCGCCCTCAACTTAATGACACAAATCCGGGCTCTTAAGGTCTTTGCGACTGATCGTACTCGCTCATTTATAAATAATGATCTCCATATAGATGCATAACAACAACATACCAGAAGTGTTTGGGGAGAAATCCGATTAAAGTCTATAGCTTTTTTCCCCTCTCTCCCAGAGCAAAAGTCTTGCCACAGGTCAGCTGCCGCGGCCGGCCCAAACTGCGGGGTTAAAGGGAAGAAAAGGCTCCAGGAGGGCTGCTTCCCTCCGGGCGGCGGGAGGGGGCTCCCCGCTCGCCCTGCCGCCCCTTCGCTCGCCCTGCCAGGGACGGAGGGAAGGAGGGAGGGAAGGGGGCTCGGCCGAGCATTTTGGGAGGAGGGAGCCTCCGCCCTGGCTGGAGCGTGAACTCTGCGCCCGGGACCGATTCCCCCCGGCGCCAGCATCCCCGGGCGGGGGTGTGGGGCCGCCCCGCTCCGCCTGGACCGGCCTGGCCTGGGGTGGCGGTGACGCAGGACCGTGCTTTCCTTTCCTCTTTCGAGCGATTTAGGCGAACTAGAAAAACAAACATCGGGCCGTTTCATGAAACGGTGGAGAAAACTCCGAAGGGAATGAGAGCGGGGCACATCCTTTTAGAGGAAGGACAAGGGTTCTCTGAGGAGGGAAAACAAAAGATGACAGTGGTGGCTGTAACCCCACCATGAACCAGGGACCTTCTGGCCACGCTCGGAGTGCTAACCTCCCCGGACTTCCCATTACCTCTCCATGACACTTCACTAATGCTCACACAATGGCCAACTGAGCAGTTTAAGTAAAGATATTTTAACCTGAACTAAACATTGTCTCCAGACAATAGGATGCAAAGCAACATCTGGTACCACACATAAACAATGCTGTGCAACAGCATATGCTCGACGTCTGGAAGTTTATGTCAACGCTAAGCAGTCGAGGAGGCTGTCGCTGCTCGGCATGAAATCTTAATAAATGGTTTTTTGCTGTGCTTCCGACATGAGCATCTAGGATCCTTCTTCTCAGGGCATCCCCTTCAGGTTGAGATTGCCCGGCAAGACATCTTCGGACCCCATCCGCGCCTCTGTCCTCCCGCCCTAGGAGCAGACCACCAGTGAGAAATGCCACGGGGAGAGCCCGTGTACCGGCCTAGGGACAACACCGGGTTACTCCTTCCCCGCTGTGGCTCCGGCGGGCACGGCTCGGCCGCCGGCGCCGGTGGAAACGGCGGACGCTGAATGGCAAACTTCAGGGAAGCTCTTCTTTAAAGAGGAGGCTCTAGGCTAATGAAACAACGGGAGGTGACTATCGCAAACAGCTGTTCCTCATACATATTTCATTATACAATCAGATAATGCGTCTTACCACCTTCTCAATTATTCACAGATAAACATTTTCAAGACGTTTTGACATCTGTCTTAGGGCCTGCTATTAATTTAGTAATCACTATGGTTAAAAATGTATGGGGACTGCACCTCACAATAACTAGGATTTTTCTTACGGGAACAGCTACCGTAAGAGCTCGCCCTAAGCAGCTCATCAGGTCAAAGAGAGCCCCGAGATGGAGGGAGCACAAGATATTCACCCTTCAGCCCTC
>NW_008240122.1:3895118-3897752 GCF_000691975.1 Corvus brachyrhynchos
TCTCCGGCCCCCGGGGAACAAAGCCCGCGGGTCCCCGGCCGGGCAGTGAGACGCGCTCCTCCTTCCTCAGCGTCGGAAACTTCGACAGCAAGTTTGTTTCACTGCTGCTGAGCTGGTTGTAAACCCGCCAGGCTTTAGGACGCCGCATTTGTTTCACTGCTGCTGAGCTGGTTGTAAACCCGCCAGGCTTTAGGAAGCCGCAGCATCTTAAAACTGCCACTTTTGTGTCTCTTCTATGGCAGTTATCCCTTTTCTCAAAATAAAGCGCACACTACCCCCAAAACGCACTTGTATACGCACAGTACCAGATGTTACACATGAGCATTGAAGGGCAAGTTAAACGAGCAAACGGGAGAAAGAAATCTCGACAACACTTTCAGACATTTTATTGATTAAATTAAGCCACTCAGCGCCTTTCCTCCCTCCCCTTCCCCAGGTTATCTCTTTTTAACCTCAAAATCCACACACAATCGGCGCCTTTCACGACCGCCCCCCTCCCCTCCCATGCCCAGGTAAGTAGACGGCAACGCTGGCGTACTTTCCCGTCCTGCTACATAAGATCTTGATTACAACTAGTTTCTAGAGCTGCGGTCTCGCCAGTGATAAGGGGAATCTGTTTCGCAGAAGGAGCAGGACCCACGTGTGAGCCAGCACAACGAGGAAGAAACGGTATTTTTAGCCTGGTCGGACTCCTCTCCCCGTCCCGCGGGGGCTTGGCCACCCCGAGCCGCCCCCGCGTGGGGACCTGCCCGCCAGTGCCACCAGTTCCCAAAGCGCTGGCCGTCTCCGTTCGGCGCATCCCGGCGGGTACCCGGCTGCGGGTGGGTTTGTTCTAAAGCCTCTGTCGGATTACCGACCGTGAATTTAATTCTTATCGCACCGCCAAGAAAAGTGCCGGCACCCAGGACTGTACACTCCCAGGCTGGGAGTGTAAAGGCCTTTCTGCCTCGCAAGTAGCGAAAGGCAGGGAAGGGTTTGGGAACAGGCAGAAGAGGGGATGGTCTGTGAAAAAGAAACGAGAACTCAGTGCTCCCTTCAAAATATTACCCACATTTGAACACCTTGCCTTCTCTTGAATGCTCTGTAAACAGCAAAAGGGTTGGTGGTGAGCTCTGAGCCTCTGGTTCAGATATACCTGGAACCCACGATTTTAAAAGTCAGAAACAGGGGAAATCGGGCTGTGGATGTGCAGAGGGAAGACCCTTCCGCCTCAGCATCATTCATTATATTTTAATGTGAAGTGTCAAAAGCCCGCTGAAATCTTTCCACCAGCCGCTCTTGAATTGGTCCTACACTCGCTCAGAGCCGGTCTGTGCCGACCTGGCTCTTGACTTCAGCTCTCTAAGTCCTTGTATAGTTTCAACACTGTACTTGCGACTGTCCCCCTGCAGAGCCGTCCTGCTCCCCGTCCCTACCCCAGCCTCAAGACGTCCTTCCCCCTACTGATGTGTGCTACAGCCAAACAGGGCAAAAAGACGAAAATTGTATTCGACAGATGTTGCTCACTCGTGAATAACAGGTTCAGCGCATACGGTATCTCTCGCCATTATCCTGTAAGTTAATATCGAGTAGCAATAGCTGTCTAAATATCAAAATCTATTTATAGGGGATGCAGAGCTGTGACCTCTCCCTCTGACCTTCAGGAACTGCAGGCTGGAAAACAGGGCAAATGAAGAAAGGGAAAAATAAAAAGGATAAGCCCAGGATTACAATGGAGATTCGTGCGTGGCTGAGCCGGGCTGGGCTGCCTTTGTTCCGAAATCCTGAGAGGACTTGAACCTTTAGGACAGCACCGGCGCTGCGGCCCAGGGGAGGAGAGGCTCTGTCCGGCTTCTCTGTGTCCCTGCCGCGATCGCAGTGTTGCTTCCTCCACTTCTGCACAGCTACAGAAGTTGTTGTTGTCGGGTTTTGGGTGGGGTTGGTTTGTTTTTTCATTTAAAAAAAAAAAAAAAGGAAGGGGGGGGGAACAGACAAAAGAGCGCCGTTGACTAAGAAGCAGGTCTCTGTGAGAACTGAGGGACAGGAGAGCTCAGCAAAGTGCGGACCCACAGCTTAGGAAATAATTTTGCGCCGGGAGAAAGGCTTGTTGGGGGTATTTTCTTATTTTGAGCCTCATAGCCTTCTCAGCACAAACGGGGTGTGCGCGGAGGGAGCGAGGCTTAGGGAGTTTTCGCAGTCCTTCCCCGGCAAGCAGCAGGATGGGGGAAGCTGGGAGCTCTCCGGCACTTGCTCCCCGGCAAGGGGAGTGTCGGGACCTTGGGCCGGGACCCCCTGACATCCCGTGCTCTCGGGGATCGCCCCCCGCGCATCCCCTTTCCCATCGGGCTGGGAGGGGGAGGATGCTCCGTAGGGTCCCAGAGCAGGCATCAGTGTTACAAAGCTCATCCCCTCGGGGGCAGTTGGAAAAGGGAGGATAGCAGGGGGGGCTAAGAAGAAAAGAATAATCCCAAAGTCTTTTTTTTTTTTTTGAGCCACCGAGAGCTCGTCCAGTCTGAATTAACAACTGCGTAAAACTAGACTAACTGCACCACCGCCCTCCCCCCGCCCCAGCCCTGGCTCCCGGCGGTAATATGGCGCCTGCGAGCGAGAGAAGCACTTTTCTCGGTGTTAAGCAGTTGAAATGTGCTCCCTGAA
>NW_008240122.1:3897797-3899326 GCF_000691975.1 Corvus brachyrhynchos
CGGGGAGGTTCCCTACAGCCAAATATGCCCCGGTTCTGCTTTTTCCTCCCCTTTATGTTGCTGTGTCTACAAGAGCATCGTACCCAGCTTCCCTCTCTATCTTATTAGAAGGAAAAAAAAAAATTAAAAACCCCGAACAAAACACCCAACAACCGACCACTTAAACCAACCCTGGGCTCTGAGGGAGTTATTCCTCGTGTCTGGAAATTAAAAGGCTCAAATCTCCTACGTGACCGTGTTGAGACACGGGAGCACTGTTCGCAGCTACTTTAAAGCGCCAGTCCCAGCTGGTTTGGAGGTCGGAGCTACTGTTCTTCAGCAAGAGAAGAGTAGTTCAGGAGGCAAACTCTGTCCCCGGGGGCTGTGTAGGCTCTCTTGCCGCCGCCTAAGTGCACCTACCAAGGGAAAAGAGAGGCAGGGCTGCTCACCGTGCTGCTTAAATGTTCTCTTCTTTCTGCTACCGGGGGCTAAGCAAGGAGTAATCTTCTCTAGCTATCCGAATAAAATTAGAAAGATGATTTAAAAAAAAAAAAAAAAAAAAAAAGAAGCTATTCTTGGCATTTGCGTCCCACTTGAGAAAAGTATCTGGGAAAAAAGAAAAGGATCTCCCAAACTCTTCCCAACACACTTGGCAATAATCTCCTTTTAAATCTTGTGTCTTGCTACCACATTAGTCTCCGTGATATTGCATTCCAAAGAAAATAGACTGGGTATTAGAAGAGGAATCCCCTCTTCCTAATGAATATTTACCCTGAGGTCATTACATCCGTAATGGTCCTTGCTAACTTACCTTGCTCCCCTCTTTCTCTGCTAGAGACTGGGATTTCAATCACAATGCCCTCGATTTTAAAGTGCCGTGTACCATTTAATGGCGGGGTGCAGGAGAGGTTAGAATATTATTGACTTCATGCAATATATAAGATGGATACATTTAAGACTTTTAACTTTTTGTTGCAATGACACGCTGTATTTTTATGAGATACCTATTATGCAGACAGAACCATTGTGCTGTAGCTGCCTCACAGTTGCTGGATCGTTTCTATCAGATGAAAGATTTTGAATAGTTTTCTTTCAACAATGCATCCTTTTGGTCTTGATACAAAGAATGTAGGCATGGTATACACTTAAACAGCTCTGTCACAGAGCAAGATTAAATAGAGTATATATCGAATCCTGTCTGCAGTATAATACGTACAGGGAACAGAATGGAGCTCCCTCCGCCGCTGAAGGAGCACATTAAGGTCTGATGTCCTGGGAGCATCTTCCAGATTTCCCTTATCTCTGATATTTCGTTAAGCTGTTAAAAATCTTTACAGACGGGCTTTAAAATGGGCTGTTTCTCGCAGAAACACGGAGTTTGATAACAGAGTCTTTTAACAAAACCTACTGCTGGCGCTCCAGTAAAGGGACAAGTTGCGCTCTATCTGGTCCCCCATCTCGGCCCCCGTGCCTGTCTCGGGCGGGCGGCTTTTTCCTGCCCCGCCGCAGAGGCGAAAGAGGTTCAGCCCAGCCCCCTGGCTGCGGGTGCC
>NW_008240122.1:3901281-3902742 GCF_000691975.1 Corvus brachyrhynchos
GGGGGGGGGGGGGAGGTGGGCGCCGGGGGCCGCCGGTGCCAGGCGTGGGGGGGCTGGGGGTGCAGCCCGGGGAGGCTCCGCGCCCGCGGCTCCCCCTCCGGTGCTCACTCGACTTGACCAAAGTGCACGTGCTGAGCCCAGCTTCCCTCTCCCCAGCTTTGTGCTCTCCGCTGATTGAGTTCCCATATTAAGCTCGAGATCCTTTCTAAGCAACTGCTAAGAAGTCAAGAGCATCCTTGCTTGCTTTCTCTCCGTGGGCTTTCATGCCCTCAATTTGTTATTCTACTGACACTTTTCTTAAAGTTAGCGCCTAGCATTGAAACATTACCAACAAAAGCCCTGGAAAATCTCTCCCTCCTCAGCACTAAATCCTCTAATGGGTCTGTGCGTGTCGAATTTTTATTTGATTTCCAATAATCTCCAGCACTTCAATATTAAACCCACCTCAGCCCAGTGCCTCACCTATGGGATATTATTCAGTGCTGCTTTGGAAAGTAGAGACGCTCAGATTTCCTTCCACGTGCACCCACTAATTTATAAATGAGTGTATACAGCTGTCTTCGTGTATATCTGTGTCTCTATATCTGCAGTAACGCTTTCATTTTGTGTCAAAATAACACATCCTGTCACTCCACGCCAAAAGTATATTTATCGAATGAAATAGCACCGCAAGCTGCATCTTCTTTATCAAACCTTCATTTCTGTTTTACCCAATTGTTAAATATCTTTTCATTTCTTTTCCTATTTTAAAATATGTATTACAGTAATTGTTACTTGGAGGTCTTTTGTGTATCTATAGCTCCTTTGATTCATATCTTTTCCTTTCTTTTAATCTTGTTATGCGAAATTATATACACATTTCTCAGGAAATCCAAGGAGCATAACTTTATTAAATAAAAACCTCATAATCCTGGAGTTTTGCTGCAAATACCAGTTTTTAAAGTACATGTTCCTAACCCATGGGTTTTTTTGAATGAAGATCCCTAAGTCCTCTTCACTTTATTACACGGATTTGGTGAAATGATTCTTCAGGCTCTCTAATTTAAATAAGTTTTAGTGTGAACTAAGAATGAACATTATCCTCTAACCTGAGGTCAAGTGAAGGGTGATTTACATGACAAAGAATAATTCCCATTTTGTCCAATATGAAACAACTTCACCTTCGGCATCATTAAGAAGAGTTTAGCACTTTCAGGGCTTTGGGGGTTGGGTTTTTTTGGTAAATAGTTGGCTATGTATAGCGCAATTTCCCTTTTATAAATCACAATACAAAGGCTGACTTCTTGTGCTCTTGAATTTCGGCATTATTTTTATAGCCTTAAGTAGAGTGAATTTGCACCTGCTGGCATTTAAACTTTAACATATTAGCTGGGGAGGATTTATCAACCCAGCGCACTGCCTCGAAGCAAATTAACAATCTTCATTAAAGTAAAGGGGGGGGGGGGGGGGGGGGGGTGGGGC
>NW_008240122.1:3902774-3903503 GCF_000691975.1 Corvus brachyrhynchos
TGACCATTTAAGACGCTGTCCTCTATCTCTCCAATCTATACAGGTTCCGAGTGGATTATTTGGGGTCTTTATAGCAGCAAAATTACCGCTTTACTCCCCCTCCCCCCAACACATATTCGCTTCCAAATTTCTACTTCTCGCCCGGCACTTTAACCCTCTCAATACCTTCTTCCCCTCCGCCTGGAGCGATGCCCTGCAGCGGAAGGTTGCGAAGGGGCAGGGGCAGCTCGACTGCGCTCCCCGTCTCAGCCTCGACGGCCTCCCGCTCTCACCCCACCTCCCTTTAAGAGCACTTCCCCAAAAAAATCAGGTCGTGCTCTTGGTGGTTTCTTGTCTCTATTTTTTGGTCACTTTCAGTTGAGCTTGCTCCCTCTCCTCGCTTCCTCACGCTCACATACTCACACACACACTACAGGAGCCCGTGAGGAAGTGATCTTAATCTAAATATCCAACTTACCAGCCGGAGGATCCTGCCTTGGGAAAGTTCTGCTCTGTTGGGTCTCAGAGTTAAAGAAACCACCGTCATCCCTCATTAAGAGCTCAGATCTTGGGGAGAGGGGCTGCTGGCGGAGGGCCACGGGCGGGGAGCTGAGCTCCCCGGCTCTGCTCGCCCGGCGGTGCCGGCTCTGCGCCCCGAAGGGACCCAGACCCCCTTCTCCGCATGCGGCTCCGGCGCTCTCGGGACCGGGGCGCCCCGGGCAGCGGCCGCGGGATTTCTCCCGTGGACAC
>NW_008240122.1:3903630-3904331 GCF_000691975.1 Corvus brachyrhynchos
TCTGCCCGGCCGCCAGCTTCCTTGGGGGGTGGAGGGGTGGTCGTGTGCTTGTTCACAGCTACACCGGGAAAGTGGGAGCGTTTCGTGTTTACAACCGGCTCTGGCTTGTATTGGTGAGATGTAGTTCAAGCAGCGCTCCTGTGTGTCGCGGGCTCTTAACTGGAGCTTTGCTCAGTCATTGAGAGCAATAGAAAGTATATGGAAATCAATATATAGACAGTGTGGAGGGCAGATAATGGATTCGAGTCAGTGAGTGTTATAATCTGCATTATGGGCTTCCTATTGTTTAGACTGAGCACAAATTTCCAAAGGGTGAAGTGTTGGGTTTGGGTTCCCCCCCCCCCGCCTTCTTCTTCTTTTTGGAGGGCTTTGTGTGTATAGGGGGAGGGGGAGTGTTAAATCCTCCTGCCACAATTATCAGAGTACACCCACTCCCCCCTTCCCGCCCGCCCCATCTGATTTTAAAGGTAGTGCTTTCACGGCGAAGCTAATGACTTTCATTTAATTGAACATGCCCTGATGTAGCGGATTGTTCTCTCAGCCCTACGCCTTTGTTGCTTTTGGGGGGAAATAAAGCTAATCAAACCTTTTGTCACGGCCAAATTCTCCCTCAGGGTCTCCCAAACATTTGTTTGAATAATTCACCTCAAGAATTGAAAATACTAATTGATTTTAAAATGCTAGCCCGGAGGGACGGGGAG
>NW_008240122.1:3904588-3906792 GCF_000691975.1 Corvus brachyrhynchos
GGGGTGGTGCCGCCGGGCGGGGAGGGGATCCCAGTCGGGGCGCCTCGGCCCCATTCAGGGAAGAATTTTGATGCGATTCATTAGAAGTAACGAGTTGACATAAGGTAAATCTACATCGAGGGGGCCTTTCTTTGAGTGCATGGGGAAGCTTCATTAACCATCGCTAACAAGGCGTGCAAATGCTCTGATTGGGCAGCTTTCTTGTAACGCCAAGGCCTTAGCAGGATGCCCACCTAATGAGGGTCACTACAAGAGACTGATAAAATATTCAAATTTTCCGTCGCACCAGGAACTTTGTACTAAAGGAGAAAGTTGAGACAACTGTGTGCTTGTTTACCTTGGGAAGGCACACTCGGGGGAGAAGGCATCTAGCTCTGACATCTCCATCTCCCAGAGAAGCCCCGAGCTGGATGGTCGCTGCTTTATGGACGTTTATTTGTTAAATTCGTCAACAGATTTTCCCCCGCCTTCTCTCCCTCTCCCCCATTCTAATTGTGTTTCTCTCGGGCTTAATGCGCTGATTAATAAATAACCTGTCTGCGAGGTTCCACACTTTTTTTTCCTCTTTTCTTTCCTTTTTTTTTTCTTGAAGAATTATTAAAATCAGCCTGATGGCTTTAATGATACGTCAATCATTTCAAAGTTGCTGCTTGTTGCTAATATGTCAGACTCTGTACACATCACTGCTACTTTCCTCACTGCAGCGTTTAAAGCCTGTCCCCTCCTCCCCCCGCAATTTGTTTCTTCAAGTTTTCATCGCTAGGTTACGATTTCTAATTAGAGCTAAGTATTTCACTTAATATTTAATTTAGACGCCCAGCACATATATCATACCTAGATCAGTCAATCAAGTGTCCCTTGTTGATAATGCAACATCATTAAGAGTTGTGTTTAATTCAGGAGAAAGCGACTGTACAGCTGCTTCTGTTGCAGAGCAGGTAACTTTCGACTGGCAGGAGCTGCCAACAGATCCAGAGAGATGGGGGAAAGCAGCCCAGCCCAGCCGGGAGGCGGCTGCGGCTCCCTCACCTCCTCGGGAAAGTTTTGTGCTTCCCAAGCCGTCATCTCACCAAGGAGGCGAGCTGCACTCCTTTTCTCACTTTTTAAAAAAAGTAATTAAAAAATTGTTGGTGTTTCACGTTTCCCTCATCCAGCCTCGGTGTTTACGCAAAATAAAGCGTGGGAGAGGTCCCCGGAAGTTTAACTTGGAAGCTGGAGCAGTATTTTGGACCACTAATTAAATACCCCCTCGACTTCTTAAGCCAATCCAAGCAACTAAAAAAATATCAATTGCCACTTGTTTGTTATCACGACTGGCACAGCACACACGGCATCCACAGGGCTCTGTTACAGGAGCCTGATGGGCCACATCTTACACACCCATCAAATGCGCATTCATTTATCCCGAGAAATCGTGACTAAAGAAAGAGAGGAAGAAAGACAGAGGGAAGGAAGGAAGGAGGAAGAGAGATGTGTGTTTAAAGACAGCATCCGTGCAAATTTTTTCGGCACTTGCTTCTGAAGACTGACAAAAATCCAGTTAAATCGTTATATTAATAATAGAAAAAGCCTAACAAGACTAACGCGATGGGTTCTCCTTTACCTGCCCCGGACTCTCCCTTTCTCCCACCCTCGCCTTCCCCCTCGCCGCGGCCGCAGTGCTGCATTTTCCTCTTGCCGGTACCTCGACCGCTACGCCCCAGCCCCGTCTGAACCCCTGCCTCCCCGATAAAAAAAAAAAATAATCAGCGCTTGCAAGCGTCGACTGAGTCACTCCCGAGTCAGGATTAAGGGGCACTAACTAGGCAGCAGAAAATCGCAGCCTCCTGGAAGCGACCATCAAAACAAGCAGTGAAATAAAAGAGCTTCTCTCTCTGCTTCCCTTCCTCTCCCCAGAAAAGTCCTCCAGGTTGGCAGCCCGACACACACACACACACACACAACTTCGTAGGGCTCCCTCCGGAAGAGAGCACTGGCTTGCCCGGGTTTGTTTAGGGGGAGGTTTTTGGGGAGAAGGGGAGGGTTGCTCCCCTGCCCTGCAGAGCCACATGTCATTCTGAAACAATAAATCATGTGGGACCAAGTAAGATTGACTGGAAACGGACGGCAGGTTCCCCGGCCTGGAGAAGACGGCTATCGTCAGCGCACGGGGACCCCTCCTTACGCGGCCCCGGACCCCAGGCCCCAGCGCGGGGGTGGGGAAG
>NW_008240122.1:3907044-3909197 GCF_000691975.1 Corvus brachyrhynchos
CAGCCAGCAGCTGCAGTCATTAAAAGCCATTTACACCCTGGCCTCCTCACACAAAGCTGGAGCGCCAACAATTATCTGCTTGCACATTTCAGGACATGAGAGTGTGTCCCTAACAGGCTTAGGGGAGCGCTGAATCCCCGGCCGGGCTGGGCAAGCGCGGGATCCGCTCCCCGAGGTCTCGCTAACGACCACCGCGCCTCGGTGACCCGCGTCTTCCAGCCGCGGGAGCCGGCGGAAACGTTTGAGGATGCTGGTTCCGTCCTTGTAAGAGCCTCTGGCTAGCAGAGCTCCCTTGCTGGACCTTCGCGGCACAGAGAGGAGAGCGGGCTTCAGGAAGACCTTGATATTAGCTGATAGGCAGGGTTGTGGGTTTGTTTGGTTTTAAACACACACGCACACAGAATAGATGCATTGAAATACCCTACAGAAGGATACTGTGGAAGAAAGATTTACGCCACAAATGCAGTTGTTACATGTTTCACATGTCGGGGGAAGGGGGGGGGGAGGGAAAAAAAAAAAAAAAAAAAGAGGGGGGTGAAACAAAAGACAGAGGGAGAAAGAAAGAATAAATATATGTAGAAGCTTTCAGAGATTCATCAGGAATACTAATAGAGGGGTTGCAACCTATAGCTGAACGACCAGTGTATGATAGTCCGTGAGATTAAAAAAAAAAACCAACCCAAAACAACAGAGGCTGTTTGGATGTTATTCTGGAAATACATTTAAGGTAGTTTAATTTGTAGCTCGAAGAAAAATTGAATCAAATATTAAGAAACTCCCGCAGGAATTCCCCCCACTCTCCCCTCTGTAATCCTTTACATAAAAGGAAAGGATTACAATGAAAAAGATTTTGTGTGTATGTGTGTATTAAAATCTTTGGCTAAACATATTGTTGTCCAGTTAATACCTCCAAGTCGATTTGTAGAGGGGCAAATTCCCTCCTTAGCTGTACGACTGGAACTGTGAGCCAGGGAAGGTGGGAGGGTAAAAAGAAGTTTTTCCCAAGTCTGTTAACAGAAGTGCTTAAGCAGATCACTAAAAATTAAGAGGGCGAATTATTTCCATTAGGACTATGAAGTCATGTAGCACACCGATGACAGTTTAGTGGAAATCAGATGAATGTGTAATACAGCGAGCTTCTTCCAGTCCAGCAGCTCTTCCAACTGGACCTATTCATCTGCCACTTGGAATTATTTCACGAGGAGTGCGCTGTGAAAGGATCACAACCAGTTTGGAGCGCAGCTAAAGAACTTCTACCACCCATAGCAGTATTATTACTATCCTTCGGATAGGGCAAGTCACGCTATGTTTTCACATTTTAATTGTAATATCTCACTTCCCCCCCTCCTTCCCTCCATTGATGTCTGAAAGTAGTTTGGGCTCCAAGCCTCACCCCTCGATCTCCATCGGAATGCAGAAAAGATCTTTAAAAAAGTTTTGAATTCCTCAATGATTTTTCTTCTAGAAAGGCGGCTTAGGATAATTATTTCAGCTTTATTGAGGGCAGATTAGTTGAAGTCTGGATGCTGCGTTTCAATACTCGTTGTACATGCCTTTACAATGTCGGTATTGTTTGCTACTGTGTGTGAACCTATTCAAAATATACACTTTTTAACACCAAGCAAAGTCCTGTCTAAATATACACAGTAAGTCTGGAAAGATGTCCATGACCCGTACAAATCTCTGTAAATCACACTTCCATAGCTACAGAAACCAAACAAAAGAGTTACCAGCTCAAGATGCTGATTAAATCTTCTTAAAAGCAACATACCTAATAATAAATATAGTTGCATGGTAGCAAGGTCTGACGACCCAGCTGTGTCTTACTGAGGGATGGACTCAAACCATCACCGCGGAGATTTTCTCTGCTCTCAAGGAAAAAAAAAAAAAAAAGGGGAGGGGGGGGCTCAAATCCACTTTGGCTCGCATCCCTTTCCTGTTCCCCGCACAAGAGCCTTGCAAGTTCGGGGTAGAAATTGCGGGGGAAAGGAGAGGTGCGGTGTAAAGCCCCGGCGGATTTGGGGGTGAGGAACAGCCTCGCAAGGTCGCCGGGCTCCGGAGAAAGGAAGGGGCGAGAGGAGGTGAGGGGAGTGGGAGGAGGAAAGCCAGAATGCAAGAAAAACAAAGTGAAATGAGGGAAGAGAAAGGAGAGG
>NW_008240122.1:3909337-3910379 GCF_000691975.1 Corvus brachyrhynchos
CCTTCCGCGGAGAGGGGCAGGGAGCGGGAGAGGGGAGGAGAGACTCTTCGGTGAACCAGGGCTAAACCCAGCCTGTACTGTATGCGCCTGCTTCTGGGAGGGTCACCGGCGTGAGGATGGGTCTAATGATCTCATCTTTCTTTTCTTCCCCGGCACTATTAGTGCTCAGATAGGCAGAATGAAGTGAAACTACGTGCAAATCATGTGTAAATTGTCTCAGTTAGGAGCCCTTTATCCGAACGTGTATCCCAGCCTGGCCCATTTACTTTTCCCCCATATCTCCTTTAGCTTTAACGAGGCTCGTTAAGATCACAATAATATTCCACCCTCTAATTGCTCATCCCATTCAACAAATATGTGCACACTGCTTTTCGCATTATTTGATCCCTTATTTAGGAGGGGTGTGGAGAAGGAGGGGGAGAGACAGGGAGAAGGGGAAGTGCTGAGATTAGGAGTTGCAAAGATTAAGGAGGAAAAAAAAAAATCCAAACAACAAACCAGGCTTTTCCACCAACCGCCCGGCTTCCCTCCCCCCCGTGCATTTGGGCGAAGTGGTAAAAACCTTCCTTACGTACTCCGTAATGATTGGCAGGGCTGACAGTGATTGGCAGCGGCTGCCATGGCAACGCCACAACGACACTCAGAAGACCAATAGAAAAGCGAAACAAAATGTTTCAGCGCTGCACTCACTGTGGATTTAGGGGAGATATTATGAGGCTGTTGTCATTAGGGCGATCGCTGTTGAATCACTGAATCCTGACTCGGCGGCGGCGCGGGGCCGGGTGTGTGTGAGTGCGAGTGCGTGTGGGGTGTGTGTGAGCGCGCGTGTGCGTGTGCCCGCGTGTGCGTGTGAGTGTGTGTGCCCCCGTGCCTCTATGTGGCTGTGTGTGCGTGTGCGGGTGTGGATGCGTGCGCGGTGCGTGTGCCCTTTCCTCCCTTCTTCCTCCCTTTCTTTCTTTTCTCCTTGATTTATCTCCCCCTCTCCCCGGTCATCCCATGGTGTTCAGGTCCCCTCTAGAGCTTTATCCCACCCATTTCTTCT
>NW_008240122.1:3910711-3911290 GCF_000691975.1 Corvus brachyrhynchos
CTGGGGAGACGCGGGAGGAGACTGGAGACATAGAAAGGCGGGGGAGGTTCCTCTGGTCGCTGCCGGTGGCGCCGGGGGCATGCGAGGCCATCAACAAGCACGAGTCCATCCTCCGCGCCCGGGCGGTGGTGGCCTTCCACACGGGCAACTTCCGAGACCTCTACCATATCCTGGAGAACCACAAATTCACCAAGGAATCCCACGGCAAGTTGCAGGCCATGTGGCTCGAAGCGCACTACCAGGAGGCCGAGAAGCTAAGGGGTCGCCCGCTGGGGCCGGTTGATAAATACAGGGTGAGGAAGAAGTTTCCGCTGCCCAGGACCATTTGGGATGGCGAGCAGAAGACGCACTGCTTCAAGGAGAGGACTCGCAGCCTCCTGAGGGAGTGGTACCTGCAGGACCCTTACCCCAACCCCAGCAAGAAAAGGGAACTGGCTCAGGCCACGGGGCTCACCCCCACGCAAGTAGGCAACTGGTTCAAAAACCGAAGGCAAAGAGACAGAGCAGCGGCGGCTAAAAACAGGTCAGTGGGGCTGCGGTGCCACGCTCCGGGGCGGGGGGCGAGGTGGGCGGCGGGAC
>NW_008240122.1:3911572-3913140 GCF_000691975.1 Corvus brachyrhynchos
GAAAAGCCGAGGCAGGCTGTGAAGTTCAGAGCGGGTTTCGGCGGAGCCGGCGGCTCCGCTCCAATTGTTCGTGCTCTGCATGCGCAGCGGGACCAGCACAGGCATAGCCCCAGAGCTCTTAGGCTCACGGAGAAGAGAAAAAAACAAACAAACAAAAAACATTTAAGAGACCGGGAATCTTTTTTCTCCCTGAATCTCCATTTCTGTGTTTACACCACATGGCGACCTGGCCTCCTGGTCGTGTGTTTCCTGTGCATTTACGCTTGCATTTATTTGCGTGTCTGTCGGTGTCTTTTTTCTTTTTTTTTTTCCCCTTTCTGTTTTGCCATGATAAAAGCGAGGCAACCTTCTTCCTTTCTTTTGCTTTTTTTTTTTTCTTTCTTTCTCGTTACTCTCGTAAAAGTTATTTTGCAACTGAAAATGGACCCTTAATCAAGTTTGACATATTGGTTTTATTTTAATTTAAGTTTCGCTACCACTGTAAGCGTGTAAACAAAAACTTCTTGTTCTTGTAAATGCTGTCTCTTAAATTCCTCCTAATTATAGCACTGGTGCTATTGATTAAAGATTCTGTAGGAGAAATGCAACCTAAAAGTGCCTCGTTATTTAATTTCCATTAAATGGAAAACAGATCAGCTTAGGACTGTAAATAAACAGAAGTTGCCTACGGATGCTTTTGTTGACTCAACGCTGTTGACAGCAGATGAATGAACCAGGATTTGTAAATGGGAGAAAAATCAAAGACTCTGAAATTAGACAACTTAAAATAATGAGAAATGTAGAATAAACAGGCTACATTTTTTCTGCTCTTTTCAGGAAGTTAAATAAAAAATACCCCGGTGAGAAGCATTTGCGCGAAGAGTGTGTTTTGATTCACCCTGGCAATCCTAGGCGCTAGAGGTTGAGGCTGGCTGCTCAGTCCAGGACTTTTAGCTTTTATCCCTGAATTGGGCTTTCTTTGGGTTTCGAGTGGAATAAACAGACCCAGAGGAATATTTACAATATGCCAGGGAACCTAAAAATTATTTATTGCCTCTTTAAAAAAATATTCAAAGGTAATATTCCCTTAAGCGTTGACAATGTACGAACGTGCACTTTAAAGCTGATTTTGGCTTTCAGATGAGAAAAGGACTTAAATTTCGAGGGGAGAGAAGCGTTGTGTTCCACAATCTCCTTCTTTTATTTTATTCATAGCGCTGCGTCCCTGGGACAGGACCTCCCTCCATCCCTGCCTCAGACCCCAGAGTGTCTGTGCACTGGAAAATATTTAGGCAGGTATTGGCCAGGGCACAAAATGGGGGTCCAGTACGATCCTTGTCCACTACGGACCGCTCCTTGAAGCTTTTCGCGGTGTCCAAGTGTTAAGGGGCTCACCCACACACGGTTTCTCCTAGGCCCGCCGTGCTGCGGGGATGAATGAATGGCGCTCCGGGAAAAGAGAAGGCGCTGCTCGTGTTTTCCAGAAGTGGGCTCAAGGAAGAGCTTGTCCCCGCGCTCCCCGTCCCGTTTCAGACCGCGGCCCCTGTCGCTGTGTGTGTGCCGGGCGCCGTCCCCCCGAGGCGGCCTGC
>NW_008240122.1:3913451-3915927 GCF_000691975.1 Corvus brachyrhynchos
CGACCACCAGCGTCTCCAGTTTGACAGAAAGAGCCGAGACGGGCACCTCCATCCTCTCGGTAACCTCCAGCGACTCGGAATGTGATGTATGATATCGGAAAACAAACAAAAAAAATCCAAATCCAAACAGCCAAGCACCCTCTCCCCATCCCGAGCAAAACAAACCGAGGCAACCTAGAATCAGGACACACACACGCATGCACGCACACACACAGCCGGGAGGAAAGAAAAGGCCAAACCCGACCCAAACATAATAGCAAACAAACAGACAGGGATCAGAGAATCCACCACCACCACCACCGTCAGCCAACACCACCACCAAGAGATGGAGCTAAAACTTCAACAGTCACAAACGCTGGTGCTGCAGCGGGAAGGGTGGGGGGGAGGGGGGGCGGGAAATAATAATTATTATATATATAAAAAGAAAGGAAAAAAAAAAAACAAAGCAAAAGTGACAATTGTATTCTTTTTAGGACAAGCACGATTTCTCCTTTGCGCTTTTCCATGGACGCATTTCACCCACTTGCATGATGATGATGATTAAATTTGTATCTGGGAAAAAATATTCTCTATAGTAAAAGAAAACAAACAGAAACCAGACAAACAAATGCAAACTCCGATCGAATTTGTACAAAAATCAAAAATAAAAAAAAATTTAAAAGGAACTCCTTGAAGAGGGAAATAACAAATGTTTATCGCCTTTTTGTTGGTCCTATTTCTCTCTTTTTCTCTCTTCCTCTCTTTTTCTCTCTCTCTTTTTTTTTTTTTTCTTTTTTTAGTCCAAGTGATGGTCCAGCCAAGATGCAATTTTCTGTTTTTTTGTTCCGCAGACAATCATTTTATTCGTAAGCACCTTTTTTTCTACACTTCTGTCACTGCCTGTGTGGGTACTGGTTATAAATGTGGAAAAAGAATAGTTATGACTGTAACAGATTTTTATTTTTATTTCAAAATTTTATATGAATTATGTATATCTTAATGATGCGGTCATTTTCCCAGTTTGTAATATATGTGTAGAAATGCTTGTATATGATATTTGCTCTCCTCTTTCTTTCTTCCTCCCCTCTCTCTATCTCCCTCCCACCCTTTCTCTCTCTCCTTTTTATTTTCCTTGACTCGGTGTTCCTTGCACAAACTTAGCTGTCAAAATCTGACGTGCTAAGTTTTTAAAAGGGACCTCAGTGATAGAAAAAAAAAAAAAAAGCAAAAAAAAAAAGCTTAGTGTGCAACTGTAGTTATCTTATGCAAAAGCTATTTTGAGTATTTCATAGCAGCTTTGGGGGGTCTCTTCTTAAACTCCACGTAGGACGCTTAAACTATTGTTTCCTTAACTGCGTGTTTATCTATATGTACAAACTTTCTAAATCAAATACAGTATTCCATTTTCTTATCTACCCAGCGATGTTGGTGTTTCTGTCCGCCACGGAAAATCACTCCTTCCCCGTGGGCTCTCGCCCCGCACTCTGTCCCGCCGTGGGGCGCGCAGCGCTGCGCGGCCCCTGCTCCCCTTCGGCCCCCGCCTTCCCCGGCTCTGCGGGACACCCCGGAGGGATTTTACAGGGACGAAGCGACCCTGCGAGGAGGCTGAGGGCAGCAACAGGGACACAGTGCGGCGATAGCGGCGGCGGCGCGGGGCACGGCCGTGTCCCTCCGTGTCCCCTCAGACACCGCGGGCTCCATCATTTCCCCCACCCCGGTCATTTTTTTGTGCACTGCGAGCTAGAAAGCTTTCCCCGACCGCCTGTCTGCAAGGACGGGTGTCTCCAGAGAGCGGTTAAGACATTTCGGGATTTGTTTTGTAGCTTTAAATGAAAACAAAAACAAAAACTCCTCGCCCTTAACGGGTTGCAGCTCCTCCCCTCGAATCCGGAGTATATTGTAATGTGCTGAAAGAAGCCTTTATTTGCATGACTAACAGTATTTCAGCATCTTTCTTTCTTCCTTTTTCCCTCTTTTTTTTTTCTTTTTCCTTAAAGTTTTGCTTTGCCCTGGGCAGATTATTCAGCCGTGAATTAGCAAGAGGTAAATTCTAAACTTGTTTTTACTTGAAAATACAATTTTGAATATTACCAGGGATTTAGAGAGAAACGTGCCTGGAATTTCTTGACCATTTCCAAACTAATATGGACTTCCGATCTACCTTTGTGTTGCCCGAGTCCTTTCTCCCTCTTTCCTCCTCTTTTTTTTAAGTGAAGTCCGAGCTAGGTCCACGGAGAGACATAGGATTCGCATGGACTCTTCCCCCCCTCCTCCCTTCCCCCCCACGCCTCAAGAGGCTACCCGTGCATTTGGGACAACCGCCATAGGGCGCGAGAATTTAGACCAAGCCACTAAGGGGTAATTTTAAGGAATAAGCTGATATGTGAATAAGTTCACACACCTGAGGTTCCCCTGAGGAAAAGCCGCGCGTGTGCGCGCAGCGAGCGCATAGGGGACACGTCCCCGTGTGTGGCGGGAGCCACCGCGGGAAGGACAC
>NW_008240122.1:3915959-3917288 GCF_000691975.1 Corvus brachyrhynchos
CCCCCGGGGCGTCGCCGGCCGGGTCTTCCCCACAGGCAGCTCCGGCCGTGGCACTGGCCCGTCGCCAACACGAGTGGGGAGTTAATAGAAAATAAATTCCGGTTGTACGAAACTGAAATGGTCGGGAATTGCCTGGGGGCAGACACACAACAGGGCTCCCGTGTTCCGCGTGGGTGGTGTGATGGACCTAGTTCTTCCCCTCCCCCACGAGGCTGTTTGAAGGGAGAAATATTACCCAGGAGGGGATAAAAGGTTTCCCAGTGGCCGGCACCCTCGCCGGGTCTCAAGCTAGAGCCTGGGCTGCTTTTTCTTTCCCCGCCGGCAGAGAGTCAGCGGAGAGGCCTTTAGAAGAACAAACTGGCTTTCCAGTCACCCCCGGGTGATTTGGGTAGGAAGATCTTTGATGTCGGTACATTGTTTTTAAGAGCAGTATTTCTGTTCCTGTCTGGTAGCAGTGTCGTTCTCATTCAGCAGTATTTTTAACGGAATTTAATACCTGAAAGGATTCAGAGGCGTGAAAGTTTGGGACACCATTTTTTTCTTTCTTTTCATTTTCGCGTCTCTAAGCTGCAGCTAGAAGGCGTCAAGCCCGCAGCAATAATCTACCTCAGTTCAGCCTTACACTGATAGCTTTGGATTTTTCTTCCCTCTGATTATTCCTCCCGAAGATTGCCCCGTCGTGCCGTGGGTGTTAGGGGAGGCCAGAGATCTCCCTTAGCTTCGCCCCACCAGTGCCTGGCCTTAAGCTCCAGCACAGTTTAAGCTTAAGGGCAGGGCCTTTCCTCCCACGCCATTTGTCACCCCCGTCCCCAAAAAGTTGCTCTTTCGGTCGGATCCCCAGCCGAAACCTGAAGGAGGAGCTGCCCCAGCCGCGCTGGGGGTGTCCGCCTCTCCCGGGAGCCGGCGGGGTTTGTAGGGGGAGAGGACAGACGCTCGTCCAGGGGGCGTTGGTGCCTGCACGGTTTCGGGGTGCCGAGGGTGCAGCTAATGATATGCCGTTTCAAAGCCGGGCTTCGTAATGGATAAATGATGCTGTTCTAGGATTTGCATAAAAAACTTGAATGGCTGATTGAGGTGTAAATCTATGAAAAGCTGCGTTTAAGCCTTCTCACCCACTAAGTCCATCTGCCCCGGGAAGATAGGGCCTATCGAGCCCCGCCAAACTGGAGGGCTGCCTCCTCCCTGCCCCTGGCCCGGCATTATCCACAGGCCCTCTCCAGCATTAGTTTATTATCCGCGCCGAGCCCGGCCGCTGATTAAGATGAAATTACTCGGAAGCTGAAGTGCGTCTGATCAATATTTAAGAGAAAGCCGGAGGACAGGAGGCAG
>NW_008240122.1:3917325-3920734 GCF_000691975.1 Corvus brachyrhynchos
TCGCCCACCGCCGCGGGGGCACTGCCCCGCCCCGCCCGTCGGACGTCGGGCCGAGACGAGCCGGTTCCGGAGCAGTTTGGAGACGGTAGTTAACCCCCTCACGGCCCACTCGTCGCCTATAACACTGCTCTAACACTGCCTTCATCCCCAGCTAGCTGCGGTTTGTGGATCCACCGGCGTGCGTGCCACCCGGCGTGGAGGTCTGGGGACCACCGACGCCACCTGCCTCCCTCCCTCCTTCCCTCCCTCTCCGTGGTCGCTGCCCGAGCCCTTTAGCATGGCTGGGGGTCCTTTGTGTGCCTCCTGGGCTCTGGCTGCTGCTGGCCCTCCACGGTAAGGCGTGGGCTTCGGTCACCCCCATCTCTCTCTGTCTGATCAATTACAGCAGCCTTTTCGAGGGACTTGAATCTGCTTGCCCGTTGCCCTTAATTTTTAGCATACCCGGATGAGGTTACTGCCCCGGCCCGAGGTGAAAAGAAATGTGGACGTTGGTGCCCTGGTATTGCTCTGATTTCCTCGGTTAGCTGAGCACAACTTTCTATTCGTGTTTATTCATGCAGTTTCTTATTGAGCTCCACATCGCAAAAAAAAGTGTGTAGGGAGAGGATAGACAAACATTGCCTTTTTCTAGAGCACACACACGCACACGGGTGTGCAGTCTGACACACACGCACACACGCACGAGCACAAAACGCAGAGGGTCACACCACCACCCTGCAGAGAGCCAGATACACACAAGTTTGTAAATGGTGTATAAAAAAGGGGGAAATGAACCAAACCATCCAGTTGCAAACTGACCAAGGGATGGAGAAGGCAGGGAGGCGGGTGTCTGTGTGTCTCTGTGTGTGCAAGAAGGAGTTGGGAAGGGAAAGCACTAAGGATATTACCAACAATCGTGGTAAATATTCTCTTCTAGCCACGGTAATGACAAAAGGCAAGGGCTGTCGTGTTATAGCTGTGATTAAATGACACGAAAGGCATTTGTGTTGCTGTGTCTGGAGGAAGGACGGCTGCGAGGTTTTGTTTTCGATGCTGTTCTTTTTTATTTTGAAAGCAAGGTAGTTTCAGACCAGGTGGCTTCAAAGTGGTTGGTACCTCGCGACCTGCAAGAGAAGAAGGATATTAAAAAGTATTAAATAAAGTGTAGACGTAAATACCTCCAAGTGCATGGTTAGAATCACCTCGCTGAAGTGGCAGAATCGTTTCTCCCTGCGACAGACAGGTCCTTTGCTGAACAGGTAGAAAAAGTGAGACGAGAATTACACTACAAGTCAAGATTTACGTCTAAATTCGGACTACGACTGGCTTTAATTCCAGTCCTAGTTATTAGAGGGTAATTTAGCTATACTGCAAGTATTTGGTTGGGTTTGGTGTTTTGGGGTTTGTTGTTGGGGCTCTTTTCTTTGGTTGGTTGGATGGTTGTTTTGTTTTGTTTTGTTTTGACCCCGTAGAAACATCATTAGGGGAAGTTCATTTAATAATAAGGTCAATTAAAGAATATTTTTTAGAATTGCTTTCCTACTGGATTAACCTCTCTAGCAATATCTGGCAACAATAAAGTTACGCTGCAGTTTGCCAAAACTCACCAATTTCGACACGACCTGAAGGAGCGTGTGTAATTGTGTGGGTGTGTGTATGTGTGGACAAGGGTGAACCCACACATTCACAGAGCGTGGCTAGATGGGTGGAGCTGGTGGGGTGGAGCTGATGTATGTAATGTCCACACACAGAGAGGCATATATATGTGTACACACATATGCATGTTTTCAGATTAAAGGAGCTCTTGTAATATCTTGTAGAACATTAAATATTCCCTTTAAATATCTAAATAGGTCAGTAATACAGTTCAATAACATTGGAGGTGTCTGTATATTCTCTCTCTTCAGTCTGTGATAAAACATTCTTTAAGACTATTGGGATTTTACACTGTAATTCTATTAAATAGTAATTGAAGGGTCGCGAGAGGCTATGATACAGGATCAGCAGTGTGTAAGCCATCCGTTTGAACTTTAATTTGGAATCATAGGCAGATGGGATCACGGCCTCTTTGTGGTGCTCGCAGATTTAAAACTAGCCGGCACATGGAGGGGGAAAAAAACCTGCAATGCAGATTCATTCATTAAACATGAAAGGTTAGTGCTAGAGAGGATAAACGTTTAGACGTCTAGGTAAATACAGAAATACACTTCACTTCCCTCCCTTCGATCCTACCATTACCCCCAACTATCTCAGTTACTGATTTTCTATTGTTATTACAAATAACTTTTCTTTATATGCCCAGTGGGGATAAGCATAGCTGAATGACTTATTTATACCTGCATCACAGTCTGCCTGTGAAACTTTAATTCCGCTTGCAGCCAGGGGGGAAAGCCAGATTTATTTATTTATTTGTTTATTTGGGTTTTTTTATTTACTGTTTTGCTACCTCTTCCTTGTTCCTCTTTGGATCCTTTTAAAGCTCTCTTGGAAAGATTGTCATAGCCAAGCCCCGCTGCACAGGGGACACGGCAGAGAAGGAGCAAGCTGTTTTCTAATATGGAAAAATTAAATTTCAAAAACCCAATAAAGCCCAAAGAGAAAAGGTGTGGTATGAATTGATCTGCCTAGGCTGGGAGGAGAATGATAATAGTCACATTCTGGAGGGGGAGCCGTGGGTTCTGCTGCTGCGTGTGGCGGGGAGCTGCTGAGCGCGGCCGAGGTGGCGTGGGTGTGAGCCCGCGGGTGTGCGCCCGTGGCTGTGTGTTGGTGAACTCTTAGGCCCGACGTTGCAGTTCCACCTTATCTGAAAACAAAAGACTTTCCAACTGAAAGAGTCAAATCCGCCCCTCCTCCTCTCTTCCCTGGCTGTATCGTATTAAAAAGGAGCTTTCATTGTTTATTTCTAAATATTTGTGAAGCAGACAGTCTATGGGTTAACCTAATTAACACATCCATACTGTATATTAGTGGACCAAACGGTACGACGAATTTCTAATGCGGTGGTTGAATGTGATAGTCATTTCTGTGTTACAGGAGATTACAGCAACACTGGAGCATTTCCAGATTGTAGATGGTTTTAGATGTTGAATTTCCAGATGAGTATTTACCATCATAACTAATTTAAGACCATTATTAAATAGAAATTCTCAGCAGGGCTCTTTAATGATGGAACACGTTACTAATTACAGAGTTTACGCTCTGTTTTGGCTAAGCAGTCTAGAGGGATGGGATTGTGCTCTGCATGCAAAGCCAATATTACTAACGAGGAGGCATCATACCCCTAACATTTCAATCATATTATTAAAGAAAGCCACTTCTTGCCTTATCTGCGCGAGGAGATAGCAAGAGCGTTTTGTTTACCGGGCTCCCGAGCTCTGAAAATAGCTGGAATGGAGAGCGGGATCCCTCCCCTACCTCCCCCTACTCCCAG
>NW_008240122.1:3920826-3922861 GCF_000691975.1 Corvus brachyrhynchos
CCGCTCTCCCAAAAGTCACGGGCGCAGGTACGCACACACCGGGCAGCTACACAGAACCGGCGTGTGCGGGGAGATGGGTGCACTCAAGTGAGTAAAGGGTATGTAGGAGCAATTTTGGTGTTCTCACTCTCCCTCACTCCTCTGCTCCCCGGGGTCCACGTCCCGGGCAGCGGCCGGTGCGTTTCCCCTGGAGGCCCAGACGACGCTCCCGTCGAAGCCCGAGGAAGCAGATCACCGCCACGAGGTTTGTATTAAACTAGGAAGGTGTGTTCAGGGCTGGGAGAGAATGACCCTGGTGAGAACGGGGCAAGTGGGACTCCGGGGTCCCCGTCTGGAGGAGCCCCTGTTCCCGCGGCTCTGTCCCCTGGGCCATCCCGCACGTGCGGGACCAGTGCTCGCCTGCCCGAGCTATCTTTGAGACTGCAATACCTTTGGAGACACGAAGAAAAGTAGAGCTGTAGCTTATTTACTCATCTCAGTGGGTCACCTAAAACTGCATTTAGTTTTCCTGACAATGGCAATTTTCCTCTTACGGAGCTACTTCCTGGCCCACCTCCCTTCCCTCTCCAGGTTACGGAGCACGTTGTTGTGTTCAGACTCGGTGTCAGTACGGCGTTTTCGTTGTCCTTGAAAGGACGACAGACGGTTCTCAGCCTATTTTCATTCTCGCTATCCATTAATGTATTTGATCTGGACGATTAATAAGTACCGAGGACAGGTTTGCAATATCCTGCTATTATGTTCAGTGTCGTTTCTGCCCGAGTAAAGACTTTTTGGATTGGCTCTATCTGCTTGTCTTAAAAAGGTGCAATATCCACTCTCTGTACAGATGAGATGCACATATATTTGTATATAGAGACAGACAGGAACACAGAAACACATTTTCTCTTTACACACGTACGTACCTGCAAGAACAGTTGGATACGTTCCACACATCCCCTAGCCACCTGGCCTTACAGAAGACGAAAATCGAGGAGGCACAGGAATACAAGCCAAAGGCCAGAGGCTCAATAGGTTCCCCCCTCTCCTATTCTAAAGAACCTTTTTATGCCATCTAAACAACAATCTAAACATAAAAATCTTCAAATGGATTTGAGGGAAATTAAATTGTCTCCCCCCACTGTGTGGCTGTGAGCGAGTCAGACTGTGTTAACTTCTAAATGGATTCTCTCAGTTTGTCTACTTATGTGTTTTACTGCAGCGTGTCTTGTTCAATAACGCAGGATGTGGCACTCGGTGAAAATCCGGCCGCTCTTTTTGGGGCCTCGCTGCTTGCCGGTGTCGAGGAACTTCCATCTCCGAGGCCGGGCCACTGGACGGAGACCCTGTCCCTGCTGCTTCGGGGCCCTCCGCACGGGGCGGTTTCTCCCGGAACTGGGACTCCCCCATCCTCCCGGCAAAGCTAAGCACAGGGCAAGCCCCGGAGGTGGACGTGCATCCCCTCGGAGCACGCGTCCCGCTGCCGTCGCGGCACAGCCATCGCGGGGGAAGGACGCCCGCCCGGGGCTGCCGTCTGCCCTCGGCGCTTTGACCGCCCCCCGTCAGGCGGACCCTGCCGGGACCGTGCCGAGCCGAGCCGATCCGGGCCGGAGCGCTGCCCGCAGCTTCCCCTTCCCGGCGGGGCCTTCCCGCCCCGGCGTCCCGGGCGCCGTGTCCCCGCCGCGCCGCGCTCCCGCCGCCACCGACGGCGCCTCAGCCCGTTTGGAAACTGACTCATTCTGTAAATAATCTTTGACGTCCCCACAAAGCCGCCCTTCGAGAGGAGTTTATTAGCACGGAGCCATTAAAACAGATGTCATGTTAGCTTCCCCGTGACATTTGGGTGACACATCTCTCCCGATGAATTGCTAATTGTCTTCCCGCCCGCAGTAAACATCCCGCTCCATTGTCTGCGCTCAAGAGAGTTTCTGAAGCAAAATACAGTCCTGCGCGGCGGAGAGACCTCGCCGTGCGCCTCCCCGACCCCTGCCCCGGCCCCGCGTCCCGGCCCCCTCGGTCGCACAGCTACCCTTCTTCCGCCCCTCAGACCCCGTCT
>NW_008240122.1:3923003-3924307 GCF_000691975.1 Corvus brachyrhynchos
CTCCCACCGTCTCTTCCCTTCTGGCATAACACCCTTTCCCAGCTCCTCCGAATTGTTTATTTTGCCTGGAACAAAAGGTGTGTGTGGCGGGGTCGGGGGAGGCGGCCCATTTCCAGCAAAGTCCAGGCACGGCGGTGACATAAGTCTGTCATTTTCGGATATGAAAAGCAGGGATGTGAAATGCCGAGCCTTCTCCTCCTTATTCCCTGGTGAAGGTACTCGGAGGAAGCTGTCAGAGGGCTTTGAGAGGATAAGACAGAGCAGTCTTAAAGAGGAGCTTTGCAGCTGAGTGGCTGACTGAATCCGTCTTACCTACGTACGTAAGGTTTCATATTCATAGCCGTTGTCTGTACGTTGATACATAATCTCTCGCCCTTGTTAATTCTCAATAGATGCAGAGATAACTAATCCTCCCAGATAGATAGACACGGGCAGATTACGTGAGTGCAGTCTATCTACCTATCTGCCTGTATAGCCCCACGCCCATACATACAAGCACGTAAAGCGTTTTCACTGCGTTTTCTACCGCAGGAGTGCACAGAAGTGAGCAGATACAGGGTCCGACGCCTTGCCTAGCAGATATGGAAGTATTCGGCGAGAATACACATACATGTATCACTCACAGATTCGGGGCTACTTGTTGTTAGAGTTTTTATGTCCTGCACCCACTATCTCTCCCTCTCCTCCTCCTCAGTGTACTTGAGTTTTATACAAACACGTACAAGCTTTCTTAGTGAGGAAAATTACGGAAAGAGGGAGGCTAAAGATTGGGTAGATCCGGAGTCTTTCAAAAACCAAACCAAACACAACTGTCCCCCTCCCCCCAACCAGCAAGACCGCACTTGAAATCATTTATCTGCTGGACAAAGAGACCTATATGAAGTCAACGGAGATATTATTTTGATTGCCCAAAAGTGTGCCCGTCCTTAAGGCCAGCCAGCATCAACAGCGAGAGTTACCTGGGCTCTGCTTTGTCCTGATTTTTAGCATACATGTTTTATGGATACCAATCCCAAAAAACAGAGATCTTAGGATGCCTGCTGAATGTCGCCCCGAGTGTGCCTAGCCTCTGCCCGCCCCAGTCCGGGGGTACTCGGGTCCTCCTCCCCAGGAAAGGAGGGCACGATGGCGCCGGTGGGGCAGCGCCCGTCCCCGCCGGCTGCGCAAACACCGTGGTCTGAACTCGGCTGAGTTTGCAAATGTCGTTTAGTACCTGTCCGCCTCCGCGGATGGGATGGCTTTGCAGCCGCTCCGGAAGATGCCCGGCTCCGGCCCCGCCGGGACAAAAACACCCCCTCCCACCG
>NW_008240122.1:3924319-3955852 GCF_000691975.1 Corvus brachyrhynchos
CGACCCGGCGACCCTGCCGGGATCGGTCCCTGCGGGCGCAGCGCAGCCTGCCAGCCACAGCTCTGTGCAAAGGGAACCCGGCCCCCGGCAGGGGGCTGGGGGTGGGGGTGTTCAAATGCCACCTCACTACTCCTCGGTGAATGTTAAACATCATTGTCTTACAAATGAGGAGAAACCGCTACCGTCAGAATAATAATAAACTACGTCTTGAAACCCCAAGTCTCTTACAGCGGGGCGTTAGAGACGACGAAGCTCTTAGCGCTAAAATCGGATTCCTCCCACCTGCAACTTCCCTGATGCCTCGAAACTGTCCCTCTTGTTTGTCATCTTTGTTCTGCTATTAGCGATACCATACACACTGGTCCCCACAAGAACGATGGGTTGATTTCATCCCGGGTGAATTCCTGCAACATCCCTTATCCGAAAAGGGGTACTTTTACTCCGGTCCTGCCCTTCCGATGATCAAGTTGTCTCCTTGACAGGAAGGCAGCTTATGTTCCCTGGCCAAGGCTTTTCCCTTCAGCTAATGACTTTGTCCTATGTCAGTGAAGTCACTAAGACTTGTTTGTGTCTGCAGGTCCAGAGCAAATGTTGAAGAATTTTACACCTCTCTGCTACGGCTGTGAATGAGTGAGTCACTCACTCGAAAATAACCGTGTATCAGAGGGGAAACAGCTCCCTGCAAACAGGGACCACATATTAGGAAGCAGCTTCCCGAGCTGTATTGTTCAGACTGATGCTTACTTGTCTCACTACTAAATCAAGATACTCCTCTGTCTCATGCAACATCCTAGCGTTACATCTCGAGAAGGGAGATGAAAGTCTGAAGAAGTGAAGGTAACCAGGTTGAAAAATTGAGGCAGGAAACAAGCCTCACCACCCTTCCAAAATAAAAACCTCTTCACCCAAATATAGCACCAAATAAACCACAAATCTATACATAATCAATACTGATCTGGAAGCAATCTGTTCCTCCCCAGCGTCGTGCAGATCCAGGGCTGCAAGTGCTTGTGATTACAGAGAGTAGGAGGGTCATTTTCTAACAAGGGTGCTCACTGTATCTGAGCTCCAAATTATCCAGAGAGGACAGATGGCCCTTCTGATCTTATAATGAGAGCAGGGAGTGATTATCAGCCTGAACCAAAAAATGATGCTCTGCTGACATATTTTCACAGTTCTGAAATCTGTGCTTGCACTTATGCCTCGCTTCATATCCCTCTTCGTTTAATTTAGGCATGGTTTGGGATTTTGGAGGGCTGTGTGAAATCCGTTCATTTATCTCTGTCTGCGCGTCTGTGTCTCTCTCCCCATGTATCTATCTAGGACATGTGTACAGACACAAAACAAAGGAAAGCAAAAGGTCACTTCACAGGAACTCTTAACCCAAATCACGCTTGGCAAAATATTTATATATAAATATATTTGCCAATAATTAAGAAGCCCAGCTGCCACCCAGATGCTTAGATTTTATGTCTGCTCCTTGGCAGTTTTCTGGAGCTGTTGCATTCCATCTTTGCAATTACTACAATACATGGTGAGTCAGCCCAGACCCTAGGTCCCTTTGGGAAAAAAAAATAATACTTGTGCATGTGCATATCTGGGGCTTGTGTTCATGCTTTAACTGCTTTTACTTTTTCAGAAGGATCTGTAGCAGGGAGCAGAATCCCCCATGAGGAAAAAAATATGATGGCCGAGTGTAAAGGGAGATATTTCTTTCATTTTCAGATTTCCGTGACTTTTTAGCCTAAGAGCAGTGTTAATCACCTTTACCCTGCAGAGAAAGTGTAAAAGAGAAGGAGGGCCGGGGAAGCTCCTGGTGACTGGCAGTAGTTAGATCTCCATCCCTCTTTCCAAGTCCCTCAGAGGTGAACTTGAAATTGCAGAGAAGTTAGGTCAGTACAAACAAATTAAATCAGGGAGCTATTCAGTGGTTACACAGTCATTTCACTCTCCTATTTGCACTGTAATATTGCATTACCCTCTAATTGTCACATATACTTTTCACTCTCCAAATATGGAAGACAAATACTGAATCCGTTTAAAGTTGCACCGCTTTCTAGGCTGCCCGGCTGGGCCAGGAAAGCCTTTTCTGCGTGTTCTTGCTGCCATCTACTGGTGCCACGGCTCTGAGCCAGCCCTGCATCTCTGAAACTTCCCAGTTTTCACAGCCGAGAAGAAAAAGGTCTACGGCAAACAGTGGGAAACGCACCTAACGGGAAAAGGCGCGATAAAGTCACCAGTGGCACTGGGAGGTCACCACGCTGTTAATTTTAATCATAGGGAAAAACTACGCTTTTAGTTACTGCCGTATTCACTATTTGGAAATAAGCATGAGCATCTTTGCAGACTCCAGCTCTAGGTCTAAACTGATTTTATACAAATAAGGCAGTTATTTTATATTTTTGGTGCTAAGAGCTTTTAATAATATACATGTTTTACGAACAACCATTCCTTTTGCAGAAAAAAAGAGTTTAGATATCCTATATCATTACTAGTGTCAGATTTAAAGGCAGCCAGTGCCTGTTCTCCCTACTCCCTTTTCCCTCTTCAGTGCCTATCTGAACCCCACCCCCAAGCCTTGGCAGAAGAGGTGTGTCATACTGCATAAGTAACATCAGTTTGTCTTTGTCTGCATTTTACAAACATTTTCTCCATAAGTACTTTGTTTTCATAGCAGCAGCATTTTTTCCCAAGGTATCACCTCATGTTATTTTCTGTTTATTTCCAAACAACTGCTGATTTGAAATAATGACACCGTCCAGTAATTTTATCCCACGAAAATCGTACCACATGCATAAAAAACTTCTTGAACTAATGTGTGGTTAGGAGAAGTTTACAGAGCAATACATTCCATTTCCACCTGTAGGTTGTCTGGGCCAGATCCACTCAGGGCTTGACTGTCACTTAACTATGGAGGCTTGAGCTAAGTCTCCAAGGTTCCTGTGATTCCTCCAGTAAAGCCTTCACAATGCCCACACTTCAGAGACACAGTGTACGGGAATTTTCTGAAGGCATTAAGAAGCTTTGGGGCATTCTGAGGGCAACAAGAAGTTTTAAGCCTTGGACCTATCAGCTACCTTAGGTCTAACATCCCTTTCCAGAGCCCACCTGCAGGGCCTCGCTCAAGGGTCAGTGATTTACCATCTTAAAAGTACTGCTGCCTCCATGGTCCCTTGCAATGTGAGAAACTTCAGTATCAATTTTTGCTCCAAACAAGGCAGGGTATAGCCACAGTTAACCATAGAAAACCTTTCTACTTCCATGTGACAGAAATCCAGCTTAAGGAAAGGAGTTCTGACTGGATGGGCCATATCCCTCTAGGGTGGTGACTTATCTAAGTCCTAATTCCTTCAATGCCTTAGGTTTAGTTTTTAGGAAATAGGTTTCTGAGGTTTCTGAGTTGCATTTCTTGATTCATAAATCTGCCTGACTATTTTAACCATCCCCTGGATCTATGTCACAGTTTCTGGGACACCTGACGTTTGGCAGCAGGGATCTTCACTCAAATGACGCTAAGAATGCAGAGTTTAGAACTCCAGTTGGCAGGAGAACACCAACAATGCAAGTGATGCAATGCAGAGACCTTAAGTTGTTTGTGCCTCATTCTGAAAAGCCAGCTAAACAGCATTGTCTGAACATACTCAGGACACACTGTGCTTTCCTTCATATAGCTAATCAATGAAAGCACAACCCACAGGTTCCCACTGGCCTCGACTTCTGTATCAAACAAAGCATACAGGCTTTTTTAAGGATATGCAAAAAATAATAATATGTATTTCAAAACTGTAGATTTTTAAAGTAAGACCGAAGACATTTACAGTATGTCACGAAACAGGCATGCCCTGGTGATCCCCTCCCACCCCCCCTACATACTCTGCCCATTTTGACAGTTTCCATGAGATGTGAGCAGAGGAGCAGTCCGGTATGAGGTAGTTGAGGTATTGATCAGCAGAATAAGGCCTTCACACAATGGCAGAGTGTCACATCCATCTCCATGAGATCTCTGAGGGTCACTCCCTCTTTAATTGTGGCTTGTTTCTGATTAAGCAATACGGTGACACTCATACCTGTAGAGAGCAGATGTGACAGCTTTTGGCTCCTGAATGACTAACTAGCCATCCTGGGAAGCTACCAGCTACCTGCTCTTTTACTGGCGGCTTGTCTGGGTTTGCTTATTCAAAGAGATTCTGCCTCAGCTTATATGAACATCAAACAGAACATTATCTTTAAAAGCACTTAGCTTTTTTTTTTTAGCAGGACATATTCATTGTACATTCTGCTCTGCTGGTGTAACATCCACCTGACAACTTATGATCCATGATCATCTGGATTTTAATCTGCTAGCCACTTTCACTTCCACTTGCACAATGCACTAGTCACTGCAATACAGGGCTGTATGGAGGCAAATCCTGGCTGTGAGCACTAACACACTAACTAACTAACACACTAACCTGTGTGCTGCTCTAAAATACCTGTGCTCCTGAGGTTGAACAGATGGCCATAGAAGATGTTACATGATATCTCTGGTTAAATGCCTCTCTGCACATGAGAAAATTATTTTTTGGGCAGTATAGCATATGATCATATGGCTCCTCTGTGACTGAGATGCAAACATACTGAGAACACAGCTGAGGCGTGTTCTCAGCTTGAGCTGTGGTGCAGGAGAAAGATTTGTGTCATTTTGCACATTCCAAATCATTCAATGGGCTTTGTGTTGAGACTGTTGACTAGCTTTCATTAAACCAGAGATTAATTTTATTCAAGGGAATGGCCCATAATCTTGTATAAAGGGACATCAAGAAGGATTCTGCAAAGCCCAGTGGAAAAACTATGTTATTGTTGTTTTAAATAGAGTTCAACATATCACAGTGTGAAACATAATGAGTAGTCTGAACATCTTGCTGCATCACTAATTCATAGTAATACAATTCTTTTTTCTGAGATGGTTTGTACTACTTCTTGTACCACTTATAAGCGGTACTTTGAGGTCAATTGATTCCTGTTGTTCAACATTTTCAGTGGATTACAAAACTGAGTTTCAAACAAAATTTTGAAATGTTAACCTCCTTCCATGCAAAGATTAACATTTCAAACTTTTCTTTTAAGACAACAGAGACAAAATTTTGAAATTTCAGATATTCATGAATATCTACATGAACTACCAGAATCTTCTGTTTCAGTAAATCTTCTGTTTCATGCTAGCATGGAGTTCTTTTGACTTAATAATATTAACTTTTCTATTCTCTTGATATAAATTATAAAACCAAAGGGAAGCACCTCAACAACTTAGAAATTAAATGTTCCGGTATTCTTTGCAAAGAACATTCACAGAATTTTCATCAACCAGTATTGAAATTGACAACTTAGAACTTTTATAACGAGTTCTAATTATCAGATAATAAAGTGACTAGAGGGACAGAAGACTGACTGCTCTGCAAAATAATAATTTACACTGAAACTGATAACTCTTATTACTATGATTTATGTGCTAAAATATGTGTATGTATCAGGAAACAAGGGAACTCACATTTAATTTGAATGGTGTTCAGAGGACAACTATTGAGATATGAATGCCTTAAGCAATACTCCATGTAAGCTGATATTCCTACAGTCAGACAAAGCGCAATAGGATAAATAGGATTTATTTTTCTTATTTTGTTTTAAGAAGAGGAGAACAATATTCTGTTTACGGTCTAACAATGAATACTGCTTGGTCTTTGAAACTGCCATGAGGTTAGGTGGAGAGGAGAAGAGTTGCCATGCACCTTTATGCATGAATTGCAAACACTGCTCCTGGTACTGAACATTCATTTGGGAATTGTTCAGGCTTCCCATGTGGATCTGGCCTACTCAGGGTTCACATGAGATGATGTGGTTAAAGAGTACATTCTAAGAATTACCTTTAATTACCTTGACGTTTAAACGTCAAGTTCCTAAATCCCTTGCAGACTTGTGTACCCCAATGCAAGGTTGCTCCAGTACTTGGAAACTCTTCTTTTTCCTCCAAATAACATTCAGGGAACATTATACCCTTTCCAGTCCGTTCACCTGAATTATATGCGGCGAACTGCCTTCCTCTTTGATTTTTTTCCATGCTTGTGCCAATGGGAAGTATTAAATGAAGCCTTGCTTTCATAGGGGACCAAAGCATCTCTGTGCTAAATCTGATGCTGCTGCCTGGATAGATGAGTTCTGAATGAATGATGGTCTTACCCCTGTGATATGCACTTTCAGAAAATGCTTCATGGTTCATCTTTCCTTCAAATAGATTGAAGTGACATCTTTTCTGGTCTCTGCTGACTTCTGGCTGGACTAATTTGGTCTTAGCAATCATAAGTGGTGTAGGAAATATGGTGCATTTTAGAACTGAAGCTTTGACATGATACAAGTTAGACCTCGTTGAGCAATTTGGATAATCATGTGTTTTATGGCTTTCAGATGTTCTTGCTGCAGCGTAAAGGTCCATAAATATTTAGAACAGGGAGTCTATGGTCCATTTATGCCTATTTTATGTAGCATTGTTTTTCTTTATTGAAGCTTGTTATTTTGTGTATGACAGCAACATTGTAGTTTTCAAATAGAAGATCTTTTAATTTTTTTTCTAAAGAGTGTCTTGTAACACAGAAGCATTGAGGTGATCAAAAGATGACTTCTATTTTAACACCCACAAACTGGAAGATATCAACAAAGATTAACTGAAGAAAAATAAAGAAATAATCTATGACAGTGTTGAGAATGATTCTCAGAATTTTAAATACTTGTTAAAGGCTTTGCTGTATTTCACTTCAATAAACATCATGCTCCAGTTACTACTTGAAACCATAGGGGCATTATCCTGTGCAGCACTTATCAATATTTTAACACGTGAAAGTCAAATGATGTTGAAACATTGAACTATATTTCCATCTGTGCAAGCTAAAATGGTACAAATGCATCCTGTGTAATGGAATACTACATCCCCAGTTACTTTCTTACAAGTGATACCTGATTCCACTGTATTTTCTGTGGTTGTTTCCATTGCTCTGATGGTGCCCAAAGGAAGACTGTCTTTTAAAATTAATGTTTATAGCATTTAAGGAGTTTTAACCCAACCTGCCTCAAATCCAGAGAAAACAAATGCTTGTAAATTGCTGCAAAAATTAGTAGCTAATTTTCTGTTGCCCTTGTTAAATCTTTCTGTGCATGTGCATTTTGTGTGAAAATGGGTATTAGTACCAAAACAAAGACCCTGAGATTGGCTAGAGCAAAAATATACTGTTCCCATGAGAGATTCTGGGAGCTTGTGTCCAGTGGGAAAATGTCCTACTTAGTGGGCAGTAAAAAGAAGAGATGGAGGTTGCTGCCAAAGGTTGAGCATTTCAGTGGGATTCCTGTGAAACCTCTGGGAGGACAGTCCCAGTCACAGACCTGCACTGTGAGCTCCAGATGCCATGGTCCCAGAGCCCCCTACAGCAGGCACAACTGGCTGGCCTGTCGAATACTGGACCAAGTACCTGGTTTGACCCCATAAGTCCATGGAGAAGGATCACTGCACTGCAGATGAGTGTGACACAGGTATGACAGCACGAGAGCATGAGACACATGTCAAGTGTTCACTGTGTTGCTCAGTGTCACTCCAGAGTCTGTACCCCCACAAGAAATTCTTTTACCAGCAACCCATCACAGACTAAATGGTTGATACCCCTTTTGTGAATCCCCTTCCATGAGCATGTCTTCTGCTGCTTATGATATATCTGACATTGTGAGCCTTCCATCTGGTCACTGAATTCCTTTTCTTGGTTTGCATCATGTGGATTTGATTTGTTCACAATCTCCTTGTTTCTCCTGACTTTTCTACCCAAGGCCTTGGCTTCTATACTCATGTCAACCAGCCATTTACTTCTTTATTTCTTGGAGCTATCTGAAGCTTTCTCTTCATGGTTGTGTATCTGTGTTTCTTGTATGATCTCTTTTCTAGTGAAACTTGGACTGCTGCCTTTTGTTATTGCTTTAGAAAAGAATTTCAAGACTATCAAACCTGCTTAATTGTGGGGCTGCTTCAACCACTTTTCTCCAGTCATTCAGGAGCTGCTCATTTGGCTACCATGTTTTTTGTCTGGTTACCAGGCTGTAACATCAAGTGAAGCAGACTTTACCTTCTCCTGTCCATCTTGTCTGTGCTGTTGGGAGGGTGAATTTTTATACTGCAACATCGCAGGTCTGGACTTTCTTCCCACCTGATCTGATGTCTTCCTGTAGGTGTTCAGGTAGATCAATGAGCCAAACAGAGAGCTGAGGTAAACGGAAAACTGGCAACTGTCTTTACTTGGCCATGTCCCTTTGTGTGGCAATCAAGTCTGTGCTTTGCAGTGCCCTGCTCACTACTGATGGCCAGGACTCCAAAGCACTAGTTATGCTTGTGTCCAGTGAGAAAGCTTTTCTGTTTTCACAGGTTTCCCAGCTTCTCACTGGCCTTAAATTTGTTTCACTTAATACAACCAATCACTGCACATATTTTTCCCAAGGCTTTTCTGACTCTGCTTTATATTTTTAATTCTCCATGTGAGGATAGCTACAGACAGTCTATTACTGTTGTTTAGTGGTGTTTCTTGGAATGGATTTCAGAGGGCTTCCCAACAACCTAGAAGCGACTTGATCCATTAGCCTGTAAGTGGCTGTAAGTGCACCCAGTAGAAGGGCTGCAATCTTTTAGTCAATATGTTTCTTCCACAGTGCATGCATCTAGAGCACCTTCAGAGCTGGTAAAATTATACAGCAGATACTGCTGCTTTGTCAGAAGACCCATCCTAGGGCAGATCCCCACTACCATGGGATAATCACAGTGCTGAAATGTAACATGAGTCTTTTTGTACCCATGATTGATTATAGGCTGAACATTTTCCTTTCTTTATTTTCCACTGGACCCTGATATCTGCATTTTCCACTTGCCTGTCTGCCTGGCTTCCTATTTGTTTTGAACTAGAGTGCTTAGGCAGTGCTGTTCTCTGTCAGTACGGAAACCCTTTCCCCAGCAGTTCAGCTGCTCTCACTGTTTGGATTAGTTGCTTCAGGCTGGTGTCTCTTTGTATTCTTTTCTCTGAGCTGCAATGGAGAGTCCCAGGCATCACAGTCATGGTGGTAGGAAGTGACAGCAGTGACTGGACAGGAGACAACATCTCTGGGAACCCTGTAAAGGCTCATGTGGTTACCATGATCAGCCAGGGAAAACTGTTCTGTATCCAGCAGTTCAATAGGCAGCTCTGGGTTGAAGACACTGTGGCTTTGTGAAAGTTTTGATTTTTTAAAGTCTTGCACAGATCACCAGTACATAAATCTCAGAAGACTGGATCAAGCATTTGAGTTCCAAGAGGATTGAGGTTAAGCATGGAGATCATAGGGCCTTCTCAAAAAGAAATGGGGCCTAGAATTTGTGATCTGATGATCTGGAAACTTTAGCTCAAGAGTAAAGTCAGTTTCTGATCAGCTTTGGATTGTAAATAGTAAATATGATAAATAAATTATTTTAACCAAGATTGGAGCAAAGCTATTGTGTTTGGATATCCGCTTCTGAGTGTCTGCAGTCAAGTAGGACACAGAGATAATGCCACTTAAGGTATGTAATGCCAATGCCAAGTGTTCCATGTTTGAGACCCAGGTGACTTTGATATGTGTTTGTTGTGTAGCCCACAACTGATTGTTGCCTGCAAATTTGCATGTGGATGCCAGTTATCATCTCTGCTAGGTAAGTAAGTGCTAAAAGTAGTTATTAGACATTATAAACAACCCAGTGGTCATGCAGTATTTTAGATGGGCTTTTGAAACTTTTCCTCCCGAAGAGAATATAAAAAAACATTTTCACATTCTTGTATAATTATACTTCATGCCTAGCTCAATATACAGGATGCGTTCCTACTTTCATCCTTTTACTCAATTTTTGATCTGGAAATCCTTCATTTTCAGAAGTGTGAGTCCCCCCATACAGGTGGTTTTTTGTGTACTTCGTGCGGTAGGTGTGCTATGTTTTCTTGCTCAGGACATTCTTTGAAGTGAGCCTCCATAAACTGACATGTGTCATGCTCTGTAATGTACTCCAGGTGAAGAAATTCTGCCCTGAGATAGCAGATGAGATTCAATTTAAATAAGTGCAAATGCATATGGAGTAAAAGTGACCTATATAAAGTGATGGCTCAAATCTACAGCATACCCTTTCCATGTGTATCATTTTTATGTTGTTCTGAGCTCCTCATCTCTAACAGAGTATAGCAAAGCTGGAAGAAGTTCAGAGAAGGGTGACAGGTGGCCAAGTATATGGAATAATACTTTATAAGAAAAAAAGTGGAAGATTCAAAACAAACAGAAGAAAGTATTCCTTTACACAACATGTCTGGAAACCATAGGAATGCTGGGCTGTGGGATGCTGTGAGTGGTGAAACCTGACCTTGACTCAGGTAGTGATAGGGAAAATTAGCAGAAGAGAAAGCCATCAATTTAGACCCACTAAATAAAATTATTTTGGATCTGGAAGTCCCTGAGCAGCAAGCTGTTGTAACGTGGTTATGTGAGTTTGCTGTCTCTTAGAGACAGGTTGCTGTGCTAAATTGAACTTTGCTTTGATTCACTATGGCCACTCTTAGCATTTATGTTAGAAGACTCCATATTTCTAAACAAAATGACAGCTGCCCAGTGGCTAGTCTTCCATTTTAGTTCCTGGCCAGAAGTGGAAAACCATATTTGAACCCCTTCCCTTTGAAACTGGCAGCTGGACCAGGGTCTTTCATTTCTGCCTGGAGTTATGAGCAGCAAAACACATATTTAATCTACAGCACAGACTCTGTTCTAAAAGATTTGGGTTTGTGCCAACAAGGAGCAAAAACACATTTTGAAATTTTTAGTGTTGCTGTAAAGAGTACAGCGGTGCACGGTACGTGCTGCTTCCTGATGCCGTCTCTAACAATCTCTCCTGCAAATGTGTTTTCCCCAAGTTCAGATGAAGGAAAGAGCCAAAGCCTTACCTTCTTCACTTCCCTCTCTGCTTAAAGACTCTGCCTTTGAAGGAATAGGTGTCTGCTTTGATCAATCATTTTGGAGAAATTAGGATGGGCTTTGGGACCCAGACTAAGCCAGACGTTTATGGAGTTCCTATACAATTGGATGTCACTTAGTTTGGCAAGATTGTCCTGTACCTGGAAAGGTAGGCAATAAAACTGCAACCTGTTTTCTACCTAACATATGGTATCTAACCCCACTGGAGGCTTGTGCTTGGCAAGCAGAGGAAAAACACTGCAAATTTGATTTAGGCACATATTCAATAGTAGTCATATGGTTTCCACACGCTCTGCTTTGGACACAGGCCAGTGTGCATAAACAAGGGAATATATAATACCAGTAGTATGGAATTTTCTTCCTCTTTTCAGCTTTCACTAAAAATTAGGTGTCTTTGCTCAGGAACACAAACCATTCCTTCTGGCAAAATAACCCCCAAGCCCCTGCCCTTCCATTCATTTTCCTTGGATGTATAAAGAAGTTATGAGGTCTGAAGGATCACAAAAAGGGCAGGAAAATACATTCATACTCTGTCATCTTTATTTATGTTTTGTTCACTTCATTATTCACTTCATTATTTATTTCAAGAAATGTTATCTGAAGTTCAGAAATATGTAGGAATCCTAAAGCAATGGCAGCTGTAAGGAGCTGGTGTCTTTGAAAATAAGTCATATTGAACATATGTGTTTGGGTTTTCTCTGCCTCAGTTTACCTACCTAAAAAGAGGAAAGCCGTATCTGCCAGCTGACTTGGCTGCTGCACTGTGGGGTTAAATTGGTGACTGAAAAAATGCTTTGAAGTTCCTGTCTGAAAGACATTGTGCATTTGTGAGGTGTTACAGTGTTTAAACAATGAGTGATAACATACAAGTTCAACTTATTCACAGTACCACGTAAAAGCAATGCATTAACCTTTTGGATTGAATCATAGTTTCATTTTGGGACGGATTAGAGATCTCTCTAAATGCATTAATACCTGAAAACGTAACCAGACTGAAGAATCAATTTACCAAAGAGACAAGCTGCCATGGTATAATCATCAGCAGGAGCCAGAAAGTGAGGAGACTGCACCAGGGTGTGGGTCGAGACAGTGGTTACAGCTACTGTTAAACAATTCAACAGCACAGCAGCTCTTCCTCCTCCTCCTCTGTGGTCTGAAGGCAAATGGTTACCTGAGACATGAACTGGAGCATTCAGGCAATGCCATAATTCATGCTATTTCATGCTTGCCTTACTGCCAAAAACTCCAAAGACTGTGAATTATTCTGCTATCCTTGAGTTTAGGAGTTCCATTCATTTAATTGTTGTACCTGAATCTGAATTCTGAATGAATGTTTTGAAGAATATTTTTGAGTTATTTGGAAAGAAGAAAAGTTCCTGTGAATTCATACACTGGAAATCTTGACTTTATTTGGGAACTGTGCTTCTGGACACAATAAAAAGTAATTCCCCAGCAGTGAAAAAGCTTCAGAGAAGCCCAGCTGTGTGCAGTCACGTGGCTACTGAGTGTTCAGGTAGAACAATTGTCCTGGGATCTGTGGGTTGCAGAAACTGTGCAATATGTTGGTATAAGCACTCACTAATAGTGAACCCAATCCATTTACTGGCACTGGACCCCATTTCAATCACACCATGTTACTGAGGTTGGATAGGGATGTCAACATTCAGGAAATTTTGTTCAAATAAGGGGTTGGTGTGGAGGCCGGCATGAGGCCTCAAGGTACTGAGGATTTGTTTGAGTTCAGATGTGGCCCTGTCACTGCCTAAGCTGAATGTTTGTTACTGCACCTCCTTAAGGCAATATCTGTGTTGTCACATTGTTGAGATGGAAGGAAACACAAAGATCATAAAGCAAAATTTAGGATTTTGGATTATGAAGTAAGGTTGTTAAATCGCGTTTGGCAACTGATGTTAAGCTTGGTTTACAGGGCAGTCTAGTCACCTGTTGGACATCTGATGTCATGTGCCCACACTTTTTGTGACAGTTTGGCTCCTGTGACAAGGCAAAAGATTAAAATGAATCCTAAAGAGACTCTGAAATGTATATTCTTTCATGTTTTAAGATGGAAGGAGGGAAGAAATGGAGACGGACAGCTCCTTGCCTTCAGAAACGTGCCTGTCTGAGAGCATTTGAGCTTGAGGCTATTCCCAGTGTAGCAGTCAGGCTACCACCAACAAACAGGTAGATCTGAACATGTCACTGCAGGGTTTTGAGGTATGTGGGTGCTTCCAGAGCAGCCACCGTGCCCTGTTATGTTAACAGACCTATTAAGGAAAAAAGGTGTGCAATCCTCAGGGCGCAGGAGGAGAACAGGAAAGAATGATTTGGCTTTCTGATGGAATGTAGGTCCAGGGACTGATGGTACTTCCTTGGCTCACATGGTAAGGGAATTCTCTCCAAAAACCATATCCATGCCTCTTTCAATATACATTATATTGATTCTGGCCACTTTACCAAGGCTGCAGGTTCGGCGAGGTGGAGGGTAAACTCTTTGCACAGCACTGAAGACTTTGACTCATTGACACATTCCTCTCTCTCTTGCTGTTTGGAAGGTGACAGTACAGGTTCTGTTGATGAATGAGGTTTGCTAAACACCCTGTTCAAAAGTGTGCATCTGGAACAAGGCATTTCAGCATCTCTCTCCCCTGGAGAGTCAAGCAGAAGTCAGAGTTGTGCATGTGTGTGGAAAACAAAGGCTTGTCGTGGCAGCATGAAATGAGGCAGGGATCTTCCACATCTGTCCTCGCCAACAAGTATGACACTCATTTTGGCACTTCTCTGATGCCTTTCAGATGGGTGTATTAGAGAACTGTGCAAGCACAAAATCTCTCTGAAAGGGTTACAACGAGAAACAAGAGATTAGCTGGGCAGGTGAGCCTTGCAGACAGCCCTTAAGCATTTTCTGGGACAGGATCAGCATCACAGTCCCAAGGCATTTAATGAAGAACTTTCAAAAGTTGAAGTATTCCCCACTATCTTTTGCTCAGCCGACAGAGAAAATCAGCCCAAAATATGCACATGTGCACTCACAATAGGTAAAATTGCAAAGGGTGTGAGTTCTGTTGAAGTGTAAATCTCCATTATTTTTGATCATATCCTTGCATATATCAAGATTTCTCTACTTCAGGTATCAATATGGGTACAGATTTTCTACTGAGAGAGAGCAGCTATCAGCAAAGAACTGGACCAGGGAAACTCCATCCCTCAGTTGCTCATATATCCCATTGCAGTACACATCTCTTGGCCATGCAACAAAGAGGAAGCCATGTACAGAGGTGATGTCATGAAGATTTTTTGCCTTTTCTTTTATACTCCTGTATAAAAGGTATATATACTATATACCTTTTTACAACTTCTGTATTCCTAGTGCTTTTTGCCAAAATTCTTGAACTTGTTTGTTCAGCTAAGAGACTCAACATTTTAGAAGCTTTGTAGCTAGGGGTCAGTGTGCCCCAGACCCCAAGGTCCTCTCCAGAACACATTCTGTAAACCAAGATAGAACCATCCAGGGGAAGGTTCCTTGGCGGGGGGGGGCTCACTTGAGCCTCTCATTGGGGAATCTTTGATAGATATGCTAATTAATAAAACCTATAATGTTATACCCGATCTTTGGGGGCACCCTCGACGGGGTGCATCTCGATGCACATGACCTGGACATGTGCACCTAAGGATCCTTAAAATAAATACCAAAGTAAAATCCCTTTTCCCCTTCTAACCGTGTATGGCTCTTGATTTTAAGACCAGGAAAAGGCATCAGAGGCACCTGGCTATACAACTTCAGTGTCACTAAAAGATTTTGCAGCGATTTTTCATCTCTCTTGCTTGACAATTGGGAATACAAACGGCAAACGACAGATTAAAATCTTAATGACCTGAAAACAATTCTCCTCATCCTTGCCCCTGCACAGAGTAGCAATGCTGGTGACAAGGACTGCTCCGAGGTGTGCTGGGGCATGAGGAGGCTGCACAGGCACACAGGGCGGGCAGTGTGGCAAAGGCACAGCTTGCTAAGGTCACCCTTCACCAGCTGGCTCAGTCATTTCACATCATACCTGTGCAGAGTCCTCTGTGTTTCAGGATTTGCTTGTGTCCTGCCTGGGGACAGCGGAGTGGTTGTGAGGCTTGACACAGCACTAGCACCAAAGTGCCCAGGGCTGTTTAGGGAGGCAAAATAGAAACCATCAGTCCCGGTTTAACAACCAAAAGTTCCTCTTTTGCCCACAATAGCTGATTCTCCCTTCAATACTACCTACAAGGTGTTTAAAACCTATGTAAATACCCTTTCATGGAGCTTTGGTTGACTTTCCAGGCAACTCACCTAGTTTGCTACCTTTGTTCACAGATGCTGAGAAACTAAAGTTCAGTTGCCAGTTCTCCCAGTCTTTCTGCTCATTTGCTGCCATTTTTCGCATAGCAAAAATGTTCTTTATACCACCTTCCAGAGCAGCCTTCTCGTTAAAAAGATGTTTTTGTTGATTCCTCTAGAATGTTCTCTTGTGGCCAATTCTATTCTTATGCGTATATTCTTAATAAATATATCGAAGCTCCATGTGCTGCTACACTCTCTTAGATTGTCCTGGTGGCAATGTTGACATTTCTTGGCAGTTCTAAAACTCAGCTTCATGTGTAAGTGCTTTCTGAGAAATCAAGCTCCAGGCACATTCACCACATACATCTGAACTGTGGGATTATATTCCCTATTGACCAACAATTCACATTTTAAGTACACCTTGCTGAAGACCTTAGTTCTCAACTTACTTTTACAACACTGCATGTGAGTGGCTGTGAGATGAAATCTTCACTGATAAAGAAGAAGTACACAAAGGCAGTGTTGGAAGGCTGAGCTCTCTGAGCTTTCACAGGGCCACAATTGAATCTAGGTGAGTTAAAGGTGCTAATGCAATGAGACTCTCAGGCATGGCATGAAATTTATCCATGGCAATTAGGGAAACCCTATCATTTGGGCTATTTTGCCATATTAGGCACTTCTTAGAGCTAAATGAATCCCTTATCACCATATAGCTCCACTCCGTCTGTGAATCTGTTCTGGCCAGCTGCTTGTACTTACTGTCACCCAGTCTGTCCTATTTATGCCTCAGCGTGCTCTGTTCTGCTTTGGAGATTATTTCTCTTCCACGTTAAAGAGATTTTTGCTCTCAAGGTCTCATTAATGTATTTATTCCTGACACAAACACACACAAAATCCCAGCAAAGAATGCAAACCCAATTCCTTCTATGACGAAGACCAAAATTAATATAAAAGCAGCTTTGTTTTTGTTGGAAAATAGAAAGAGATGTAGTATAACTGATAAGGTGGTGACATATGAGACAAATGGCCTAATTAATAGCTCATCTTTACAGAGATTTTGTCATTTGTTTTCTGTGGCATTTATTAAGGAATTTGCTGATGTCATCCACAGAAACATCCTGAACAACGAATTTTCTACTTTTTAACCGAATTCTTGCCCAAATACCAAAGGGAGAGACCTAGACTTAGCAGAAATGACTTTCAGAGGACTGCCATTGCGACCTTGAAAATCATGCCATTTCCTTATGGACGACAATATGAAAGAGGGCCCATAAAACTCAGGAAATCTGGAAGAGAGAGTTACCCACTTTGCCTGTCCCCCCAAAAGGAACTGTGGTCATGCCCAATCATTCCTCAGCATGAGAGGATTTTAGGACATATTCTCTCTTATTCTTCTATTAACCAGAAACTCCTGCTTCTTCCCACGGGAAGTAGGCTGTAGCTGGACCACTGTCCAGCCAGGGTAAAAGAATTGTCATTTGGGAGTGTACAGGGTTCTTAATGAAGAGGAGCTTAATACAGAGTTAGCAGGCAATTTCTGGGATGTTGTACCCAGCTCCCATTATATTGTAAAGGTTAGTGTGTACTGAATCCTTTTAGCCTCCTTTAATAACCCTGCCAAACTCAGAGAGATCTGACTATATCCCACCTCAAATAATTCCTATACCTACTCCTTGTAAGAACAGAGGATGCAAAGGAATGAGGAGGGATTGAGTTTTTTTGGTCTTCTGGAACTTAGAGATGCAGATGAAATTTCTCACGTGAAATTAAAGGCAACTAGGTGCATCAGCATTTTTTGAATCTTTCTGTGGCCCCAGATCTCAAGATCACACAGGTTTCTAATTCCATCTAAAGTCAATGGGAGTTGAGCATCAGGCTGAAGACCTAAATCTTAGGGAGAATTTTCAGAAGCACCCAAGGTACCAATTTCCTGCCAATATTGCTTTTAACCTTGCTGATTTCCAAAGAAGTGAACACAGGGTTTGTCATCAACTGCAATGAAATACGAGGGTTGATTCATTTGTTACAGGCTGAATACATCTATTAAACCTCCATTCTCAACCTGTTTCTCCACCTGGTTGTCACTGTGCCTAATTCAGTGCTCACAAATTCTTCCCCTGCAGTTACCAAACATGCTTGTATCTGTGCATGAAAGTACTCATGGAAATGGGAGAGACCTATCACAAGTTTTTCCAGGCATTACCATTCCACCTTCAAAGAGCTGGTAGCAATATCAGTCATGAGGTTATACAGCATCTGAATTATTTTTTAAGGTACTGGTGCCCTAAAGGTCTTTAATCAACAGTGAACTCAGAACCTATTTCTGACATGAATTCTAGCACAGAGAGATAAAGATTTGTTCAACAGCAGCCTTAAATAAAGAAACATGACTAAACAGGAGTACATTCTTATTAGCAACCAGTTGTCTGTCCTACAGAAAGCAGAACATGCTAATATGCGTAACCATAAAGACAGACTCCAAAATATTTAAGTTCACAAGCAGAGGTGTTGACAGTTAAATTGAACTTCTGGCAGGCATTTGCAGCTTGTGAGGGAGCAAACTGCAACTCTTCAGCTTTCAAAACATTTACCAAAGATAATAATTACAAAGCCACATAGTTTCAGAATGACTTTCATTTGTCAGGACAGTTAATAGCAGTGGGAAGCAAAGCCAAGACAAAAGCCAAATGCTAGCAGGAAAATACTGACAAATCACTTGATGTAAAGTTGAGCCTTGTAGTAAGACAGGAGAGCACAGGACCTGCCATCCAGTCCCAGCAGGCCTGCACTGAATCTGTTACGGTTTTCTGACCTGGGGAGGAGCCAGGCTGTGCTGGGATTGCACCCAAGAGTCTGGGGCAGCCCTGGGGCAGGACGTCCAGTCTGAGAGTGTCCCTTTCCCCCTTCACCCCTTTCCAAGGCTGAGTGGGTATGGGTGGGGCAGCATCATGTCCTAGCCAACAGACTGAGAACTTGTGTTTCTTGATGAGAGGGAAAAGGGGAGAGAGGAAGGAAGTTTCTAGGAGCAGACAACAGGGATAACCATCCCTGTGGGAAGGGAAGCATCTGGGATATTATCCTTTTCTGCTTGACACGAGCAGGAAGTGTATCACTCAGCAGATTTGTTCCACCTTGTGCCTTGGCATCCATCTCCAAATTTCTTCTCCTGCTGCCTTCCCTCTGTGCCCTCTGACCATCCCACTTGCCTTATTTCTTCTATTCTATAGCAAAAGTGGCTGGGGGCAGCCTGTTATCCATAGCCAGGGTACTGCTTAACTGGCCTTTTATCTGATTCTCGTTAGAGCCACTTCAGCCTGACGAATTTCACATGGGCTCCACAAGCCACCCCGCTCTGCAGGCATTTTTGTGAAAACTGAACTTACAATACCAGCTCTGGGCAGTGCAAATTCAAGATGTTGGTTCATTTGTAAATGTCTTAGAAAGAGTGATCACTTACCATCTCTATTAATTTCTGTGTAAAATAAACATTGGAACGAAATGAGGGAAGAGATGAGTGAACTGATTTAGGTTAAATAACCTCTAGCAAACTATACTGGTTTCAGATACAATTTAGGTTGCCTGAGTTTTGTTTTTCACGTTTTTGCTTTTAAACTCAGCTAACCCTGAGCAGTATTGGTGCTCTTCTGCTTTCTGTCTTGGAAGAGATCCAGAAATAGCAAAATACTTTGCAGAAGAGGCTGTTCACAGAGGAGGTCTGGGAGCACAGAAGTAGGAGAGAGAGAAATTTTATGAGTAAATCTGTTCATATTCATCTTCTGTCCTGATTATGCAGATTAAGAATGTTTCAATAAGCCTGTATTATTTGCAGTGCAGAAAGAAGTCAGCCAGGATGCAGACCCTCCTGAGCTCTGTCTGTCCACAAAGGCTAGAGCAAATATAAGCAACAAAGGCTGCCTGTAAGAGGTGACTCTTGGGAGCAACTCACAGCTATAGCAGCTGACACCAACTGCAGTAGCTGCTCAGCTGGGGAGACTATGATAACACCAACCACGCTAAAACCAATGGGTATGGTACATTTGTTGCCTCATATATGGCTCAGAAAAGAGAATGTAAAAATCTTCTAATCTTGCAGTCAAGCCACTAGCTATCTTCAGTGCATCTTAGCAGTGTGAGGACAAAACTCCCGACAGATACCCCCCTAATCCAGTGCTTCCCATGTGGATGAGCTGTAAACAAAGATTTCTGAGCATCGATGAACCGTAACAGCTTGCATAACATATCTCAGCCTTGCCATGACTCGGCAATATCAGCAGAAACATGTTGAGGTGCTACCATAATATTTTCCTTTTCACACTTCAGTAAGTAGTTAAAATGAGTATTTAACCATCCAGTCTCCATACTGCAATTCCTTTCTAACACTTTTGGAGGTGATTCTGCAGATAGACAATACCAGTGTCATGCTCAGGTGAGGCAGAAACATTTCTGGTAACTATGTGTCCTTACAAAAAAAAAAAATTCAGCTTGCAGAGAATACCTAGCTTCAGAGCAAGAATAAACAAAGTTGGAGGCTTGGTTCATTGAACAGATGTTAAGAAACATAAGGCAATTACAACTCCTTTAACTCAGCCTTTTTGTGTTGAAAGCATTGTGGCATCTACAGAATTGTTTATTATGGACTTCTGCAGGTGCAGTGCTGACTGGCTATGGTCAGATCAACTCTCCTAGGGTAGTTATGAGACATTTTATAAGATAGAACTTTGCCATTCAGGAGTCCTGTGTTTCTGAAGGGCTTCATAGGGCTCATTTGATCCACAGTTATGAACAGTCAAATCTGACTTTAGGAAAGAAGAAGAGGGAGAAGAGGAAATCCCATTTCTCCCTCAGTCCTGGATTCCTGGATATGTGCGAAGCCCTTGATGATTCTGGGACTGGTCAAGGGTGATGGTGACAATGACGACAATTTTCTGGAAAAGCAATCATTCATTCATAATGGGGGCTGTCCTTTTAGACTCATATTTTTTGTGGCAGAAGAGTGGGTTACAGTCATCAACATCTTTGGCCCATATCAGCAAAGTGAATATTTCTTTGTAGCCTATCATTGACCAGATAAGTTTGAACAAAAGTCCAAAGAGCTCGACTGAAAACCTGGATCACTTTTTTGGAGTTTACTACACGACTGTTGCTTTAGTTTTACCTTCTGTAAACCTTTGGCAAATGGAGGGGAATATATCTGCACAAAAATATGGGGATGCAGGCTCTACAAACCAAAAAATCTGTGCTTGGCACAGCATAAAAAGATGCATTTTAGGTACTGTACTCAGTCACATCTCCCCAGAACACATAGAGCTGTACATTTTCTGTACTGTTCTATCTGTTCCCACAGTGACTGCTCCCCCTCCTTAAACAACCACACCAAATTTTTGTCTTTGGAGCTAATCCTGCTGTCTTCACTCACCCAGACTGTAATGACCCAGCACTGTATGATCAGCCATCTCCCAGCCTCGCTCAGGGGGGCCTTGTGGCTTTCTCTGCCACACTAGGAAACTACAGGGTTTAGGGCAGCCAAGTGACCATCCAGACAACTTCCACACAGGCAGTGTCCAGGGAGCCAAGCCCCGCTCTGCTTGTGTGCTGGGAGGACCAATGTCAGATGAGCTCCACAGGGCACGTTTGAGCCACATCTGAGCTTCCTTTCACGGGTTTGTTGTCTGCGTGACTGATGCGCCTGGTATCAAGGCAGCTTTGGAGCTGCCCGTAGCACACAGTGGGGGTCCACCCTCAGGGCTTGGTGATCCTTCTCTTCTAATTATTTCTAGAGAATTACACAGATGAAGTGTACAGGCGTGATAGGACTTACCATGGATTTAAGGAGTACTTATGTGTGTCATGGGGAAGCTGTGGGAAACTACATTCTGCTCAAAATATGTGCAGCAGGCATGGATCCTTTCCTTGAAGGGATCTAAAAATACTCCCTGTCACTATATTCTAGTAGTTTAAACCCTCTGCATATGGGATTAGAGGACTGTATATATGGAAGGCTCAGGACTAGGGGTGCCGAGGTCACACGTTAATTGTATGACCTATGAATTCTCCTTTTGTCTCACATCACTGTAGCAATGCATTAAAAGTATTTTCTCCCTTTCTGTCTCTCTTTTTCTCCCTTAATTCTCACATCATTCTGGTGTCCTCATACATGAAGACTAGAAGAGTTTTGTTTTCAACTTCATGTCATGATGACATCAGGATTGGGACTCCACAGGCTCATACTGAAATAATTGATGCTATTTGCATTTCACATTCTAAAAGCTTCATAACAAGATCTCTGTAGACTTGCACTGAAATTGTTTTCCCACTGAAGTCTTACAACACAGCAGCAATATAATGACATTTTAATGGGATCCCTATAGACTTGCCATGAAATTGTCAAGAGAAAGCGGTAGTGATGTTAATTAAATTGGGAACTAACATTGTTAAAATCAAATGTGAAAAGTAATTGCTCTGTTAAAAGAATCACAGAAATTTAGGTGGTGATCCTGTGAAGATGTATGCATTTGCTCTTCAAACCAATCCCCTTGAAATCTACTTCTCTGGGGAATAAAGCTAGGAACTAGAAGAAACCAATTCATCACATCTGCCTTTGCAAACAAAATGTTTAACCCAAAGGCAACCATCAAAGGTTGGGCCTTAACTGTGACATTTTCTATGCATGTCTGTGCAGGTGCTAAGCAGAAATTACCTGAAAAGCTTGGCACTTGACGTCATGCATCCTCTAAGTGTACATAGATAGAGTAACAGTTGCTTAGCTGGTAAAGCCCTTGGGTAAAACCATATTCATAATGAAGCTACTAGGACCTGTGTCACTGACTAGCAGAGCTAGCTTGCCATTCCCAGTATCACCTTCCTGCAGATCCCAAAAGCTCAACACACACCTGCTTTGGAGGCTAAACCTACCGAGAGGAAAGCTGTTAATTTTAATCCTCGTGGTTTTCCGAGACATAAGAACGTGTTTGAGGGAAGATTTTCTTTCTAATTTCTAGTGTGATGAGAAAATTGCTTCAAAAATGTACCCTGTGATTCTCATGTCATCATGTGAGTGTCAGGCTTTGGACTTAAGTTATTAGAAATTTCCAGAGACTGCTGAAGTGGGCAGTGGCACCTGACTGTGGAAGACAAGGGTGAATGTTCTGACCTTACTCCCTTGCCTATAGTATTGTCTGTAAGAATTACACTAACATCAACTGACAGTTTTTGGTTGGTCATAAAATAGTCAGGGCATAGCCAAAAATAATCCCACATGACTAGAAGGACCTAAAACTGTTACATCCAGCATACTGAGTTTTATCCAAAAATAAAGTGTTTCTCTTGGGGATATTTCTGAGAGCAGTTCCTCATAAGCAGAGCCACAAGTCAGGAGGAGGTAAGAAGATCTATACACAAAACAAACCATTAGCAATGATAAATTATTCCCTTTCTCTGAAGAGAAGCCTAGAATCATTGATCTGTCATGGAATCCATGCAGACCTACTCCTCAGACGAACAAAAGGCTGAACAACAGAGTACTGATAGGTGGCCTGATAACTCAGGAGATTAGTGCAGGGCTGCTGGGGGAGCTCTGGGCTAGAGTTTCAACTCATCCTCATGGAAATCAGATCAGAATTTTCACTATCAGCTTCAACAGAAGCAAGAGACATTCTTATGTCTGGTAAAGCCAAAGCTAGGAACTGAGATATTAAGGGAAGAATGCAGGCAGAAGAAAGCAGAAAATAGAATTATATCTGTGTTTGAATTCACCTCAAATGTCACATGCATTTCTGGCACTTCATACCAAGAAACCCAATGTAGTTGATGAAAAAAAAAAAAAACATATAGAGAGGGTAAAAAGTTTGATGAGAAGTAGGAAATGGTTTCTGTTTAAGAAGAAATGGAAAAGACCCTTGGGTTGCACTAAGGACTCTAAAAGGATGGAGGGCATAAAGAATGTGAAAAAGCGTGGGTATAGTCATTATTTCTAACATCACAGGGACACAGAGACCCCCAATGAAAATTATTGCCAAATATAAGACCAAGGGAAGGAAGCCCTTGTTTTTCAGACAACACAAAACTAAACTGAGGAGCTCACTGATGCAGAATATGGTATATGGAAAAACCCTAAAGGAAGTCTGAAAAGGATTATATGTTCTCATGGATGATAGGTCTACTGTTGGGTTTTAAAAGTGATGGTATGGATGCAACACAGCTCAAAAATTCTCTCATCCAGAGCTGGGTAGATAAACAAGGGAGAAGGGCAATATGTATCTGCTGGAATTCCTACACTCTGAAGTACTCATTTGAGTTCCTGTCATGGGATTTAACTAGACACACTAGGCTGTGGTGGGATGGAGTGCAGCTGAACTGAAGCATTGCAGTGTTGTGTGACATAAGTCAGCAGTCTTTCAGCACTGGACAAGTTGTCTCCTTGTCAAAATGCTGCTCCATCTACCACCTCTGTGCCTGTCAATTCTACATGAATGATGAGGACTTCAGAAAGCAGAAAGCATGACTGACATCAGGCTCCCACCTATGTATTCTTCAGGTGGTCTGGGAGAACCCTGATATGGCAGAGAGAGGCTCCCGGTAAGGTTTGCCCTGCGTCCAAAGAGAGAGTTTCAAGTAGAAATTTTACCAGTCACTATGTTCCCTGCAGATGAAATGTTCAAGTGCACAGTACCAGCACTTCATGGATTCTGAACTGCTATTTTAATTTTCAGAAATTGTATAATATTATTTAGAAGAACTATCTGCCTTTCGGCTTTGTTTTATACCTAGGAACAAGACCAGACACTGAAGCCAACCATGGCTCCCGTAAGACTGTTCCTGAAATGCCTAAAGATGAGCACATCTGACTAGCTCAGCTGTGCTGGAGCTCCTGGCCAAAGAGATCTGTTTATTATAGGGTGTGATTGTCAAGTTACTTATTTCAGTGGCTCCACTGCTGCAATGCAGAAAAACTGGGTGGTCCTTGAGGCCATCATGAGTGCTCTGCACCTGGGGCTGCAGAAAGTATTAAGAAGTGAAGCATACACATGGCTGGCTTGATGGACTGTGACCAGTTGGTCCAAAGTTGTGGGAACCACTGAACGAGCTGTAATCCTTCAGGGGCCAGAGTCCATTCTCATGTATTCAGAGAGAGACCCATAATTATAACAGCTGAAACCAGATCAGGCACCAGAGCTGGACAGGGGACAAAACATTAAGTTGTTTCATTTCTTTCTGACCTCTTTTTATGGCAATAACTGCTAAAAGGAAAACAAATGTTCGTAGAGATCTGCTTTGTTCTGCCATCACATGTGAAGCACACAAGGGGCCTTTTCATGCAGAAAAATGCATAAATCACTCCCCTAGCTTTACTTATGGGAACACGGCATTTTCATATTAGAGAAATACAGCCAGTAACGAGATGCACAGACATCCGTCAAAGAAGAGTAAGGATTTCAGAAAAAATAAAGGAGATACAATTTAGATATTAGCCAAAATGAAGCAGGAAGCTCCTGAGGAAATGTGATTACAGGAATTATGCAGAGAAAGCATTTCATATCTGGATGCAGGGCCGGGTTCTCAGCAGCTATTGGTAGATATAGCTTATTTACTTTCAGAGAAAAAACTACAAGTAGTCAATTCTGTGATTTTCTTGGGTTCCTTTAATTACTGGATACTTCTAAGCCTCTTCTTCTTTTTTTTTTTTGTGTGTGTGTGTGTGTGCAGCTTCACTCATCATAAAAGTATTTTTTTGCTTTTTATAGGGTCATTTTCAGTTGGATCAGTGAACCATCAGACATCCTGGGTGATGCAAAAACACTAACACTGATGCAGGAAGGTAGGTGGAACACCTGGAAACAGTGACTGAGAAGGTGGAAGCAGACCACAGTTAAGCCAATAATAGAAGGGCCTTCCAATATTCAGAAGCTGGAGACACAGTGCTATGGATATAGCTGTTTGAGCAGCAAAACAGCTACAGGAAAGGATCAAAACAAACGTTCTTAAGGTACAATCAAAGTAGCATGGTAATGTCACATCATATCTGTATCATCCCAATTAACAGAATTAGATGTTTGCTTTCAATCAGACATCAGCTATGTCAGACATTTTAGGACTGCTGTGAATGACAGCAGAGCAAATCTTCATGTATATGATTTTTATTCCACATACTTTGAAGGCAGTTTTGTTATAGCTGGTCAAAACATAAAACTTACATTAATAGAAATTAGCTGTGTTTGTTTCAGAGTGGGATTAGGGTTTTTTTTCAAAATGAGTAAATACTAGTATGTTAGAAAGAACAATATTTGTAATAAGCTTTCAATTTGTTAAAACAAATACTATAAAATGTGACTATATAGTAAGAAAGTATATATAATATAATGCTGTAGAAAAAATGGCTTTAAAACCAGCTCATGTTTCACTAAACAACTGCTAGAAATGCTACGCTTGCTGGAAATGGTTCAAGCTTCACTAATCAATGAGGAAGTTAAAAAATGCTAATTTCTGGTAAATTGCACCCACTGTGACTGTTTTGCTCTCTTGCCTACAGCATTTAAGTATTTCTTGCAAATCTTTTAGGAAGGAATTATAGATTTATTTAATATTTGTAGCTGACCTGACTGGTTCAGTCTCTATCTATTACAAAGTTCCTTAAAAACTACTGTGCAACAAAACTGCCACCATGATAGCAGAGGATTTATAAACAAGCATGTTACAAAATCATCTTATGTCTTTTGCTAACGGGATGTCATTTTCCCTCACTAGGGCTCATGGCGGCACATAGACTACATAAATAAGAGAGAAACATCCTCCAAAGATTCTTTCTGCCTCCTGGACAGGTGCCAGTGGGGTCTCTTTGGGGAACACTATCTTTGTCCAGTGTCTCCCACTTAACATTTTCAAAAGGCCTTGGAGATGACCAGACCAATCTCTATTGAGTCTGCAGGACAAACTGCTGCAAATTAGACCATGATTAGCCATTCCTTAGGGAAGAACAGGCTATTACTTTCAACAGAAAGGGTTTGTTTCACACCAGTTTTTCATCTACCCTACCTGCTCCTGAGAATAACCTGTGTAGATGAGATACTTTTCTGATTGGAAGTCCTTTCAAAATACCACTTGGAAAGCTGTGCAGAGATACTCAGGATGGCTGTTGTGTAAGACAAAGAAAGTGAGGAAGAAGGCCATGGTTTGGCCTTAATTTTTTGGAAGAAAATCATATCTGACTGCGAAGAATTTACTAGAAAATCTTGTAGCCTGAGTGAGCCCTAAAATAAAACAAACATATTCCACGTGCACAGAGGAAGAGAGAAAAACATTGCTATATAAAGGATGATTTGCGTCCAGATTCAATTACTAGTCCAACCAGTATGTGGCGTCCCACCTCATAATGGCAGTCCTGAAGATTTAAAATAAGTTTACCATCAAATAATGCACCAAAGCTTTCATGCAAACCTGAATTTGATTCAAATTACTCATGCTATGGTAGTTTAAACATACATCCTCCTTTATATGGGCTTGATCAAAACTGGCAGGCAAAACACAAAGAGCAGTGTCAATTAAAGTCTATGGGTGAAGGGGAATGTATGAAACATCAATGAGAAGTAGCAGTATGTCAGGGATTCTTGCCATCTATTGTTTAGCAATTGTTGATGTGTAGTTCAGATGGACGCTTCATCCATGAAGTGATCCTGTAATCAAATTTGCACAGGAATGCATCATTTTCAGGCATCCTGCGTCTGCTCTCCCTCAGGATAAAGCACTCTGGGAAAGCATGGTTTAAATAATGATGGATGTCACTTGCTGAAGCCAAACCTTTCTATTTGTAGCCTTCTTCATTTCCAGGAAAGGAAAATCACTGAAGGTGCCACAGACAGATACCTCAGTGAGGCAAATGCTGCGATTTTAATGCAATCTACAGGAATGTTTACTTACCATATCCATTGCTCAGTTTGGCTAAAAGCTGTAACTCAGGTTTTTTCTTACAGTTACCTGGTGGGTTGGAAGGAAGTTGTCATCTGGACGTCTGAACACATTCACATGTGTCTTCAAGTCACCTTTGAGAGTACAGATAGGGAGCTATTGATCCATTGGCTTTGGAACCAAGTGCCTAGTACTTGTGGTAGAGGTAAATCACTGTTGTCCAACAGATATTGTGGCTCTGGCTCTCTAGGGACACTTACTCAGGCTCTTCATGTGATAAAAATTAACAGCCATGCATTTTCCTGAATAGGGGAGTCATTGCTGAGACTTTCATGCATGGAAAATGTCCATGCACAAATACACATTTGTGTGTATATATATAGATATATATATATATATATATATACATATATACATATATATATATATAATGTGTGTGTGTGTGTATGCAAATACGTATGTTTTCCTACCATGAAAACAACAGACTAATAAACTGTTTCATTCTGTGATCATAATCACTCTTGCATGCATATGTGCACACACACAAAGACATGGAGACAGCTAGATCTCTAAATAGAAACGCACACGTTCTGGCTGTTTTTGGCTTTGCTTTTCTCTCCAAGCCTTCCAGGCAAATGGCAGCAAGTCTCAAACTCTTTCCAAGTGATCCTCCTGAGGCTTGTTTGCCTGAGTTCAGGCCTCTCACAGGGAGCACACTGAGCTGAGCTACCTAAAAATCTGCCCTGCATCCTTTCTGGCATCTGTGATGGGTATGTGAACAAGATTATGTTCCCTTCTTGAGGTAGGCCTAAGAGTTATGTCATGTATTTAAGGGATATCAATAGTGCGTGTGAGGTGTGCACAGTCCTGCAAGCAAAAGGATTGCATTGTGACACAAAAAGTGATAGGAAGCACCAGCCTCAGGTTTCCTCAGCCTCAGTGAACAGTTTAACAAGGCTTCATGATGCATGTCACCTCTCCTGCCATGCCCCTAGGACACGCTGTGTGTCTTTATTCCTTGTGCATACTATATCACCTCATCTGTAATTATAAATATATGTTTAGTGTCACTTCAAAGCCTTCCCTTGACAGGGGTGTTCCCTTTTCAGGGATTTTGAATCTCTGACATTCTTTCTTCAGAAACTCTGGAGCAGGGTGTGATAGCCTCCTGCTGACAGCTACCTGTGTTCAAAGGGACTGCCAGCGAAAGCCCATTGCAAAGCAGAGAAAATTTACTTTTGTGTCACCCATTGAACATGCACTGGCTTCAATAACAAGAGGCCATTTTCAATGCTTGGCTTTTTTTTTAACCTGGAAGGTATTTAAGGATGGGTACAGAGAGTGGATTTGTAAGACATGAAAGGGCTAGCAATAGTTTAGACTTTCCATCGGGTACGTCTGATGAGCAAAAATCTTCCTCGTGGCTATGCTTGTTCATTACACATATTTTAGATGAACCAGCTACAGAAGCTAGAACTTGGCTAACCCATCTATTCCTTTTGTGGCATTTTCCTGCAAAACAGCCATGGTTTTTAGAAGTACCCATCTGTCAGTTACTGTATTATTATATTACAGTACCATCTAGAGGTCCCAAATGGGATCAGGGCTGTGCATAGACGGTGTAGCATGCAGTTGTCTTCTGGGAGAAAAAGTATACAACCAAAGGAGATCAGAGAAAAAGAAATAATTACTGTCCCTATCCCACAAATTACATATCTGACCCTATTGTGTAAATACTGCATACAGTAAGCTGCACACAGTCAGCCAAGGAATATAGGCCTGCCAGGTCTGTCATTTTGAACAGGACTATATTGTTCTTAAAGACAACACACTGCCCTACCTAGGTTCCACCAAGAATCTACTGGATTTCTGGCTCGCTGGCAGCCATCAGGACCTCCCAGAAAAAAAGGCTGTTGCGCACTTCAGCACCTCTCAGACACATCCAGTTACTTCCTTTGGACTAGCCTAGAGGTACGGAAGCAAGAGGCAGAGCTGGGATGTGAACAGGGTCTGGCGGGTGTTAATCACAAGGCTCTTCTGCCGCCTTACTGTTCGTTGGTCACAGACACCTGAAAATGAGAAAAACACTGGTGGGCAAACTTTCATCTTCTTTGTAAGGGGCTCATAATTCCGAAAGACTTTTCATCACGTAGGATTTATGAAGATATTTCTGAGAGGGTGAGTTTCCAGGCCTTTAGTGCCTCACCTATAGTAAATTTTCATAGACCTCTTGTGAAAATTCCAGTGTGTAATGTCACTGAAGACAGCAGTACTATAAACCCGAAATCAGGGCAAATTTGGACCATGATTTAGAATTAATATATGAAGCAATTTGAAATATCTTTGCTCAGACAGGTTGAGAATTATTCACCCAGAGGGTAGCAAGGCAGTAGTTGATCCTAGTAGGGTTTATCTGCCCTGTGCCTTGGGCTTTCTGAACTTCCTCTCTGCAGCATGTGACTACCCACAGTGTTGTCATCTGGTTCCTTCTTCTTGGATTTAGACTGCCATTGAGTTACGAAGCTCTACCTATTTTCTAGTCAAACACTTCACTAATCAATGCAGGATGCAATACAGGCATCAGCTCTGAAGAGACATCCTCCAGCTATAATGAAGATACAAAACTGTTGGACACATGATGGAAGAAAAGAGTTTGGGTACTGAAAGATAGAAAATATTTACTTCAGTCTGTATCCCTGCTCAGGCTTTGACAGTATGCAAGACAAAACACGTCTTGGAGATACTAATTCCACATGAAAGTATGGTCTGTCTTTTGCTTTTGTGGCAAGAGAAGTCCAAGACTTTGCATCTAGCATTGTGCCTCAGCATCAGTTGAGACTACAACAGTTCTGAATTTTAACATTGACACTTTGTCTTACGTGGTCTTACCTGAATCTAGCAAGAACTGTGAATGTTCAGCCCTTCTGCTTCCAGATGCTTGAGTTCTCAACTGAACCAAGTCTTGACCAATGGACTGATTTATCTGGGGTTTTTGTAAATGTGGAGGGGATTTGGTGACATGAGATCTGCTAAATTGGTTACATTTAATCTCATTTCTGTGTCATTCATCTATTAAGGGTGATAAGTCAAACTGTGAGCATGAAAAGGAAATCTGCTCCTTCTGTCACTGAACATGAGGGTATTTGGGACCATATGCTAAGAGTGCCTGTATTGGCATATATTTAAGGAACGTTGCATAGATACATAACCACTCTTCCCTCTGGACTGGCGTGAGCTCAGAGCACACAGACTGAGGAGGGCAGGGAATGCCAGCATGAGAGATGAAAAAGGACAGCAGATCCTCCATGCTGGACCCAACTCTGCTCTCATAAGATCTATGCAAAAGTTTTGTGAGCTTTCCTGTTAAAAGGTTGTTTTTCTAAAGAGAAAGCAACCCCTGAGAGTTCCTATGGCCCAACACCAGAGATACTCTGTTTTGATGTATCTATCTTTAATGAAACAAGGGTGGTGCTAGACACTCATGGCCTTTGTGACTGTGGACCCAGGGTCCTGAAACCTCTGGATAGCTGGGCTAGAGGGCACTCAGCTCTGTTTGAATTGCCTGTAAGAGCAAATTCCTGTGGCTGGCTTCGTGCCATTGTACCTGTCCCAATGGAGGCTAAATACTGTGTTGGATGACTGACCTACATATCATTACAGAAGAGAAATGTTCCCTGCTGCAGTTCCTGCCAAGTGCTATAGAGTTCTGACTGGACAGATGAATGATGGCAAGTGCACTCCTAATAAAGCCAATGCCATTAAGTTAGAAAATGAGGCTGCTGTCATCTATGAGTGGTGGCAGAAGCATTTCTGGCTTAACAAGGTCTGACAAGACCTCCTCAACATGCTCAAATGAAATCAATGTCAACACCTAATCAGTTAAGCAGGTAATGGATTATTTAAAAAAATTTAAACTGTAGCTGCATTAGCTCATTTAGAAAGAAGGAACACGTGACTCCTCCAGATAATGTAACATATTTTAACAGTTGTCACATTTGGCGGGTTCAAGGAGAAGCTGCTTTAACCTGAAGAGCTGAGATGTGCACAGGAGCATGGCGGCAGAATGTAGGGCACGTCATGAATTTATGGACAAAGGAATTTGTGAGCTTTATCAGTCACTGCCTGGGTTTGCATAACAGGTCGGCTCAATGAAATATACATGAACAGCATCTGTTTCTGCTTTTAAGATCACAGTGTGCAATGTGAACCATCACCCACTGGATAGAAACTGGGTGATAGGATGAGAATCCAGCACTTTAATGAGCAACAGAGGAAGTATTTGCTGTCCTGTCTGTGAAGCTAGG
>NW_008240122.1:3955914-3957089 GCF_000691975.1 Corvus brachyrhynchos
AGAGGCTGGAAGGAGTGTGGACAAATGACCTGAACTTGAGTGTCCTTAGACTCTCATGAGTTACCTAAAGAAGTTAGAACCTATCTGAGATTGTTAGCTATGTTCTAACAATCTCAGATAGGAACTGGATAACACTCCTACATATGCTTAGTTACTGAAATGGATTAGAACAAATGCCTTGTCTTGGGGTCTAGTCACTGCTTAGGGCACAGAAACGAGGCAGGTATTTGCAAGGCACTGTCACAAGAGGGTTCTCACGCCTCTCTCTGCAGCACCTGCAATGAGTCAGTGTCAGGCCAGGCCAGAGGATTAGGTGGCTAAGCCTGATACAGTGTGCCTATTCCTGTGTTCTTAAGAAAAAGTGCTTTAGAAAGCAGCCCTGAGAACCACCATCTAGCTGGAGTGGAGCTGCTGACCCTTCTCACCAGAATGAACAGGCAATGTTCTGCACTGAACTACAATTGGTTCCTGATCTCTCCTTCACTCTCCATCCCAAGGCTACCCTGGTCCTCCCTGTCCAGTTTCCAGTCCCCATGGCAGCAGTGTCAGCAACAGGTTTTTCCCTCAGGACTCGCCACTTCCTCTGTTACAACCATCTCATGTCTCACCTCTGGACCAGAAAACCTGTGGCTTTGCTCTCATTCTGGTTTAATTGATGAGCAGCTCTGCTGGAGTAGATTCAGTTGAGAACGTCAGAACTGGAGGAGGCAAAATGAGAGTTGGAGGAGGCGAAATGAGAACCGGAGCCCTCCCATCTTTTTGTTATTGTTTTGTTTCTCAACGCTGCTACTGAAGCCCACTGAAGACACGCTGGGTGCGTGCGATGTGTGAGCCTGAGGCCACCACGGGTGAGCCCTCCCGCAGTTATTAATCTGAGGTGTCTAAGTCATAGAGGGACCAAGTGTCTGGAATGTGACACCTTCACTACGCTTTAATGGATCCTCAAGCGTCATAAAGTATCACTGTATCATAAAATTTGGGGTTTATTAATACACCAGGAGAATGGGAATCGCTACGTTTTTCTTCTTTAAAATACCACTGACAAGCAGCTCCCAGCCGCCTGCCTCTACGACGGGGAAACTCTCATTTGCTCATTAGCGCCTCTAACAACGCTTACAAGCCAAGTAGAAGCACCTCTCTTTCTCCCGCGGCGTCCAAAGCAGCGCGGGGCCGCG
>NW_008240122.1:3957175-3975191 GCF_000691975.1 Corvus brachyrhynchos
GTGAGCCCGCCGTGTCACCGTGAGCCCGCCGTGTCACCGTGAGCCCTGCCCTGTCACCGTGACCCGCGCCGTGTCACCGTGACGTCTGGGAGCGGGCCGCTCGGGACACGGGCTGACTCCGCGGGGACAGATGGGTGATGGACAAGCAGGTGGCGGACAAAGGTTTGCGTTACGTGTTTTGCATGAATGATCTCCACGCCCGCGCGTGTTATTCCGCGTCAGGTACCATGAATGCAGTTGTTAAAGGAACTGAGGAGGAAGCGGAACCCTGTAGGTCCATTACCTGCTTAACCTCTTCTGGAGGAGGCAATGCTACGGCTCCGGTCAGCACCAGAATCCTGGGACTGGTTTGCTCTTCCCAAAGCTAGTGCTGGAAACAGTGGCGTAGCTCCAGGCACAAGGGACTCCAGCCTACGGCAGGCTGAGCATGAGGCACCTGGGGCAGACAGGAACCCTGCTGTAAGGAAATGGTCTGGGGAACAGCTCCAAAGCTGCAGGCTCCAAGGCTAAAATAGACTTGGAGAGTGATGGCCCTTGTTAGCGTGCTTGGGAAGTGGAGAAGGGGGCCAAAATCTAGCAATGGGTGGCACAGGTCCCCTGACAGTGTGGAGGTCAGACCAACTGCACAAGAGGCAAACAGAAGAGGCACATAAGAGGGCGTATTGACCAGTCTGACCTGTAACTCTGGCTAATGGACTGCTATATTTCATGGCAGTGAAAGAAATTAAATGTTTTTTCTGGAAAATGATGTGAAAAATAAAGTGAACATGCTAGAGGAGAATAGATTAGGTTTTGGTGCTAGTGAAGACCATTTTTTTTGTAAAATGCAGTTCAGAATTGATGTCTCCACTGACACGCTGGCCAAACCAAATTTTGGATTTGGTTTACTTTGCGTCTGAATCCGAGATTTCATAGTCCCAGAGGTCCATTCGAAGCTTCTGTAGGTACCCTGCTTATCATCAACACTTCTCCCTTCTTTCTAACCTGCAGTTTCTGGTTATTCCAGAAGGCTTCTCCAAGCCTACTCTAAATGGGAGGTTTAGAGCCACATCATTTTGAAGTCAGTACATTAAGAGATAAACCTCTGATGTTGGGAGGAACAGGATAAGATATTCACCAAAAAAAAAAAAAATTAATGCAGATCTCATCAAGAATTTGTTCCCCTTCTTTCCCCAGGAAGTTGGCCCTTCTTGATTAGATGATTCTGTATTTTCAGATAGAAAACTGTTTTTATTGTGGATTCCTCTTAGTTTTGACCACAACAAGAGTTTTCCACTTTGAGGTTGTGTTGCTGACTGTGTGCAACCTGCCGTGGATGTGCATCCAAGCCAAACCTCGTCCTGGAAGCTCCAAGGGTCTTTTCCTTAATATGACATTAGACATGTGAGGGGAAAATGCTGAAATCCTCTAGGAAGAACAGTGACCAGGAGTGGCCCATGGCAAGACAATCCATTCAGTCAACAAGGCTGCTCCTTGCTTGAGCTCAAACTGTTCCAGGAAGAAAAAAAAATGGAGAAAAAAATCAGTTGTTTGGGAGTGCACTAAATTAATTATTCCACATGACAACATTCCCTCACTGCTTTCATCCTTCCTGGATCCTCCTCACACCTGGGGCTTAAAGTTAGTCCTTATTTTATATCATACGTGCAATAAATTCCTGACTTCAGAGAAACATTGGACCTCTTTTACATGTGCAAACTGATTGCATCAGGGTTGTCAAGAAAGAATCATGACATGGAAAATTAATCATTCATTTTCCTATCTAATCACAAAATTGGATGTTGAAAGAGATACAATAACTATATGTGCATTTTATTAGATAGTTTCATAGTAAAATCTTACCTGGAAATTAATTTTAAATTCCTTAGGGAATGCATGAAGTTGGAAAGGTGCCTGAGTGACTCTAAAAAAAAAAAGCATCAGGGTTAATGGTAGTGTATCAAATAAAGAAAGGAGTATTTAGTGAGAGCAGTATTTGACATAATCTTTGACATCTTCATTAACAATCAGAGGGAATACAATGCATATCACTGACACTTTGCAATGACACCAGGTTAGGAAATGTTGCTGAATTGAGAATGAAGCAAAGAAATCCAGAAAGGTAAAAACGTGGGTAGAAATTAACTATATGAAATTTGTCTGAGAAAAAAAATACAGCATAAAAATATCTATGAAAAATAATTAATAGGTAGTAAAAATCAGGCAACCTAGTGAATGTCAGGGTGGATATGCCCCTTCATTTCATTGCTGCACCAGTCCAAGCTGTGGTAACTGATTTATATGGTTTTTTTAATCTCATAAAAGAGAGTTGCAACAGCTCTCATGTAATCCCACTCCACTCCCATGTTATGTTAAATTCAGGACAGTATTATTTGAACAGTAGGGACAAACTGGCAAAACTTTGGGGAAAATCAACAGAAGCAGTCTGAGATGTAGCAGGAAAGAGATGAGTATGAATATGTAAAACACTACATAAAATGTAAGAGGTATTTAAGGGGATTTATTCTTTAGCAGGGTCAAATCAGGATGTGTGTCTTTTCGCTAGTAAAGACAGAGAACTGTAAAATATCATCCCATATGCATAGAACAGATACCTAGACAGTTTTCAAGGCTGTGCCAGCAAGACTCACAATCCAAACACTGTACACTATTTCTTCTAGAGCTCATTTTACCTTACACTTACGGGTGCCTCCTGTTTAATTTTGGAGGTGGACAGTTCCGTTGCTGACGACACTGAAAGGTGAAGTATAAGCTTACAGCAGGGGACTTCAATCTGTGAATTCCATGAAATAAAATGAGAGTGGCAAACCAGAATTTCTCCTGAAGCACATATTTACTTCCAGAAGGAATAATTCTATCAATAGATAAAAATAAATCAGCATGGTCTGTTAGAGACCATGTACATCAACTGTAAGATTTTTCATCACAAAAAACAATGACTTACTGACAGCATTTTGCCAGTGAAACTCTGCCTGAATCACCATTTCTTTGGTGATGTGATTGGGAATTCTGGGAGAACAGGCCCTGATGAAATGCTGACTGTACACTGTGTTATGTCCTATCAGATCACAAAACCTGCACTATTACTGTACTCTGATAGAGAATGCTGATGGCAGTGAAAGGTAAAATACAGGGGTTTGGTTTTGCAGTATGAGAGTACAAAGCTGTGTAATTAATAGCAGCATTCTTCAGAGGTCACAGCAATGCCAGCCCCAGTGGACAAAGCTACTCTTGATGGGCAAACGGGGCTAGACTTGGTGCAGCACATGAGGAAATGTGTCAGTGACACTTCCACCTGTCTTTTTCAGATGGTCAGGAAATCTATAAAGCTCTTTTGGTTGAGAGTTTTCATCTACAAATGTGTCTTAAAAGGTGTTTGAGATAACATTGGGCTATCAGTAGTTTGGAATTCCAGGCTTGTTAGCCAGTTCCCTGTCCCAGATTGCTCAGCTGTAAAATGCTTATGCTGCTTTTGCTTACAGGTGCTTGTAGCCGTACCAGTATCCTGAAGCACACAGGTCACGCTGGGTGTTCTTCTTGCTGACCTTCACTCTGTAATGGACAGTCAGATTAGCACTCTTGTCTGTTTTGAGGAGTTGAGTGTGGGTTCTCATAAATATTTTGTCCTTTTTTTTTTTTTTAAAGCATTGCCAATTAGATCTCCACATCTAGTTTAAAAAACCAACCCACTGCATTTGCAAATCCACCGTTTCAACACAACCACAGATGAAATGCAGCACTGCCTTCCACCACCTATTTCAATTGGATAAAACTTACCTGTTTGTAAATGATAGAAGAAAATTTATGAAATATCAATGTCACCAACCTGCTTGTGTGCAGTGATTTTGTTTCTGGCTGAATGCAGCCAGAGACTAGATACAGTTGCCACAAAATTAAAAGGTGAGATTAATTGCTATTATGCCATAAATAAATGCCGAGTTCTCTAAGCTCTGTCTGGCTTCTGTCCTCACTGCTTGCCCTCCAGCCTTCCCAGCCAGTACTGCTGCACCAGCTGGAGATTCCAGTGGTTTACACCTGAGTGGGAAGCACTGGGATCAGCAACCACAGGTTTCCAAGCCACTATTTGGGAAATACACACAAATGTACAAACTCTTCCAACCTACCCAGCTTTATTCACTCCTTGGACAAAATGAGGAAACATTAATTATGACAATGCCTCTTCTGGACACGCATAAACACAAGCAGATCTTACGCAGAAGAACTGTCAGTGAGTGCTGGTGGCAGTGGGTCCATGCGCGGGCATTGGTGGATGAAACCCAAGCACCCATTTGCTCCTCCCTGTTGCCCCCTGTCCTCATCTCCCTGGGCTCTGCTCGCACACTCAGGCTGCTCTGGTTGCTGGGTCACTGACGGTGCTGCAGCGCTGACTCGCTGACACCACTTAATTTCTGCATGACACAACAAAACAGGCCTCGGAGATTCCTTTTTAATGCCACAGATAGACATAAACAGATGCTCCAAACAGATGTAATCAAACACAGATGTGATCTGAAGATTCCCAGGCGGGCTCTGGGGTCCAGCCAAACTATACAGAGCACAGACTGACGGCAAGCTGGAAATGCAGCAAGGGGCTCACCTTTCCCCCCTCTGCTGGTGCTGGCTGAGCAGAGAGAGATAGGTATGGCAGATACGAACATGCACCAGCTGCTGGGGGACACCTGGGGGCGGCCAGGCTGCAGGAGGGGCCCATCATCCCCCAGTAGTGCCTGCCCCTGCCCGGTGCTGGATGCATTGTTGTCCTTGGAGAATCTGTTAGTAGATGACTTCGTCAAAGTCAGCTGTTTTCATTACCAGGATCTACCCAAACAGACTGGTCTTCCAAAGAGACTGCATCCAAAGAGACCCCGGCTCTTTCTGTTTAGTCAGTGGTGAGTGGCGAGGGGTGGATGAGTTTTCTGTAACTAGCAGAGGGCATTAAAGCCTTTCCTACTCACATAAAACCACTTATCCTGGGACACATTCATTGAAGGGAGGTTGAGAAGATTGCAGAGTGAAGAAAGCGGGGGAGTTAATGCCAGAAATGAAGAATGGGGAGAGTGGGTCTTTCTTTTTATGTCATCCCTGTGTCTGGTGCTGCTGTTGGGGCTCCAGTGACTCCCTGCGTCTCCTTGTCCATTTGCTGGAGGATTACGGGGAAGACAGGTCAGAAGGCAAATAGTGACAAAAACAATGGGTGTGTGTAAGAGTGGTGCCACCTAGGGCAAGTCCAAAACTGGAGGTGAGTACTTGGTGGGGGCAGAGAGGGCTGGACCCATTTCAAGGAAATTTTTACCAGATAATTTCTTCATTTAGGATCCTAGAATATGGGGGTGAAAAAATCCTCGAGATGCAGTTATCTAAGCAAAGGCAATGTGCATTTCTATGAGAGAGAATTAATCACTTCTTAAATTGACTCATGCTATGGGCTTGATCCAAAGTCCATGGAAAAACTCTGACTGACTTCACAGCTCCTTGTGGTGTAGGTGGGAACTTTGCCACTGTCTTCAAAAAGAACAGGGCCAGGCTTTAGCCCTTGGCTGAAAAACAAATCAAGGAGAAAACACAAATCCATTTCAAATACTTTAGAAAGAATTTATTATTTGAACTTCTGTAGCTATACTGTTACTAATAACATTAAACACCCATGAATCTGTGCTTTAAAGCATATTGTACCTAAATAGAAATTGTACACATATCCACTTACATGTTTGTTGGATATGAGTCGCTTAATAGAAAAAGTAGTCATAAAGATTGTATAGATTGAAAGTAACATGTTAAATAGCACCTTGAGTCCTTCAGAATTAGCATCAACTGTTTTCTGGTTAGTGCAAATGACGACTTTTTAGAATAGCTGTTTTACTTAACTTTTCTTACAGAAATGAGCTGCGTGACAGTAGCTATGATTTCAGCAAACCAGGCAGATGGAGGTTTTTTCAAAAGCTTGTACTAATAAATTTAAGACAATATGAAAAGTATTTATAGGAAATATAAAATATCCATTTGTCAAAGTCCGTATCACCTGCAGAAAAAGAAATTAGAATTTTAACAAGCTTGCTATGTAAAAACCTCATAAGACATTGAAATGGTTGAAAAGCTTTGGAGAGGTCTTTTGAAATGGAGTAGCTGTTTTAAATTTAGATTAATATACAGTGCATACATAGAGTAATATTTTTAGAAAGAGGCTGAGATTGTGTTCACGATTATACGAACAAGAAAAGATAGATTGAGATTTGCAACACTTTCTAAGATTTTTTTTCAGTGTCCTGTTTCTTTAACTTCTTTTAGATTTTCTGTGTCTAAAAATAGGTGACACCAAACTAAACTGGTTTTGACCCGAGCTGCCCTTGTCACCAAAATTGTCCTCGGAAAGCACTGACTTTCACCGGCTCCACATTCATCTAGGGATGATTTGAACATGTGGTTTGCGTTCAAGAATGCCCTGTAAATATAAACAACTATTACTACTGGAGTACATTTAATGACAAAAATGTGCTAATGCCGTGCTGACGACATTCGCCCTTGAATTACATTCCTTATAAGGGCGATGCTGCTCGACCCGGCCGGGCGGGCTGCGGGACGGCCCCTGCCGCACTACCGTGGCTCCCCTCACATCTTTGTCCGCAGTAAAATAACCTAAAGCAAAGGTGTGTGCCCCCACCCTCCCAGGGTACCCCTTCCCAGCCCCCTGCAGGGACGCTCACCGACGGTGCCTCACGGGGTCACCGGGAAACGTGACAGCAAACCCACCTCTCACCCTAAAACCCTTGCTCATCCGAGCTGCGAAGAATTAATAAAATGTTTTTGGAAAATAATAAAAATAATAATAAAAAAGAGACCCTCGGCCCCTCGCCGCCGCAGGACCGAGAAGGGCAGCACGGGCAGCTCCCACAGGTGTGCGGGCAGCGGCCATGCGTGTGCTGACGACTCGGTCCTGTCCTTCTTTCTCCCAGCTCGCAGGGCAGAACGAGGTGCGGGATGGTGTCCCCGGGGGCTTTTGGGGTTAGAGGCCGTGGTCCCGCTTGGTAGCCCGGCCCCTCGAGGCCCGAGCGCCGACACCGAAGGGCTGCGGAGGGCTGCCCAGCTCCCGGGGCCGCTGCAAGGAAACCACCTGCCTGCCGAGGCACTGCTTTTAATTAGATGCGGTAATGACCTTCTCCTCGGCCAGGGGAGGCGAGTCAAGTGCTTTTGCACTCCCGGCCGTGATCCTACTTTCAATGACGGCTTTGCCCGGACTGCTTTCCCTGGCACCCTGATACTGCTTCAGATGCAGACCCCTCTCCTGTCTCTCACACGACCCGAAATGACAGAGAGGGGCAACGGGTTTGTTCTCCTGTTTTCACATTTCGAGGAAAAAATCCACTTTTCCCGGCGTTCCTGCTTCAACGTCTTCTCTGAAGGAAAAAGAAAAATCCCGGCGAGGCCCCTGGGCCGGCCCAAGGCAGACGAGTGGGTTACTGCAAGGCCGCCACCGCGGCCCGGAGCTGACGGTCCCAAGGAGGAGCCCCGCGGTGTCCCAGCCGATGTCCCCCGCCTCAGACCCGGGCACGTCGGCGTTCGCCCGGCCACCGAGCGCCGGAGCTAGAGCTTGTCCCTGCTGCTTGCGCTGCAGACAAGCTGTCTCGGAAGGTACTCAGGGCTTGAGGAGCGAGTGGGGAACCCGCACCCAGGCGGGTTAAGCGGGGGCACGGCAGGTGCCGGGACCTGCCCCGCCAACATCAAACCGGCACGCGGGGCTTTGTCGGCTCGATTGGCCCCTCTGAGGGGGTATCTTTCGAGAACTGCAAAGAAAATACTGTCTTGCAGTCACCGTAATCCACGGTTTTCATTTACTATTATTCAATCAGGATTTATCTCTGTTTTTTTAGGAGGCTACTTTTCCAGGGCTGTTACTCGATACTGATCCATTAAATCATTCCAGCTGAGAGATTAAATGTATGATTTGCAACCAGCTGGATTTCTTAAATGGTGTCTTCGCCTCCCTTCAGAGTATGAGCAGACCCGACGAGAAAACACTGCTTTGGCATGGAAACTCTCTCATTTGCCCGAAAATTACCACACGGAGTTCATTCAATGCCAACAGTATTCTCTTCCTTTCTCTTCACTGGATTAGATTTCCTCCAGCCATAAAATGACTCCAAAAGCGAGATACCATCGAAATGGCAACGCATGCCAAGCGAGCGGGTAGGCAGCAGGCTTAAGCCTTCCCTCGTTCTAACACCGCAGCCGCTCTCTGCGTCTCTCAGGGCTGCCCCGGCTCCAGCGAGCCCATACAAGCAGCGCCGGGCCCGGGGAGGGGGAGTCGGGTCTCCGCTGGGTACTTACGGGGGGGTGGGGTCCCCCCGCAACGCAACCCTCGGCGCCGATGGCAGGGGCATTCTGTGTCCTCTAAGGGTGGCGGGGGTCAAGGGCAGGCTGGGGAGCCTACGCGCCCCGGACAGAGCTCCCCGTTGTGCCCCAGCGGGGCGATGTGGAGGCAGGAGCGACCCCTTCCTACCGACACTGTCGAGATAATAAATACACTCTATTTAGGGTAATTACAGGACAGCGTCTGGCCTCCCTTCACCTACGCAGATCCCCCATGGGGACGGTATCTCGGAGACCGGCCATCAGATCTCAAATACCCGATAGGTGGGAAACATCGTCCCTTTGGCTGTGCCAGTCTCACCCGAAAAAACAAAAGAACAAAAAACCTCTCTAAGCTAAAAGGGATCTGGGACTTTTCTCCGACAGAAACCACACTGTAGAGACACCACACCTGCGGGGATTTGCCGCAGCTATGAGGGAGAAAGGATTTTCTGGGCACGTTCGGGGAAACGGAGCCGCATCCGCACACACCCGCAGCAGCAGAGCCCAGTGTCAGTCAGCGACTCCTCTTCCCTCTGACCGCTTCGGTTTCTGCTAAAAGCGCCAGTGACGTGGGATCATCCACTAATTCGGGGAAGCAGCGAGGTGACCTACTCAGGGACAAAGCCCAATCCCACGCCACTCTCTCCACGGCTACCCGTGGGGCCCCCGCCGCCCAGTTCCGCGCCCTACTCAGCCCTGCCGACACCTCTCTTCCCCACGTCTGGTTTCGTTTGGTTCCGGGAGGTTTCCTAACTGCCCTGCCTTTCCAGTTGTTGATATTTTTGTTGGGTGTGCTCTCGACACGGTCTTAAGAACGATGTCCCAAGCTCTTCATAATTTTTCAATGTCCCCTCATTTCCCCCGCTCCAGCCGCGGCCTCGCTCGCTGCGCGGTGCATTGCCCCGAGCAGCTATTGGGCTCCTGGGTAACCGAATGTCTCAGAGCACGGAGAGAAACACAGCCGTCCCTGGCCCGGCAGCAGCGGGGGAGCCCCGTTCCCCGGCTCCGGCAGCCCCTGTGCCCAGGGGAGGCCGTTCCCTTGCCCCGCTCCCCCGGCTTTGGTGGTGGGCCGCGAAGCGGCGCGGGCCGGGAGGAACGGGCTGCAGGGCGCAGATCCCGCTCCTGACACACCCGCCGGGGCGCTCCGCGGCACGGACGGCCCCCGACGGCCGCTTGGTTCCACGGCGTCGGGGGAAATGGAAGAGGGGTCCCGGAGCGGCCCTGCTCGGTTGTCAGGTCGGGCCTTACTCGAGGAAGTCACTACCTCGGTCTCTGGTAATGACCCGTCACGCAGTTCCCCGGTGACAAAAAGAGGACGGTATTTAGTCACTTTCAATCAAACGCATGCCATTGAACCAGAGGTGTTCAGTCACCTGCCCCCCTCGCGGCAGCACTCCAGCTGTGCAGGGAGAGATGTCTCACCCGCGGGTGACTGACTGGCCGTGCACCTTCGCCGCTCCTGAAGGACCGTGTGTCCCCACGCCGAGGGGGCCACTTCCCCCGGGGCACCTGCCGCCGGCGTTTCCAAAGCACCGGGCAAAAGCCGAGCCCCGCGGCGGAGACAACAGATGGTCACCTTCCGGAGGAGGTGGGAAGGAACGGGAAGGAAAGTGGGGAGCGGGATCAGATGTCCCGTCGGAGCCTGCCCGCGCTGTGTTCGGCTCCGTGGACAGGGTGGTCGGGGTTCGGGAGGAGGAACGATGAAACCTTTACTGCTAAAGTTCTCTCTGATCGAATTCCCTGCTCTCTCCCCCGATCTTCAGCACGACTACATCGCTTTGGAACGGCGCGGTTGGGAGTACCTCTGCCCAGACCCAAACTCCTGCACGACTAGAAATAGCTCTTCCAATATGATTTATTGGACCTTGTCCAACTTTGCAAAAAACTGTAGTCTTGATAAAGTCCCTCTTTATAACTCTTCACACACCCCGGTTTTTTTCTTCCTCCCTGTTGCCAGCCGGTCTTGCCTGGGTTGACGCCCAGACGAGCTCCTGACAGTCACTTTTCAGACTCAGATATTCGTCTTACACGCGTCAGATCCAAATGCTGCCTCGGTTTTCATGCAGCATATTTTTGGAGAGCAGGGCAGCGCAAATTAATATTCCTGATGAAGGTGGCTTTCAACGGATTCTTTACAAAATCTATTCCCCCTTCCTTCCTCCCACCCCCTGGGTACCCACGCACCATACCGAGGTTTGCATTTTTCATGGCGGGACAAGTAAGTCTATAAAAGGCATGTTTGTTTTTCCTGGCTGTTTCAAATATGTATTTCCTGGAGGACTTCGCATCTGATGGGGTCATCAGAAGCACATGTGCGATTTTCATCTTTCCAAGTGATTTCTCCTCTCCTACCATCCTTTCCTTACCAGCACTGTATGCTGATTTGACATTTTACCTGTCCGTCCACCTTAGCTAAACCAACCTCTCCGTCCCAAACTCTTGATGAGGTCCCAATTTGTTTACGTGTGTCTGATTGGGTGGTGTTTTTTTGCTTTTGTTTGTTTTTTGTTTTTGTTGTTGTTTAGTTGTTTGGTTGTTTGGTTGTTTGTTTTGGGGGGGTGTTAAAAGTGATTATTTTCTTTCCTTCTCTCTCTTTTCTTTTTTTGTTTTTCTTTTTCCTACACTACTTGGGCTAGAGGTAGTCTGCCGGCCAGCTGCACACCGGGACTCCGGATAAAGGCGGATCTGATATTTAGAGCTGAGATGGAGCGTTCTTACCCAAGCCCGGCAAAAAAAAATCGCTAATAAATAACACCCGCCTCCCGTTTATTTTAATGGTAATGGATGGACCTTCTTCCCGAGCAAGGAGGCGCCTCCTCGATGCACGGAGGGAAAGCTTTGAGCACCACTCCCCGCAGCAAAATAGGAAGAATGTTATCCCGCAGCCCAGCTCCGAGGTTTATGTATTTTTTCCAAATCCCAGAGCTACTCTCCTTCAGACAAAACCCTCACCTTTTCCTTGTGTACTGAAGCACTGAAAGTTCCCTTCAGTATATTTTTCTTGGCTGCCTGAGCCTCAGCGTTTTGATTCACTAAGCAGAAGACGTTAAAGAGCTCTGCAGTAAGGGCCAGTGCCCAGTGTTTTCATCGCCACCCCCCTACATTATTTGTCATGCTCAAGTGAGGGTTTGTTCAAGGCAAAAGCCTGCTCATACTGGGCTGCATTTGTTTCTCCTAAAGAAGGCAAGAGATTTTGTTTCCGGGTCTGGTAACAGGAGCCCCAGTGCCTTACACAAACATCGCTGGATAAGGCAGGGGCACTCCCAAGGCTTTTCGTTCCGGGGCTGCAGCAGCCCCCCTCAAACACACATTGAGACCTTGGTTAGGCCCAAGCTGCTGCACCAGGTCTGGGGAGAAGAGGCGAAGTATCTTTCTCCAGGGTAGCCCACAAATACACGCCGAGCGGGCGACTTCTCTCCTGTGGATCATGTCGAGTGTCTCCAAACCGGCTTATATTATCCAAAGGAGAATGCAGCCACCCAGCCTTGTAGATGAGAGTCCTGGTTACCCCCAAGAGCCTGCAAGGGCTCGTAGATGGAAGGTGTTCAGCCAGCAAGCTCTGGCATACGCTTTCCTACACATAGGAAGGCTCTTGCTCCTATAAACTTGCTACCTGTCCCCAGAAGTGTCGGAAAATGTGCCACGTCTCCAGTAGCCTGTCGGGATGCTCTCTCATCGCATCCATCAGTATTTCCCCGTCAGGGTGACGAGTTGCACTTTGTCAGGATGGACAGAACCGTTTTCTGTCTCAAATGAGCTATTTTTCTCACGGCTCTCTTTGGCGCAGCACCAGGTCCGTGAACGCTCATACAGTAAAATACAGCAGAAAAAAATTCTGCCCTGGTACACGTGAATATTCAGCTCCCTGCTACCTAAAGGAATGGCTCCATTCACAGTTTGGGGGGCCGCAAATGCTGAATACATTGTGTAATTTGGTAAGATTTTAGTTCGAGGGCAATTACTGCTTACACATATATTATATGTAAACATACATACATATATAGGCGTGTGTATGTATATAAAGGGGTGTGTGTGTGCATATATGACACAGACAGAGAGTGCGGTTCTTCCCCAAATCGTCCAAGCTATAGGGGATCGGCCGTGCAGTTTGCCCGCCATATCCTGGCCTCAGTCCGAGGATAGCCAGGGGGAGTTTCACGGACAAAACCTGCCGGAACCGAACCGTCTTTTGATTTATGCCCCGAAACCCACGCGGGCACCCCAGGAACAACTAACCCTGAGATGAGATATGTCCCATGTAACCTAATGCTAGTGAATCATAACTAATCTGTTTAAAACCAAGGATTAGTCACGTCAGTTTCGGCATATTCCTCTATCAGGAACTTTTTTTGTGCGTGGAAAATTGGAGGGATTTGGACTAATTTACCAAACATCAGTACTAAGGCAAGTATGGTCTGATAAAATGAGTCTTAACATGTTCGGGTTTTCAGGTTGCATTACACACGTCCCATCATTGGGGCTTTGAGCTGTGTGCGCCCTTAATGCCAGATTGACCTGCAGATTTTTTTCCTTACTGCATGATTTCTGTTTCTAGCCATCTTTAACTGGCCTCAGCGACTAGCCCTCTCTTAATTTCTCCATATATAAATGATCCTCACTGAAATGTACATGAGTTTTCACAGATCCCAGTCTCTCAAAGGGCCTTTCTCACCGTGTCAGCTCTCAATTTACTTTCCCCGATCGAATTCTGCCTCCTCTGTGCAATATGACCTTTTATTAATCACGTAAACCCCATCCTGTTTTCATACTGCCTCTTTAAATATTCCCCATCTTGGCTTTACTCTTTCTCATTTTTTCTTTCTCCAGCAGGCAAAGCCTTAAGGCTTTATTTCGGTTTCGAGGCCATGTTTTATTAACCCAGACATTCTGTTTTTCTTCCCAAACTCATTTTTATCTACAAAAATACAAAATAATTAACTAGCCAATTAATTAATTCTTTGCAATATTGCACCACTGCGTGTGTTATTTTACAGGGAGCAGAGATCTTCTCTAGCTCTAGGAAGCAGTGGTTCCTCTACTTGCAAAATGTTTATTTTCAAAGAATTAAAATCCATAGCTAAAATATTAGATGCCTCTCATTGGCAATAACAGGATCTTCTATTTAGACCCTAATGCACGTAAGGCCACACTGGTATGCTCCCACAGCACAGGCATCATCCACATCATCTCTGCTACTGTAAAAATCACCCCAAAGAGCAGAAGTGGGGGAAACACAAACTCAATTATACCACATTGCCTCCGATAAAATACTGTGCCCCGCTGCACCCCAGCATAACGAGGAAACTGGATTTATAACGGCGACTAAGGGAGAGCTTTTTTCCGGAGGCCGAGTCTCCCCATTACCGACATCCATACATTCCCTCCTACAGGCTTTTAACGGGACCTCAGAGAAATGTGCTTTTCGCGGACACCCGCAAATACACAGAGGCGCTAATCCAGACCCAGATTACACCAAATTAGGACACTGCCCGCACAATACTCCCGCTGATTGAAATTTCAGCCAGCATCTGAAACCTGGACAAGATCTTCGCTGATTTACACATACTTCTATCCCGCTTGAAGCCATATCGTTTTCTCGGTTTATTTTTCACAAGAAATTTATTTTAAAGATTTAAGGAAAAAACCAAAAGGAAGATATAAAACCCTTTGCAAGCTCTGAGAACATTTTAAGCACGTAACACATTCGGCTTCTAGCGAAGACGAATAGCAAGGGTGCAAGCTGCAAGGGTCCTGAGCTCTCTTAAAGGGGCAAACTGGCAAGCAACCTGCCTGTCTCTTGCCACGCGGTGCTTACAGGAAAGGAAATTAAAAAGAAAGAAAGAAAAAGGAGAGGAATAGAGAAATCCCTTTCCCAGCATCACTCCCGCAGGCGCCGGAAAGGCGTTTGCAGCCCAGCCGTGCTGGGACCCGGAGCATGGTCTGGCCACGCTCGGTTTGCCCACCCGCCCTCAGGGCGAGGTGGGGAGAGAGGGGGCGGCTTTTTGCCGGGGCAGGCGGACACTGGGGCAGAAAAGCCTGCCGCCTGTACGGCCGTGCCCTCGGGAAGCAGGTGGGCGACCTCTCCTCTTCCCTCTGGGCCCTCACCGCCTGTCTCTCCCCGTGCCCTTGGCTCTCCGCTCCCGCAGGGCGACTTCAGCTCTCCCCGGCGCTCGCAGCTTCCCCGGACCGGGCCGGCAAGGGGCCCGACGTGCCCGGGCCAAACGGGGCAGGGTGGCGGGGCTCTGACCACCCGACACCGCCCTCCCGGCGTCCCCACCAGGACGCCCGCTCTGCTCCGCTCAGGACTGAGCCCGAAAACACCCCGCGGGCGAGAGAAGCAACCATACGCCGAGTTAAATTTCTAAATTTTATTATAAAATAAAAGCAGAAATATTTTCCAAATAATGTATTCACATAATATAAACAATAAACAAAACTAAGGTGAGTGACTTGCGGTTGATACTGTCGTTTAGGTCTACACTTGAGCAGCAATTCCTCTTTTCTTTTTAAAGCCCCCTTCAGCCCTCGTTGCACACCGAGGGGAAAATCTACTTCTTCCTTCCTTCGGGCCGGAGCCGGGCCATCACTTCCTTTCCCACCCAGCAAATGGCGAAAGCACCACATGGACAAGGCCAAAGAAGCTGTCTCTCTGCATAGCATCAGCTACAAGAAGATTACGGAGTCTGCCTAGAGCGCGTGTTGCTGCTATATCTTGACTACAACTTTTGAATTCTTAGTTGAAATTGTACATCGTACACCTGCCACGGATACATAACTATAATAGAATAACGGGAGCGATGTGTAACTTTCAAACAGGCATGGCAACAGCAGCCTTGCGCTCCCCTTTCTTCCCCACCCCCCGAAAAAAAAAAAAATTACGATGTGCCTCTTCCCACACAGACCGGCCCGATCGAGTGACACCACTGAGAGATTCGTGAAGTTAAGGCTGGAATGAGCTGCTACACCGATCAGCCTTACAGCCAGCCGTGAAAATCACGGCTCCTGTCCAACAGTCCTTACACACCTGAAAACGCCTGTAAGCAACCCTTAAGGCTTTTCACAACATCAGCGGAGTCCACTACCTTGCAAACCTGCAGCCAGCCTGCTGCCAAAGGGCACAACATATACATTAAAGTGTTTGTCATTGCTTTCAAAGTCCCTGGTAAGATTAAGGGGGGAAAAAAGGAAAAAAATGAGTAAAGGAGGGCTGGCGCGAGGGAGGGAGCGTGTACACGGTTTTAAGAGCCCAGATCGACCAAGTTAGATGACATGGGGTTGAGAATGGAGTCCTGCAAGCTGTGGTGGTGCATGGGGTCGGCGCTGGGCACGGGGATGGCGCTGGGGCCCTGGGGGTGGCCCAGGCCGTGCAGGGGCTGCAGCCCGGGGTTGGAGCTGAGCAGCAGCGCGGGGCTGGAGGAGGTGTGATCCGGGGTCCCTGACGGCGTCTTCTCGTCCTCTGAGCTCCCCAAAACTGTCTTATTCCCGTTCATTGACGCCGAGAGCGGGTTGTGGCTGTTGGAGTTGGAATTCTCGTTGTTTTCCCTATAGGAAACACAAAAGAGGGAGGGAAATCACCATGTGGCCGTCGCTCCGGGGTGCGCACCGCGGGAGCGGGGGCGGGGGGGAGCTGGCTCCGGGGAGCAGCGAGCGGAGGGGAGTGCAAAAACAGTAGGTTTAAAAACTCTGCAAGCCTCCAAGGCCTCTTCATCTGGCACTTAGGTCTAAGGTCCGCTGAGCTTGTAAACAGAGTCTCTCACTAGCCCAGTGGAAAGTGTCACTTTGCCAAACCGTAATTTTCTGCTTCCAAAGGGTTTGCACAGCATGAGGAGGGGGGCGGAAAGGAAGGGAGGAACACATTACAAGGGAAAAAAAAAAAAAAAAAAGACTTTTTAACTTTAAAACTGCTCTAGGAGCTGAAGAGATGTTCGGCCATGATTTCTCCTGGGAAGGCCAAAGCCCGACGAGCTGCAGGCAGGATGGCTCCGTGCAGCAGAACAACCTCCCGGGCTCACATCAGGAGGGAAAGTCTTTTGCTTAAGTAACTGGACATGTTTTTTTCTTTCCCCCCTCGCCCTGAGCTTAAAGCTCCAAACATACCCCAATATGGACGATAAGGAAAGCGAACAGAGTTAACCCGCTGATTTCCCCGACCCTCGCGGGAAACACTTGGCACGCCCGCCGCTGCTCCTCCGTCCTCTCCTCGGGCGGCGTGGGCGCAGCCAGGATGGCCCTCGCACGGCTCCGCGGCGGGGGCAGCCGGCACCACCGGTGCGCCTGCCAACAAAGGCTCGGAAAGGCAGGACATAGTTTCGAAATTCATCACCCGGTAAATACCAAGAAATCGCTGGAGGCTGGCCAAGCCCTTGCAGAGATATTTATATATTTATATATCTATATATGGGGTTTTTTTTCGGAAATGTGAGTGGCAAGAGCTGGTCGGGGCTGCTGTCCAGGCAAGGCCTCCAGACACAGCCCTCGTAGAAATAGTTTAGACACCGTTCTGCCTGAAATACTGAAGGCAATGCAAGTCTATTTAAAAGCTTCTGCGGAAGTTTTGAAACACACTATCTGGAAGAAGGGCCCTATCCTGCAGGATTTGGTCGAGAGAAGTTAAGCCATTGCACTGGCGGGTTTTCCTCACTAAGGGCTGCAGGATGTGGCTGGAGACACTTAGTGCCAAAAAAATAAAAACAGACAAGAAAGCTCTGTTTGAACAAGTTTCCTTGAATGGATGGCAATCCCATGAACGGTCTGTTTTCCAGCGTCTGGAGTGTAATATTAGGTTGAGTGTATTTTTCAATGTCAAAAATCTTATTTGTCTCTGGAGACCTTTAAAATTTGATTCCCCGGGAAAAAAAAAAAAAAGGAATGGAATAAGTGTAACCTTCATTTCCTTTGGATATTTGAAGGTGAGTCCCTGCTATCAGCAATAAAAAAGATCTCTAACATCTCGTAAAACCAACACTTGCGAGGATTTGAAGGAAAATTAAAGCGCTAGCGCCATTTCGGGAAATGAATAGAGCAAATCTGTGCCTGAATCTGCCGGGCTGCACAACAGCACGGCCTCGGCGCTGCCCGTTTCCAAAGCACGGTCGGCAGAAACCAAAGATAGAATTCTCCTCGGAGGCGCGGATCTACAGGAGATTTCTGAGCTGCTAATTAACCGCGCAGATCATACCATCATACGACTGTACAGACGGGGCAAGCCAGTGAACTAGTGAAAGCAGTAAGAGGACCCTTTTTGCTTCTTCGAACCGTCTTCCTAAGGCACAGGGACTGTTGATGGAAAAGTCAACCCGAATAGCCAGGGATGTAGGCATTAACCTCTTCCCGGCGATTAATGGTCCCTTCACTCCACTTAACGTGAAAAACACAGATGCAGAGTCATACTCGGCCTAAGAACATACACCTACTGACATGCGTTCGTGAGCACCTTGCTCGGTAGCAAACAAGAACTGCAATGTCATGAGCGAGGAAAGAAGTTGCTCCACTCAGTCCCTGTCCAGGTCTCCGGCCGCACGCCAGGAGACCACGACAGAGGACATGTTTGCTACCAGCGTTCAGACCCACGCGTTGCCGGCTGCCCCCCGGCTGTCCCTTTCTGCACCGGGGTAACCCTCAAGGACACGCTCTGAGCTGTGCGGGGTGCGGAGCCCTTGTCCTTGGGCCC
>NW_008240122.1:3975743-3976108 GCF_000691975.1 Corvus brachyrhynchos
GGTAGCGGGCCTCCTCGCCGTCCCAGATGGAGCGGGGCAGCGGGAACTTGCGGCGCACCCGGTACTTGCCCACCGCCCCTAGGGGTCGCCCCCGCAGCTTCTCCGCCTCGATGTAGTGCGCCTTCAGCCAGAGCTGCTGCAGCTTGGGGTGGTTGTGCGCCGAGAACTGGTGGCTCTCCAGGATCTTGTAGAGCTCGCGGAAGTTGCCCCGGTGGAAGGCCACCACCGCCTTGGCCTTCAGGACGCTCTCGTTCTTGTGGAGGTGCTCGCAGGCAGGGAGGGACCAGAGGAACCGCCCCAGCCGCTCGATGGTGCCGCCTTGCTGGAGCACCTCGCAGACGCAGGCCACCTGCGCGTTGGGGGAG
>NW_008240122.1:3976568-3977962 GCF_000691975.1 Corvus brachyrhynchos
CTCTAGCTCCTTTTTTTTTTTTTTTTTAAATAATATTATTCTAAGCTGGCATGAAAAGTGATTATCCGCGCTGTGATTGGTCCGGTTATCTGACCCGGGGACTGCCAGGAGAAGACAATAGTTTTAGTCAAATTATTTGCCATGGTGACGCTGTCAATCAGGGGTAACCCGATCTGTTTTGAGGTGGCTCCCCGGCTGGGCTGACAGATTGCTCAGATCCACTCAGAGGCGGCCCTGCGAGCTGAGATATTAGCTAGCGAGGGAGAAATTTCCGTCGTGATTGACGCTGCAGGCGCCCATCGGGGGAGAGGGGAAGCGCCAAAGCGCGGAGCCCGGGCCCCTGCTCCTCGCCGCAGGGCACTGCGGCGCGGCGGGACGGAGCCGTCGTCCCGGCCGGGCCCCTCCGCCCCGTCTGGATCCCGCAGCCCCATCCCGGCCCTGCCGCTCTGGACAGCGGGCTTTGCCGTCCCTGGCACCCGCGGCTGCGGTTGGGGGGAAAAGCCCGTCTCCGGCCCTTGCAGAAAACTTTATTTCTAAATACGTTCCCTTATAGCCCCCCTCCCCAGCGCCCAGTAACCACTGTTAAGAGAGTTTTATAAGGAAGGGGCCTCTCATGTACAATGGAGACGCTGTTCATGACCTGGGATCCCATTACGCTTCTCGTACCTGCCCGGGAGCGAGAAGAAGGCACGATGATACGGGGCCGGAGAGGGACTGCCTCTCCATGAATAGCCGGCCGTGCCCCACCACGCTCCGGCGTGAAGGGCGCTGGCATCTGTGATCACGGGATGCTGCACATTTATTTATGCTCGATTTCCAAGAGCGTGTCGGGGTGTTTCATCCAGGAGAGGAACACGCGTAAAAGTGCAAAAGTTAGAGACACTTCGCTTGATTAAACGGACCCTTATCACCCACGCGTGCCCTTTGCACGCGGCGTTTTAAGTTTACCGACTCTGTGGGGCAGGGACTCGCATTGTTTCCCGTCCCTTATCGGTCTACACAAAGTGAAAGGCGAGGGAGAGAGGTTGTGCAAGCTGCAAGGTCGAGGGAGAGGGTGCGATGAGCGGGTTAAGGGAGCCGCCGTGCCTTCTCGGGAGCGGCGCACGGGGTGGCGGCCAAACGGGACCGCCGGGGCGGATGCTGGCGCCGGGGATCGCCCAGGTGAGGGCACTCGGGAGGAGCCTCCCGGCCACAAACTCAGGGTGCCTTCCATGGCCTGTTATGTTCCCCTTTTGCTGAGAAACAATGATTAATCCCACAAGCTCTTTCTACGCTGTTTGCAGTCCTGACAGGAGAGGTCTCTGCAATTGTGGGTTCCTGCCACGGTACCTTTTCAGCCGCCCCGGCGCGTCAGGGATTTAGCGAAGCCACAAGAGACCGGACTGCGGCTTCCC
>NW_008240122.1:3978142-4009730 GCF_000691975.1 Corvus brachyrhynchos
GCTCGTACTTTCTCGGGTGCACTCCGCTGTGGAAGCTGCGTGTCCTCCTACCTGTCCGGCCGGCATTTTCACCAGTGCTGCCGTAAGGAAACAGTGGCAAGCGGGCGGTTCCCGCCCTGGTTCCTCCGGGGAAGGAAAATAGAGGCTTCTTTTTCAGGTCGAGAAAAGAACAACTCAAATTCGTTTAAAACAAAATTGGGCATGTTGGTGATGGGTCGGTAAAGCCCCCTCGCATGATGGTCCCTCCGTTCCTTTACAAAATGAGCTCTCGACTGTTTAGTGCCTCGATTCCGGCCGATCTCCGCAGGATTCAAACTGTGCTTGTTTGTAAACGAAAGCATCCCAACCCCAGCGCTTCCTAGCCGACCTAAGCTGCCGGATAGTTCACGGCCGCAGCTGTAGCGAGCAGTGACGGGATGGGACAACCGCTCCCCTTCAAACACTGCTCTGAGCAGAAACAGCAACAGAAACACAAATCCCCTCTCCTGTCCCCGACCTCTGCGCGCACACACCGTGTGCCTTCCGCTCCCTCCCGGAATGGGGACCGTGGAAATAATGAAAAGTGCTAGCGAGGTCTGAGCTGTGTCTCCCGCCTCCCCGCTACCATGCTCGGTCGCCCCACGTTTATTAGGGATATATATACCTGATTCCTCTTCCTTTCCTTCCGTCTCACAACTACAGTGGTTGAATCTGAACGGGAGCAGCTGTTAGCCCTAGCTGGAAAGGAGATGCCAAAACCTGTTGCATAGATTTAGACCTGAAAAAGAGTCTTCTTAGTACCCTAAAATGTGAGTACAGGGTTTACACTCCAGCTCCTCCGCAGGCGCTTTCACTTTAGGCTGCTTCAGCCGGGCTGCAGCTTGCATGTAAACGTAAGTTCACTTCCCAGAGAGCTGGGCAGAGGCAGGGCTACCCCCTTCCCGGGCACCCTGTATCAGCTTGCGTCCTAGAGCATTTGTAAATTAGTGACATCTGGATCCAAATTCTGCATAACTGCTTTTATCTTTAGGGAAAAAAACTTTCCTACGTGCTGGAAGTCAGAGAAGATACTGGCTGCAAAGCCGCGGCACGGGGCGAATCGCAGTGTAGAGCCTTGCGAGGGAAACAGGCGACCGGGAGAGGAGTTTTTTTTGGCATTTGTGAAGGCTCTCGTTCCCTGCCATTATATTTCAGAGCAGGAGGAGCGAATCGCCTGCTCACGTTTGCCCCCGGACCGACGAGATCGTTTCTCCTGGCTGCTGCCAGTTCTCTCCCCTTTAGCTGTCGTGGAAAGTTTTTGCTGAGCCGACCCAAATATTTGCTCAGCCCCGCTGCCGCCGGGCGGAGAAGGCCGGGGTTTCATCCCGGTCCGGGCACGGCTGTCACTTTGCCGAGGCCCCGCTCGGGAAGCGCCTCACCCCTCCGCGCAGCAGAGTGCGAGACCGTCAGTGTCAACACGATCTTTGGGAAACACGAGTGAAATAAAAAGGTGGTTTTTATCGCGACGCTCCTTTCATTAGCTGTGAAGCAGACTGAATGAGGAACGGGGTGTGGGCGGCCCGTTTTCTTGCGAGGAGCCTTTCCTTGCCCGGAACTGCTCCGTGCTCACGAGTGAGTGCCTAAGTAGAGCTACAATTATCTGGAAATCGCCTTTTCGGCTCTGCCTTCACCGTCCCCTTGTAGACAACAGCCCGTGGTGGGAGGCTACAGGCCCGCATCGCTGCTGTTAAAGACGGGAGCCGATTCACCCAAGCTCCTGCCGGACACCTTTCCGCCAGCCTCCTCGACCACTGCCTTTGGGGAGCCCCTCATCCTTTTCACCGAGCTGAGCTCGGGACAAACCTGTCACCCGCTCTCACAGGGCTGTGGACACGTTCGCTCCTGCCAGCCAGCCTCGGCTCCACCGTGGGCAGGGCAGGGAGACAGGGCCCCTCCAAGGGCGCTTTTATCGGCAAGGGTAGCGAAAAAATGGTAAATCCCACAACTTTCACATGCCAGAAAAAAACACATCTTCCTCGCAGATGTCCACTACCGTGGCGAGAACTGTAGCGAGAGCAAAAAAAATGACAGACAACTCCAAGTTTTCGTTTCTTTCTTTCCTTTATTTCTTTCCTTTTTTTTTTCTTTCTTTATTTCTTTTTTTTTTTTTTTTAATTTACAAGAATTTTTTCTTTCCTTTTGATGGCACGGCAATATGCTTTCCCCTTAAAACCGGTGGGGTTTACTGAGACCGAAAGCCTGCCGCAATTAAGCTGTGCTACTCTGGCTAGGTTTTTCTGGTTTTTTTTGTTTTTTTTTTTTTTTTTTAAATGAATCATAGCGACCTTTGCCGTGATACTGGGCCTACCTGCCCCACACTCGCCAACTCGGGGGCTCAGCTCAGTTTCCCCGGGCTCACACGTTTTTCCGTGGCGAGACTAGGGCTCCTTTAGGGGGCCAAAGCTCACCCGTGATTCCCAGAGGCAGTTTTGCAACCCGGATCCGCGGGTTGTTCCCCCCCGCCCTCACGCTATTTATTCACGCTTTTATTTATTTTTGCGTTTTGTTTAAAACCCGAATCTATCCCATCAGAGATAGCACTATGATCCTGTCTCGACTGAAAAAAAGAACACAGCAGACGATCATTGCACATAACTAAATTAAGACAAACAACAATTGCTTGTTGTTCTCTGATTTGGGGAGAAAGGAATAATTCAAAGCTTTCGCTGCGCGCAACGCACCGTTCCTCAAGGGGACGGGTCAAGGATTTCAGATATGTAGCGAGTAACTCGATTATGCTAACAAACTCCGCTTGAAAGAGAACGCTGGTGGGTGCGGAGCGGGGTGCTGGGGACTGGGGGTACTCTGCTGGGAGCCGACGGGAGCGGCGCTTCTGTCCCCCGGACCCGCCCCGCTCCCCGCGCCCGCAGCTCCGCCGCTCCTCTCCAGCACGGAGCCTTTCCCCCACCGGCTGGACCAGAGACGCTCGAATAACATCTTCGCAAGAGATGTATTAATTAGGAGATGGGCCTGATGGGGGCCTGATGGGACTGATCTGGGTAACCTCCCGAGCGCCCCACGAAACACGATAGCCCCCCCAGCCGATTAATGCGGCCGGTGCCGATTATTTTTATATTATCCTTTCTCCGTCTAGGGCGAGGGGCTGAGAGTTTTCACCCACTTCTGCCATCAGCACCCTCACGCCCGTTACCCCCAGCATCGATATTTATTTGGGGTGTTCCCCCTCCGCGGCTGCTCCACAGATCCCGCGGAGTACATAGACGGCTGGGGGGAGGACCGGGGGGAGCAGGAGGGGGGCCTGAGCTGGTGCCCACCCAGCCCCCGCCCCACTCCCGGCTGCGGGGACCGCCTCAGATGCTCCGCGGCACAAGGGGACTTTCTCAGCACACAGTGCACTGCTAACAGACAAGACAACAACAACAACAAAAGGCACATATGGTTAAAATAAAGACAGAGAGAGAGAGCGCTTTCTGCCTTAGGGGATTGGCAATAACTAGCCAGAAATGCAGGCTATTGAATCCAAACTTCTGGTGGGCTTCTGCGGGATTGACAACTTAAATCACACTACAAGCATCAATTTGACAATATTTGTAAACTTCTTGTTTCCAGGGATCTTCTTGATCAGAGATAGACCAGGTTGGTATGAGCTCCAGCCACGAAGGTCTCTTTTTTTCCCTCCTCCTTTCCCCTCTTCCGAGTTGATGAATAGCGATCATGTTTCTTTTAATGGCTGCCCCCTATTCTCACAGCCTCCCACAACTAACCCAAGAGCCTGTTTCCTCGACCTCAGTTAATTCCGCTGATTATTCCAAGATGATGAGGAAAGCACGAAGATTGTTCACTGTTCCTACCGATTCAAGGCATTTTCGTTACCATCTCCATCCCTGCCTCACGGGGATTTGACCGGGGAGTATTTTTAGGAAGAGGCTGCCCTCCCTTCCCTCTTGCCTTCCCTCCCCAGGCAGCAGACAGCTCCGGGGGCTCCGCCACGCTCCTGTCGCTGTGGGTGCGCGATCCCCGCCGCAGGGGCCGAGAGCAGGCACCCTCCGTGCCCGGGGGGTCCCGGGCCGGGGCACCGCCGGCATCTCTGGGCCGCTCAGGTGGCGGCGGCGCAGGTGATCGGCGCTCCCGCGGGACCTTTTCCTGAGGGGAACAAACCGCCCGCCATCTCCCGCAGCACCAAAGGGAATTTCGGTTCTCCCCGAGGAAGGAAAGTGACTCCTTCGGCCCCACGGGCTGGAGGCGGGGATCCACTCCGAGAAACCTCACTAGAGGGCTCTAATACTCAGCTCTATTCACTGCTGACAGGAAACAAGGCTCGTCCTTAACATCCTTTAGTCTTCCAGATAGATTAAGCCTCGTAAAGTCTTCCCCAGTCTGTCAAAGGTGGTTCACAGACGTCGACACAATGGCAAGAAATCCCTTATCTTAGTAGCAACCACCAACCATCCTGCCTACCTGCAAGTGAGTGGAACTCATGCCCCCTTCCTGGTGCATGATACAAAAGGATTTTGGGGGTCCCTTCCTCTTCTGTGTCCACGGCAAGAGAAGGAAGTGCAGCCTCTAAAACAACCAAGGGCCCCAGACACAGGTATCCTTGCCAAGATTTAGGGACCAAGCACCATACACAGATATGTAGACTTTTTTCCCCTTCACTATAGAAAGACCTCGTGTAAGTTCTTCCATGGTCTGTGCTATGTGGTATGCTCATAAACATATCCATCTTTTAAATTCTGCATGGTCGAGGCAAGCTGAAATGTAATGTAGTGTTGGCAAGTAATACACAGAGATATTAATGTCAAGTACTTACGGATTTAGCTATGGTTTGTTCAGTTTTGAGATAGTTTTTTTTCTTTTTAAATAATTGCTATGATTTGCCGTTGGGAAAAAAATAAAAACAAACAAGACAGTATAAATTAAAACTAAAGCAATTTTTTGTTGTAAGGGAAACTCCATAGCATTTCAGAATGCATTCAGCTTGTTTCAACTCCAAATAGCTTTTGTAATAAATAAGTAAATTGCCTTATTTGCAGAAATTAGGAAGTACAATTTAGTTGCTTGTCATGTCTTGCAACTTTTCTGAGAAATTTTGTGTACAGATCAAAACTACAGGAACAGCTTTGTGGAAAACTAGATAGTTTAAATAACTTAACATCAGTTTAAAACTGGTCAACTTTCCCGTGGAAAATTTGCTACTTCTGAACTTGTGACAATGTTCTGTATTTTCCTCTGTGGATTGTTTCAACCTCCTTTTTGCTGAGTTAATTCTGTCTCTGTACTTTGATGTCTTCTCTGCTTTACTTCATAGGTTCTTGAATCAGTTCAAATATGCTGGGGACTTTTTACTTCCCAGAGAAAAACCTGGTATCCCTTTTCATTCCTTTCTTTTTTCATCAGTTTTATTCTCCTTATGAACAAGGACTTTATTACTAGACTAAAATTGACTTTGTTGCTTATTTAAGATATAGAAAAGGCCAACCCAGTGAAACCAATGGAATTGGTTTCAGTCAGTTAAAATCAGCAGGCAGGACTGAGGTTGTATACCATTCTGGTTAAGAAACTGCTGCTGGGGTCCCATACCCACATCATATTTCCTCCAACCAAGTCATGTGTGCATGGTGAGGTGCATAAGGGCACAAAATCTCCCCTGGAAGCAGATGCTGATGGCAGCAAACACTGATGCTACATAGTGCGAGGAGAGGGCATGAGCTAAGCACACCATTTCGCTGCTACCATGCACCAGGCACAGCTTTGGTTGCACTGGATGGCACCTGGTTTGACTCCCTCTGTCCCGCACTATTCTAGTCCTCCAACACACTTCCAGAAGCTTTTGCTGTCCCAGGAACCCTTCCATGCTCTCAGTCCACTCCCTCCTTTAGCATCCTCCTATGAAAATATCCCTTGAACAATTTACAATGCATTCCCTTATATTATCTCTGATACCCAGAACTAGAACCCCACAAGGAATAGGTGGGGTTTTTTTTTAACTACAGAGGCACCAAAAGACCCAAAGACCTAGTGACAAATTCCACTTAGCCTCAGGAACAGAGAGGGGTTCTCAGCCCATTTTATTTAGCCATAGAGACATAGTTCAAACACCTTTTCAAAATGGGACTTCACTTTGCACCGTCTTGAGACTCAGTAGTTCTTCGTTCTTCTAACAGAGTTTAGTCACTGCTGCAGTAATTTTTAGTTGTTTCATTCTCACCATAGCTTGCTGAAGAAGCTGATACTAGACATAGGGCTGAAGATTTCACTGAGTGGCAGTGAGCTGCAAAACGTGGGATTCTTTTGCAACTACAATTTCTCTATATCTGCTGCCTGCTATGGGCAGAAAACAATAAGGAAATTACTCTTTAAAGTGTGTAAATACACACACCCCCATATGCATGAATTTATGTGTATTTATGTAGTCTGGCTGTTTTAATTAAAATTTGTTTAATTTTAATTTGTGGAAAAACAGATTGTAATTTATTTAAATCCAAAACTTTTCTTAAACAGTAGGATAACAACATCAGAGTGACGTAACCTGGCAAACATTACCTTAATTTTGAACTCTTTTTCACTTCAATCATATAAGTGGTGGAAGAAATGAACAGAACATGAGATAAGCGGAACAAAGTCTAGGAAGAATTTTAAAGAAGAATTTTAAAGAACAATAGAATTTTTCTCCTTTTTTTTTTTTTGATCAACACCCTATAGCAGATGCAGTTGTGAGTGAAGGTGATGTGTTCCTGTTTATTTTTAAGTGGAAGGAGATTAGCAGCAGCATTTGGCATGCACTGAAGTCTGAGAACTGAGCCTTACAGTCATCATGAAGGGAGCTTCAGCTTTTAAGAAGAGAAGTAGTAAAGAAGTGTAATTGTGTGAGTTATGTGAATTATGATGTGGAAGCTGTAATGTAATGAGCATGTTTAATGCACATAAGGGAAGGAAATGTTCTCAGTGCCAAACTGGATGCCAGATTTGTGGCTGGCAGAGGTGAATGAGTGGTATGAGTACCCCAAGGAGAGGGATGTGCCTGAAGATGGTTTTCTTAACCCGCCAAACTGTTCTTTGAGACATTTGAATACAGAGGACAAAGGTGGGGCCTTTAGTCTGAAGGATCAAGGCAAAAAGAATGAACAAAGAATGCAAACTGAAAGGTTCAAGCATGGTCCCAGCAACATCCCAGAGGAGGGTGTGTAGATGTCACAAATGATCCAGGGATTGCTGGAGGCTAGCCCAGGGTAACTGCAGAGATCACTGGTCTTAAATAAGATGAAGTCTTCAGCTAGGTGAGAGACCATTGGCGGGTTAGGACAGTATAAATTTTGTTGATAAGACATCTCTTTTCTCCACAGCTGCATAATGAATGAGGATGTTACATCAGAGGGCAAGGTTTCAGCTAGAGGGAGTTCAAGGAGACAGAGTGCCTGTGGTCCCCTCAAAATCCTCTGTGGCCTGGGGCCACAGACAGTGGAGTAGGAGCCAGGAGCTCTTTTTATTTTTATACACTCGTTTTCAAAGGCAATAGCTTTATTCTTTTTGTCCAGCTCCAGAAGGTTCTGAAAATCCCTGTTGAATAAATAAGCTGTGGCCAACTCCAAGGTAGAAGTGTGCAATATAAATCTAAAGCACATTGACTGCTTTCAGGTAATTGGAGGGCTTACAGTTTGCTTGACATTAGTGGCGCAGGACAAAAAGCTCTGTGCTGATGAGTGATGCATCTCTGACAGAGTTTTGAGAACATCTTTGGACCTCGCTCCTCATTCCCATATCCCATCAGATACTTTGTATTTACTGTCATTAATAATGCAAACTATTTAACCTTGTAACATGTGTCCAGAGACTAGGAAAGACTTCTGCTAGTCCCCTACCTTAGCTGTGCAGTGGGGAAAATACCCTAACCACAGGAAGTTGATGGAGTGAGTCTCAATAGGTCTGTGAGCTCTGGATCAGGATTCTGAAGCAGTAGAAAGAGTACCGGGGAAAGAGGATTTGCCATGAGATAAAAAGTAGAAGGAGGTTTATGAAAGTAAAAGTTTGAACTTGTGTTGATGAACCTCTCTCAGGCATCTACCAATCAGGCATCTGGCACACAGAATGGCAGACAGTCTAGGATGGCAGAGATCTTGGCAGTATTATGGGACTAGCATTGTCACAAGGAGGAACTGCTTCTGAACAATGCATAAACCTTTTTTCTTCAGTGTCAGGCAAGAATTTTAGGAAGAGAAGTCACATTATTATTAATTATTATAAAATTATGATTCTTAAATTGATTCTTTTCCTTGGGGACAAGAAGATGAACTTATATGTCTCTGGTTATGTCTCTTAGAGTACACTAAAAGCAGCTAAGAAGTGCAAGATCTTGTTCCTGGAATGTATTTCCTTTGTGCCAGTCTTTCACGACTCTGAAGGTGTTGAGATATTGTTGATATTATGTAACCTTCATCAATTAAGCACAACGTAAGTGTTTATTTTTCTCCTGAGAAATCTTATTTGATCTCTGGAGACCCATGATGTGAATCTTGCTCGACCATTTTGAGCATAAAGGGCACTTTTCTAAGTACAATAGAAGCTGCAAAGTTTAAATGATCATGATATTTAGAATTTGATGAAGCAAGCGTGCTCCTGCCACGTTAAATGAACAACTAGTTACTGTGTACAGTGTGGTGATACAGGTTGATAATCTGATGCTGAATAATATGATGTCATGTGAAGACTTAAACTATTTCCTTATATAGTGCCCAAGAAATAATATTTTCTTTGCCCACATCTGAAAATTCACAGGCAAACATGCAACTAATCAAATCTTGCACAAATGTTAACACCCAGATGTGAGTGTTTCTGCATGGAATTAATGTACAGCTAGCAGAACTGTTGGATAGAGAAATCCTGTAAAAATACAGATTAAGCACACATAAGTTAAATATGTCTAAATAGTCTGCCAAGAATGTATAGTTTTATGAAATCTGTTTTAGGTACAGAACTCTCAATATTTCCTTCTAAAAACTTTCCATTAGTATACAAAAAGGAGAGAGTAGATTTCTGTAATAATCAGCAGAACCTTCCCATTTAATATAAACAAACCAAAAGAACCATATGACCTTACTTCCAAGGGTCAACCCTTGCCCTCCAAACTCCCATTAGAAGTCAGAACTTGAGTAATCCTATCTTTTAATGATAAACTCTACAATAAACCCACCCTATTTAGCAATAATTATTAATAGTAATTTGCATATTGGGTAGAACATTTTGAGAAAGGCTTTCCAGTATTTGCTATGCTAAAATCCAACAGTACTTGATTTGACCATTTAGAGTGACAATTTAAATTCATAATAAAAGGGGGAAAGAGAGCAAATAGAGAGAAAATACCCATATCTGAGAAGACCTGTGTCTTGTTCAGCTTGATACACCTTATATCCTCAGTAAATTAGAAGGGGTATTTTAAATTCAGAGAGCCACAGGGGGTCAGAATCAGATAATCCTCAGAACAGAAACCCAGGGTAAATTCTTGCTGAAGTGCAAGCCTTCATGCCTTACAAGCTTCCATTTTAGACAATAACTAATTAGCCAGGAAAATAAAGGAAAGATTTCTCTCTGTGTGCCTGTATGTGTTGCACATGTACATATATAATGTATGCACACATGCACACACACATGTGTACCCAGATATAATATTTTTATAAACGTGGCCTGAACCTTGCCTGCATCTTCTCATTAAATCAGTGGGAAGTTTGCTGAAACAAAGAGTTCTGAATATTGCCACATCAGATCTATTTCTTTCACAAATGATGAAACATGCAGGAGAGTTGGCAAGCACACACTGTTGTGGTGGAGCTACTGACCATTTGAAGCCAGCAAACAGAATATGCTCTTTATTGATGTGTAAGTTAAATTCTTTCATTGCCACCTGGTTTGTTGAAAAAATTGGTGAAAAAGTGGGTCAGTACTGAATAGATTTTTCAGTAATATCTTCACTGACAGACCAGCTTGAGTTAGAAGGCCAGTGAAGAAGAAGAAAAATCAGCAGGAGACAATACATGTTGCAATATACATTTGAAACATGGATATGTAACGTAAGAGTTTTTTGCACTTCTCTTAGTGCTCTCTACTGCCATGCATCACATTAATCTAGAGTCAGTTTAGGAAAGATAATGAGTTAAAATTTATGGCATATACAGGGCTATTTATCTCTTCCTAAATGCAAAGTACTAAGCATTCATGCTTACCTCCAACAGAAAGATGAGTTCCTTTTCTGCCTGTAGAACTAATATGCCCCAACAAATGGGAGAACCACCAGCAAACCCCATGACAGCCAGTGGGAACTGGTTTTCTCCATTCCTTCGTGTCTGTGTTTTGAGTTCCTTGTAGAAATGGACTCAGATATTAATTTCATATTAAGAAGATTCACCCTTTTGGACATGTAAAAATATAGTTTAGTCTGAATTGATATATTAGGGTCAAAACAAAGCAAAGCTTCAGGATTTTAAATCCAGTCTAAACTCTGCAGTTCAAGGCAGGTTTACTTCATTCTAATGATGTGACTATTCAGCATGCTGTTAGTGCTCTTCTCATCCGTCTCTGATCCAGGGACCTTGATTACCTGAAGTGGTGTCTTTTTTGAGAAAGGCTGAATGATCTTGCCCATGAAAGTTCCCATTTCTGGCCTCACTCTGGCACTGTGCACTTTTCATGGGCAGATGGTCACTAATCTCAGTACTTTCTGGGTATCTTCTGATGGCTGTTCAAGCCCAGAAACAAAAAGGGAAAGTTGCCAAGTCCATTTGCTGTATGTGACTCCCCACTTCAGTCACACAAGAAAAGGCCTTGCCTCTTTAACCTGGGCAGTTGATGACTGGGTTTTCTCTTCATGTGTATCCTCTAAAACTGAACTGTGGATTTGAGAGGAAACAAGCTTAATATGCCATGTGCTTCCTATTTGTTGGAGGCATCAATGCTGAAGCTCTGTTGGCATGCTAAAATGTGAACATTTTTACAATGTAGCAGGTTATGGAAGCTGCTCTTGATAAATTCCAGTAACGGCATTTTGCACTCCATGTGTTCCTTTCTGTGAATGACAGATTGCACTATTATGTCTCCTAAGAAGCTCTTGACAAGGGTGATTCAGGCACAAAGAAAGTGGAACATGTGTCTAATTCAGTGTTTCTACATTCCCTAGCGCATTTACGCAGGACTGTGATCTTGTTCTCTCTGATGTACTAGAGCAAGAAAAAACACTGTTCAGTGTGAGTTAAACACTCCCTAATAACATCAGAGCCTCTGCTGATGTGAACCTAAAAAGAAACCTATGAATGTGCTTACCTCTCCTTCACTCTTGACTGAATCTAGTGTCAGATGTAGAAATCCACCAGGCTTTTTTCCTCTTAGCTGGGCAGTAGAAGAAGGGACTGTGGCAGATGGACAAGAGGTAGATGATGTGGCTTGTTGGATAGCTGGGGTTAGAGATTATCCAGCCTACCTGAGTAACTACTAGCAGTCTTCATGTTGAAAATAGAGTAACCAGGTATAAATAATTGTCACACATTCTGTATTCTGAAAGTGCTTCTTGCAAGAAGGTAGTTCATAACCTTACCCAGTATGACTCTTCCAGGCGTAGAAATCACTGCTGGTTTTATCCATTTGGTAGAACCAACGGGAACAAATTTCAAAGATATTTTATTGTTTGTGATTGACTAAATACTTAAAACACATATCATTAACCACTAGGTGCTCTCTAAAAACAGCACAGAGATCCAGCTGTAAATACTAGAAATACTATGCCTGATTTGGAAACATTCAAAATAACCCCAGCATTCCTCAAATGCACAGTTCTAACTTTGCTCAGGTCTGTTTTGTGGTTTCTTCTTCAGCCTTCTAGGTGGATGCATGAGTTTCCATTTCAAGTTTTAGCTTAATGACTTCGCTTCAGAAACAGGAGAAAAGGAAAGCTCTATGAATTAAACATTACATAGGATTTGGCAAAGCACTTACAGGAATTCCATAAGGAAGAGTAAAAAAAACCCAATCCCTACACAGTTGCACAGTTAGCAGTAACAATGAATAGTGCTGTTACCCTCTAAAAGTACACACTTTACAGTCAGCCTTGGCTGGTGAAATGCAGAAGCTTCATGTGGATTACACTTTTTAAAAATCTTTCAGCATCAAAAAATAGAAGAGCTGTATTGTGTTGGTTTCAGAGTACTTTGCATGCAATCTCAAGATAAATTTGAGATACTGATTGTGTTTGTACCTGTGCCAGATGTTGTCGTTAGATATTTCTGGTTTGTTTCGTCAGCCAGATGAACTTACCCAGGGACATTGATCAAATACCTACATTTAAAAGAACACACTGTCAAATTAGTGGATAGAAAGAGCACATTATGAGAGAGAAATTATCTGGTGAAAGATTTAAAGACTGACTCACTTGTGTTTTGTTTCATTAAAGGTGGGGTAGTCCCTTTTCATTTTCCATTTAGCAGGAGCATTCTTGTACTCCATTAGAGTATCAGCCTTATAAGAAACTAACTGGCTTGGGATACACATGAGCCTCCTTGGAAAAAATACGACTTCCCTTATTACAGATTCTAGATTACCTTAAAATATCTATAGCTGATCCCGCAGGCCTTCCTGGAGATACTCCCTTGTACTCCAGTAGGTCTCATGGCTGCAAAGTTTCATGGTGTGCTGCAGTAGCCTTCCCAGAAGGCCAGGGTGGTGGCTGCTTCTCGAAAGGGAAGGGCTTGGGACAGCAAGGGGGGGCATCCACCCCTCTCAGGGACACAGAATATATTCCCAAGAGGAAAATACGAAAATCCGTAGGAAAACTATTCAGACATTTTCTTTCCCCTCCTCCCTCTTAGATGCTCTTGGAAGAAAATCTTGATTCTTGCACTTGGGGTCAAGGGAGCAGCTCGTGGTGGTAATGGAGGGGTGAGGATGGGGCTGGAGAGTGAGCACACATGAGTTAGGGGAGATCCAGATGAGCAGAAAAAAGAATTAAATGGATTGGAAAAAGCTTCAGAAGTTACAGCTGAGAGTATTTTATCTTTGTTTTGGTAACACTGGGTAATGTTTTCATTCAGGTTGGCTACAAACGCTTGCTCTTCAAAAGAGTTGTCAAAGATTTATTTTATAAAAATATAAACAAAAGACACACTAAACACTTTGTGTTTCATGTTTTTTTAAGTCTTTGTCTCAGTAGTAATTTCTTGCTGTCTTATTTATCATACACTAAGTATTTCTAGATAGAAAATACTTCTGTTTTCTGATTGATACCTATATGCTACCCATCTATTTCTCTCTGTATATGTGATCTGTATGTATGTACAGAACCCAGTGGACCCTGGAGCCCACTCCCATCCTGCACAGCCAGAGCAGGCCATTGCTGGCCCAGGCAAGAACTCAGACACCTCTATTCATTTTCATCTCAGTGGCAGATGCTCAAAGGCATTTGCCTGATGTTGCAAGGAACCCCTAAGGTGGGGTGCCTTGGGAGAACCATCTGTCTGTAGCTGAGGCCATTCCCCATGTGTGCTTGCCTGCTTTCTGCCCTCCAAATGTCATAACATTCCTACTTTGGTGCAATATTGTGGTCCAAGAGTACAATGTGTCATTAAGTGCTTCGGTTGCTTGCCGAGGCCATGCTCACCTTCAAGCCCCACACCTCAGGTATCTGGAAACTAAGTAAGCAGGCTTGAAAAGGTTCACAGAAGGCTTTCACATGGTAGAAACCCAGTGTTACTAGTCTTATACTTGGCCTATTAGCCCTCACAGCCAGTTGGATATTGGAGCACTAATGTGAGCTCCTTTCTGTGAGGGATCCTGGCAAATGGACTGCTCCCCTTGCTGAGGAGGAGTTTCCTAATCTGGGCAGTACCCAGACAGTTGCCATTCCAAAGCCAGACTTCATGGCTCAAACTCACACTTCATAGAGAAAGTGCCCTGTATAAATTGTCAGCTTTGAAGCCAAACCCTTCCCCACTTAGCTTGCACAGTAAATCAAGCTTTGGTGCTACTTTCCATCCAGCTCCATTACACAAGTAGTCTGATTTAGTTTTATGGTAGAAATGTGTTTCAGCTAAAATGGTATTTTTCACAGAGTGGGGGATAAACATGACTGTTTTATTTGTAAAGTGAAAGGCTATGAGATGGTAACAGGCAAGCACAGTGAGTGCAGGTGCAGTTTCAAATCCCTGCCTGGCTGTCTCAGTACCTGGGCTTGGTGCCTGAATTCTCTCATACTCAGATCTACAGCAGCACCACAACAAATCAGAACCTTCCATGAAAGCTTGTGAAAGTTCATATTCAAAAAGACATTTCCATTAGTGCCTCTGAAATTTTGCCCTACATCTTTTGGAAGTGAAAAGAGCCAGCCCCCAGAACTACTGTACCATCCCTGTTCCCCAGAAAAGTTAATTCATCATTAAAATTATTAAACAGTAAATGGCTGAGATGTGTTATTACAATCTTGAAGTATTTCCTTTGATTGTTTAAAAACCTCTGTTTTAATTTGAGTAATCTATTTTTTTGCCTTTTACAGTTTTGAGTGCTCTATCTTACCATATGTGAAACATTTCTTAAAGGTGTCAAAGTGACTTGTCATGGGTTTGGAATGAGAACTAAATTAAATGTCCATACTGTAGCATACTTATATAAATAATGAGATATTCCAGTATAAACCATTCATTTGGCAGTCATTTCTACATCAGCAAGTACTAAGTGCTATAGAATTCCTGCCTAACTTTGACACATGCAGAGAAAATCAGGAAGGAAAATGTGTGTGTGTATGTGTTTAGAATTTTATAGAAAAAGACAGCCCCTTGTAGTCCATTGCCATGAAACTGTTTCTTACATTTTTGGAAATAGTGCAAGGAGTTTAACAAAATACTCTGGATTCACAGCAAAATGCTGGAGCATTCATCTGTCTCCCACGAACTCCAAAACTTGTTTCCATAATTCAGAAACAGAAATGGATAAAAAAGACATTAATGAGCACAAGAATGATTTATTATGGGTGACATAGTGTCACTGCTTTTAAGAAAAAATACATTAAATAAGAATTCTTCATAAAATAAAAAGTGTTTCCTATTGAACATTGTTCGGAATTTGCTTATTAGTGTATTATATCACCACATTGCCAGGTCTGGCACTTCTCATCCAAATAATGTTTCAAAGTGCCAGCAAGACTTGTGGGCTGCAGAGCAAACCATGTTAGGAATAATGCATGTACAGAAACAAAATTAGTTTTCCTGGGATTCTGGAAATAGTTAGCACTGGAAGGCTCTTTTGTCTTGTATCAGCTTCACCAGGCTAACAACAATCAAAAATGGATAATATGCACTTAGTTCTAAACTGTCTTTCAAACTGCCCAGCTGCTTTAAGCCAGTTTTTAGGCTAAAATTCTTTCACACTCAAAGGCCCATGCATTTATAGCATGCATGGTAAACAAACCTTGTACTCTATATGAATTTTATCTTCAGACAAAAGGCATCCACTCTCTGCTCTAATGGCATCCTGGTTTGATGGCACCAGATCCTGCACCTACTGAAGAGCATGTCCCAGAGCCCCAGTCTGACAGAGACTGACAGTCTGGCCCAAAGCAACCACAGAACTTCCTTAAATTAAATTAAAGGCACACTTCAGGTTTAAGTCTGAGTTGGGCTGGTTGGGACCAAGAGGGATTTTTCGCTGGCAGCAGGCATGGCATAGCTGTCTATCTGTCTTTGTATCTGCCCATGATTCATCTCCAAAAACTGTAACTAATATCTTGGATGATCTCTGAAACCTCTCTGGATTAAGAAGTAAATAAATCACCCATTCCACTATCTGTCTATGCCGCAGTGACTTAAAAGATTGAAATAGTTTGTCACTTGGAATCAAAGTTCATAAATAGAGCTATTAACTTGGAGCTTTTCAGACTTCTTTGTGTGAATGCAGAAGTGTTTCTAAGTAGTTTACAGGTGCATTTCAGTTATCTTCAAAACATGGCTAGTTACATGAATTCACAAGCTTCCAGCAAATAATTTGATCTAGTGTCAATCTTCATTGAATCATGTAAAATAAGATTATTTTTTGTCTTTATTGCAACCGATAGCTGAAGTTTATGGCCAGGAAGCACAAGCCTTCCACTGAAATCTTCACAATTGTGTCCCCAGCCTATCATGAAGAGAAAAAAAATCTATCTGTGGTGGAATTTGGGGAGCACCAGTGTCCTAGCAAGGGTAGTGGTGTGCCTAAGGCATCTACCCATGGTCTGGGTTGCACCTCCAACATAGAGGAGAGCATGATGGCACCAGGCACCCGAGATGACTCCAGAGCAAATGAACAGGACTTTCACTAGTTGTTAAGTTAGACTCATGAGGTGTATTGGAATAGGAACTATTAGCTTCTTTCATGCTCTTGGTGTCCTCAACACACTCTTGCAGGACTTTTTTTCCCCATCTCTCTAGTAGGGGTAATTTAATGACAGTTAATTGCTCACTTGTCCACGGGTTGTACAGATTTCATTAATTAAACACCTATTTTTGTAAAGATTTTAGACCTATATAAAGCAACAAAGTCTCTATGAGCTTTTTGCTTAAAATCCTCTCTGACAGGAATCTCACTAAATATTTGCTGATCTCAACTATGTTCCTATGGCTTAAAAACCTGTATCAATAACTCAAGGGTACAAATGTGTCAAGTGGTTGCAATTATCTTCTAAACAAATATTGGAAAAGAAAAAAGGCACAAGCTAAGCCATAGAAAAACATGGTTAATGCACTCCAATTTACCTTGTCCAATAGTGACTCCATTGCATAATGATGTATTTATGATGAGTGTATAGCAGAGTCTGAAACCTTATTTTTTAAAAACTGCTCAGCTTGCTTTTTTTTTTTGCTTTTTTTTTCTTTTCCCCCTCCTTAATGGTGTAATGACTCAGGGTGGAATTAAAGACAACTAGAGCCATATTGCACAATCAGGTTTTAAGCACATTTGCTACAGAATGTGATGCATCCCACATGGAAAAAATCCTTTCAGCTCCTGCTGCCCACTCTGCACTAAACTGCATGAACACACCAAGTGGGACAGCTGTGGAAAGTGATTTTTTGTGGGTACCAAAGCACTTAGGACCTCTGCTCCATCATCACGTCCTCTGAACATGGGCCGGAAGGTTTCTTGTTTCAGGGACTGTTGGGTTAAAGAGATGAATGGGAAAGCTGATTATGTATTGGCTACTGGTTCCAACTCTGTAGAGAGGTAAAAGTCAAATAAAATTCATTATTTTGTAACATTGTCATGGTCTTTTAAATATATTACACTCTGAAGACTTCTGGAAGTCCCAGAGCAGTATTTTGATATGTTAATTTGAAAAAAATGCATTTTAAGAGAGTTCATGGAGACCTAATATTTTCTTATGCTAGCATTTCTATTTTTACATTGCCTTGCTTTCCCCTCAAATTTTATTTCTCCATTAATTTTAATTAGGTTCTCACTGGATTTCAAATACAGTAAAAGTACAGAAATGGGAAAGGTTTCTTGTCAAGACTGACCAAGATGTCACATAGTCCCACATCCTCCCACTCTTCATGTCTAAGGGTTTATATTTTCAGTCCAACACATATCCCTCTCCTGCTCCTCTGCCCCAGATCCAAACACTGATGGAATCTGTAGTGTGTTGACAAGTTCTTGTATTAATAAGATAGCTATTTATCAAACTGCAACACAGACACTCAAATTTCCTCTTGTCTCTTAATACATTGCGTTGTGCCATTTAAGAAACATTGGTGGTGTCAGATTCTCAGTGCTGGGAGAACGACACAAAGGGGCACTAAATCAATGTCACTGGCACCTTGAAACAGCTGGTGGAGGAAGCAGTGCCCTCCAAACCAAGGAGTGCAGCCCCCTAAGCCTAAGTAGGTTTCTGGAACCATGGGCAAACCTGTGGGTCTGGGAATCTCTGAGGTGGCTCTGGTAGCATTGTATCCAGGTTTGCTGCCAGTTGGTCACAGTGCTTGGGAAGAGTGAAGGCGATAGCGTAGTATCTGTGCTCCATGGATTTGGCTTTGGACTAAGTAGGGTCATGCTCATCAACACGTGTGTGTGTGCTCTCACCATAGCCAGACAAACCACGGGCCATGTCCAAAGATAAAATGCAGGAGACATTCATGAAAGATAGTTTCTATCAGTGATGTGGGATTAGAGTGGAGCCTAAAAATGATACATTCATTCTGATTACTAAAAATGTGTTCTTCTGCATGAGATGTTGTAAGGAGATACTGTTTCCTGCACCTTAAATCACGGCCACATTAGACTTCAATTTTAAAGGGACAAGGCAAACCTTTTCTGCCTGAAGCTGTGGTGAGCTGGAACAATGTCACCTTCACAAGGCTGAACTGAACAGAACAGTCTCTGGGTTGTCCAGAGGAGCACTTTAAATTTCTTTTCAGTGCAACCATGAGGGATATGTGTGTGGAGTGGGTTATGGAGAGGGGACTCCTCCTGGCTGTGTACCTGTCCCCTACCTGGGTCTTGTGGGGCAGCCCCCTCCCCATCCCCTCAGCTACCCAATACCATGTTTTCTGCAATGGAAATCCCACTCAGAGCACTTCCCTCCTCTGCTGACCAGGGCTGAGCTCCAGGGCATTTCCCCCTCACCTCTCTTTCTGTAACACCTGGCAAGAGAGGAAAAGAAAGAGAGGAGATGAAAAGACCTAGAGCCCTGGCTGCTATCTTATCTTTTCCCACCACCTGGATCAGGGAGAAGGGAAAGCAACTGGAGCTCTGCTCCTTGGCAGCATCCCTTCCCCAGCCAAGTCTGGGGCAGAGGCTCAGAGGTACAAAAGTGTGGTTGGGACTGCACACCTGACATGGGCAGTAGGAAAAACCTTTTCCTGGTACAGTCTGCTATATGGGAATGACATCTCCTTTGGGTGAAGTTGTTTTTAATGCTATAGAAGTACTGTATGCCCTTGTGTCAGATGCTGAGAACTTTCTTGTCTCTTAGGCGGACCCTAGAGAAGAAGAAATATAGAAATGCAAACTAACAGAATTCCCCACTACTGGAAAGTCCTTGAACAGGATCCAAGTGATGTGGGCTCATGAGAAAGGAAGATTGAGCCATGGTTACAAGTTAGGGTCTGCTTCAAGATCACTTCTACTCAGACAAATATTTACTTCCCCCAGACACAGAGATACACATTCTGTAAGACCCTGCATTACCTTCCAGTATTTGGAATCACCTGATCTGTGTTTGGTTGATCTGATAGCTCTCTGAGTATAGGTCTCAATGAGTTATCACACTTCTCTGGCAGCACTGAGTGGAAGGAAAAAGCTGTAAGAGAATGATCTATAGTCCTCAATTGCATGAACTTGGAATGGCAGATAAGAAGCAGATCCATTATTTCCATCTGCAGAAGGCAGGCATCTTCTATCTCCATGATCTTTACTGTAGATAAAGGTGAAATAAACCTCTTGCCTTATAGAAAGCTCTCTGTCCTTTTGGTTTAGAGCATAAACCCTGGCAGTGTAACAGGCATAACAGTGAAAAAGCAGACTTTTATTAATACCTCCCAAAGAGAATATGCTTCATTTTAAGCTTGTGCTTGAACTTCTATCACTTTTTAATTTTGGATGGTAATAAAAATGCTTTGTGAGATCAAGTGAGTAATTCATAAGTATATTTATAGCTATTATTTCCCAATTCACTCAATTTCCAACCAGTTCTTTTTGGCAAAGAGAGGTGTGGGGTTTTCTGTCACTGCTAGGTTTCCACAACAACGAAGGTCTCCTTTCAGTCTCTTTCCAACAAGATTGGATTGATTAACTATGCTACTGTTTATTTTGCTGTACCTGCCAAGTATATGGCAATGCAGAAATAGGAAAAATTAGCCTAATGTGAATATGTGGACAACAGAGAATGCCAGAACAAATATCATCCCTGAACATGCAACAATTCCCATTTGATTTCATTTCAGGACACCCATGTTTAAGATGCACCTCCCAAACAAAGAAAACATCAGTTTCTAATTCAAGTTGGTCATTTTGTAACAAAATGAGTTGAGAACACTTAACAGTTTTATTGAAAAGTAAATTATGCAATTTTCCCCTTTCTTTCTTTCTTTCTTTCTTTCTTTCTTTCTTTCTTTCTTTCTTTCTTTCTGTCTTTCTTTCTTTCTTTCTTTCTTTCTGTCTTTCTTTCTTTCTTTCTTTCTTTCTGTCTTTCTTTCTTTCTTTCTTTCTTTCTGTCTTTCTTTCTTTCTTTCTTTCTTTCTGTCTTTCTTTCTTTCTTTCTTTCTTTCTGTCTTTCTTTCTTTCTTTCTTTCTTTCTTTCTTTTTCTTTTTTTCTTTTTCTTTTTCTCTTTTTCTTTTTTCTTTTTCTTTTTCTTTTTCTTTTTCTTTTTCTTTTTCTTTTTCTTTTTCTTTTTCTTTTTCTTTTTCTTTTTCTTTTTCTTTTTCTTTTTCTTTTTCTTTTTCTTTTTCTTTTTCTTTTTCTTTTTCTTTTTCTTTTTCTTTTTCTTTTTCTTTTTCTTTTTCTTTTTCTTTTTCTTTTTCTTTTTCTTTTTCTTTTTCTTTTTCTTTTTCTTTTTCTTTTTCTTTTTCTTTTTCTTTTTCTTTTTCTTTTTCTTTTTCTTTTTCTTTTTCTTTTTCTTTTTCTTTTTCTTTTTCTTTTTCTTTTTCTTTTTCTTTTTCTTTTTCTTTTTCTTTTTCTTTTTCTTTTTCTTTTTCTTTTTCTTTTTCTTTTTCTTTTTCTTTTTCTTTTTCTTTTTCTTTTTCTTTTTCTTTTTCTTTTTCTTTTTCTTTTTCTTTTTCTTTTTCTTTTTCTTTTTCTTTTTCTTTTTCTTTTTCTTTTTCTTTTTCTTTTTCTTTTTCTTTTTCTTTTTCTTTCTTTTTCTTTTTCTTCTTCTTCTTCTTCTTCTTCTTCTTCTTCTTCTTCTTCTTCTTCTTTTTCTTCTTCTTCTTCTTCTTCTTCTTCTTCTTCTTCTTCTTCTTTTCTCTTGTCTTGTCTTGTTTTCCCCCTCAACAGGGCCAGGTTTGCCCAACAAGAACCCTTATGGGAAACAGAGAAGTATATGTTCAGAAAGGTAAGGTCAGGTAAGTAAGGAGAGCTGGAGACACAGTATGCTTTCAGAGCCTTAGGATCCTGTTTTAGGATTAGGATCCCAAAACAATGTTCATCTTATGAGAAGTAAGTAACAGAGTTAGAGAAGACAGGAAACTGCAAGACAAAGAAACATTTCTGCTCCTTCTTGTCAACTTGATGTTGCATGAGGCGAAATACTGAAGAGTGCCAAAGACAGAGAGGAAGAAGGTGGTCTCCCAAGCTGGAAAGCCAACCCTCTTCTCACTTTACCCTTTCTCCTGTCCCTCACCATACTAACCCATCAGCAATACTCTGGATATGTGGCTGGACACTTCAGCATGAACCTGTCATCATCTATTGATGCCCTCCAATTTCAATGAAACTTTTCTATGGAAACACTCAAAGAATTGAGGCAAGAAAAGGCAGGAAACAGAAATTTCTGCAGCCATTTCCTTTCAGATGGAACAGTGATCATTTAGATAACAATTACAACTGTTTTTCTTCTGATTGTAATATCAGTAGCATTCTCAGAAAATGGGTCTGAGGTCAGAGCTGAGATTCAGGATATGTACTGCATAGAGTACATAAATACTTATTGCTATATATCCCAACCTCACACACAAAAAATCTGAACTTATTTACTGCTGACAAAATTTTACTAAGAGTTCACATCAAATTTTAGGAGCAACCACTGGATTTTGAATGGTTTGGATCAGAGATGGGAGCAGTATTTCATACTCAGTTCTTACAGCCACAGTGGATCAAATCAAAAACCTGTTTCACATTTTCTTTGAGTTATGAGTGTTCAAATTCCAGATCATAGCTCTGCTGTTCAGTGGATATATATTCATTGGCATTAGTGTTTCTGAATGGATTAACTCAGCCATTGTGGAACACAGATCCGACAGTTTGCTTCAAGATAAGCATGAACAGTGTTAGAGCAAACATTTTGGATGCCTTCCAAGAGAAAAGGCTCGCTCATGGAAACTAAGTGTTATGTAGAGAAGTTGTGAATATGATGAGTCTGTTGAAAGCAGTCCAGCAGGCGTCTGACCAAAACCTGATTATTTTTCAGTCGGTTCACCTATGTTCCTTTTCCCTCCCAGGCTCCACCAAACTCCATGGACTCACAGAGCCCCACAGAAGAACTGGGAAAAATCAAGGGCAGCCTTGGGCTTCTGGGGAGCATATTTTGCACTACAGGTCCAGAAAGCTTTACAGTGACAATGCTTGACTGTCCCTCAGGTAGAGTACTCTAGGATTTTTGGACACATTTTCAATAAGAAACATGAAAATTTCCTCTAAAAATGTATCTGTTCTACCATGAGAGGAAATTAATTCTTGACATGTAATTTTGTGTCACAGTGCCAATCCACCAGAGTTCTGCATCAGCAATCACTGAGGGATGTAGAAGCTGTTTCCAGGTTGCTGATGTCTGGACTTTGCCACCAGGATCAGACTCACTGGAGAAAGCTAGGCCAGCATGTGCTCCAGCTTTCCACAACACACTGGTGGGAATTGAGCTGTTCAGGTTCTTGGGCTGGGACTAACTCCTCTCCTGATTTATCCTAAACCCAAAGAGGCCTCAAATGCAGCATCATGGGTCTTTCGTGTACCAGAGAGAACAGCTCAGCAGAGGGTACCAACTATGTCCAAAGAGCCAGTAGATGGAAATAAACATTGGTAGTTACTGAGACATACTAGATATGACCTCATTACCTATAAATGGAAGGCTTTCTATGTAAGCCATTTACTCAAGTAAAATTATGCCACAAGAAGGAATATGCTTACTTTTCACCATCTCTATTTATTAAAAACATTGCTAACATGTTCCTTGATAACTTGATTTATGAAGTTTGTGACAAATTGCTTTCTTAATTGAAATATGTCAGGTTTCTAAATACTGAAGTTAATTATCCCTCCTTTTCTAGTTGAAGGCTGACCTTTAATTATACAATATTAATCCACATATTGTATGAATTATGTGAAATATCCATTTTGTATGTAGAGGGAGACATGTATGTGTTATTGTAGTGGCGTACAGTTACATAATTATTTTTAATTTAGGATACCAGTTTAATTAAATACTTGCAGAAACCAAGCTTTTTCAGGAAATTTGCAATTACAATCAATTTGAATGTACAGCTACATTAATATGGTGACAAGCCCAATAATAAAAACGAACTAAGTAATTATGGGCAGGTGCTGAACAGATGTGTAAATAGAAGGTCTCTGCATGGAACATTGTTATATATCATTTTGAAAAGCACAAGAAACCTGTTATCCATAGCCATTCATATATGCAGTTATAAACCGTCACAAAAAAAGTTAGTTCTTTCAATTTAGATAAATCACTTAAAAATATGTATGGCACTTAGGCTTTCATTCTCTGTTTCTGGAAAGAAAGTCTAGTTGATTGAAGACTGCTGCTCTACTGTACTCAAAGAGTCTGCCGCACCATTGAAATATATTCTTCTTTCAACACATTTATGATGAGTGGGTTTTCAGTTTGGAATGGTTTAACAGTCAAAACAATTCACATTCCATATTACAAGTTGAGCTTTATTTAAAGAAGGGGGGAGGTTAAGACTAGTTTAGAGTTGTTTGCTCAAGTTATCAGATTGCCAAAAACCCAATTTAACCTCCAAATAGTTGGAAAACAATGACATTGCATTACTACTGTGAATTGCTTTTAGACAGATTTACAGTGAGGGATTTTTGTGCGTTTTAGGTTTTTTTTCCAAGCCAGTATATTAAAATATACTTTTTCAAGTCTTCTATTTTTGTGTGGTGTGTGAGAAATAATTATATCTCTGATGTAAGCAACTAAGCTAAACTGAAATATTTTATATAGCAATCATACAGAGAACCCAAGGACAGACTGGAATCTAAGGAAACATGAACATGAGCCATCGCTTTGTATGGAACAGGATGCCCTAAGCTGTCTATGGAAGATCACAATATCTAAAGTAGCCATGTCTAAGCAAGGGGCATGTCTGAACTAGACTCTTTCATGAACTTAGATGCTTTTTTCCAAACTGCAGAGATCTGTCTTCCTCTCCCCAAGGTTTATGGCTCTGAAATGGATCCCAGTAGCCAAGCCGGACCCTTCTCAAGCAATACTGGAACAGCAGTAAGGTACTTTTCCTCATTCTCAGAAATAGTCACTCCAGCTGTTGGCACTATGGAAAGCTGTGACAGGCAGCTGGAGTTGTGCACCATTCTCTTTCTTATCCCACCATGTGCAGGGCCATCATCTTATCTGGAAATGGAACAACTGACATGTCTGGAGAGAGATTAATAAGGGAGCAGTGCTGCTGCGATAAAAACTGTCTGGAGAGATTCCACTCATCTATTTCATTTGTAAAAGGGCAAACTTCTAAAGCATAAATTTGTATTCCAAATGTGCTATGAAATACTTCAGGTGGGGAGGGTGAAGTGGGGACCTCACAGCATTGTATCCTGCAGTCCTCTGCAGCTGAACAGGCCCCATGGATGACATAAACAGCAGGGACTTTTACACTGTGTGCTGGTGCAGTACTCTTCCACACTATCACATGGCCATACTCAGCCTGCAGACTGTAGTAGAGCAGAAATATGATAATATAAGTGTAACAACTTTCTCTCAATTCCAAACTCCAAGATACGCCAAACATTGTGTGTAAAACGTGAAAAATGAGCAATAATTATTTCCTAGGAAGAATGAACAAATCCAAAGCAGTGGAGAGGATAAAACAGTCTCAGCTTTGAAGAGGAAATCGTCAGGATGCTTATTGACACCATGTGCCCTCCTTGCTACAGGAGCATGGCTGAAGGGATGGGCAGGCTCTTAATGCTCATCATGCCTCAGCTACTGGACAGGGGAGGTCTATTTTAATGAAAGACTTCGTGTTTCCAGTCAGAAAAGTTGGAACACAGATTTTGTCTTTGTCAGAGGAGCATCTAATAGTTAGGCTTCGAAAAGGAGTTGTGAGGAAGAGATGAGTGCAGTGTTTGGCGGCATATGATGTCTGGATTTTCTTTCTTTATTCATGGAGTCCAGTAAGGCAGGATATAAAACAAACTTCATACATTCTGGCATGGAACGATTCTGCTCTTCATTTCAAAACCAAAGTGGTTTGAATTTCCTGCACTGCCACAGTTAGCCACACATACCTCCTCCTAACTCTGCTTGCATTCCCTTTCCAACTGCTCCCATAATCTCCCGATTCACCCATGTTTGGTGTCTGAGGAGGCAAAAAGGGAGATTTCAGAGGAATTTGTGGCAGATCCATGCTACAGGTGCAGGGAAACACAAGCCAGCTCACACTCAAGGGCAGTGCAAGTCCTTGTGACCCACATGAATCAGCACCAGCACCAGAAGCAAGATTCTTGTTTCATCACCATGCTGAGCCAACCTGGCCATATCCTTCTCCAACTGCACCAGCAACCGTGTGTGACTCCACAGCACACTCTAGTAGTGTTAGGGCAGGAATCTTTGCAGAGTACTTGGGGCACTTGTGGCCTCAGTCCCATCATCAGAGAACCCAGTGCCTTCAGCTGCATTTTAGTTGTGTGGGAATTGTTTGAGCTCACTCCTGTTGCCACAGCTGCTTTAGGAAAACATTTAGTTAGAGATGAGGGTGAGGACACATTATAGATGTAAGCATATGGCTGTCAAACTTCTGCCCAACAGCTTCTATAGATATGTGGCACGTTATGTTATCCAAAGCACTTGAAATTTTTCAGATAACAAAAGCTAATGAAGGCAGCTCTTACAGCTTTATGTGGCACTTGCTTCCTGATAGAGTTGCCAATCCAGCTCTTTGAATTCTGTGCCAACAGCTTTGACACAAGTGAAAGAGCAAGCTGTGCTTTTAACAGATGCGAATGCTTTGATTGCAGTGATCGCTGCTTTTTCAAAATCATTATCACATATGGGGGATTGCAGCTGCACACTTTTTCCAAAGTGACAACACCCAGACAGTAACTTTTGGAGTAACTTTTGTTGGAATAATTGGAATAACTTGCACTGGCAAGCCGTTAAGAAGCAAAAGCAAGTGGCATCATCTAGCAATTATTTTACTGTCCTGCAAGGGCTTGTATTGAGCAGACGCACAACACGTGGCTGGCATGGCTGGCAATGTCCTGCATTGCAGCCAAAGTGTTACACCAGCAGCAAGCCATGCTGCTGAATTCCAGGGAATCTGCTGTCCTTTCATGACTGCAGAATGAAGACAAACACAACAGCATTATACATGAAATTACTGGTTAAATAGTCTCAATTTGAGGACAGTTCACCAGTTTTTAAGACATCTACTTTTAGCCTGTCCCAGTCTATTTTTTTAGCCTAGGGAATGGCTACTGAGATAGGGTAACATTTCTTGCTCTGCTTGAACAAGGTTGTCATAATATCCTAAGAACCGGATTCTATCTATTTAGTTCTTTTAATGGCAATTTTAGCAAGGAAATGGCAATTTTTATGTCTATGAAGGTGAAGAATATAACCTAGAGATACTGGAATGCAGAAGACTCTCTTCCACGAGAAAACCTTGTCAGCCAGGAGTGCCTGATGTTTCTTCAAAAGGCTGGGGCCGACAAACAGTTCTTTTGCAGAAGGTGTGCTCTGGCTGAGGAGCTGTGCCCCAGGTGAAGGAGCTACAGGAAGATGTGAACAGGCTATTGTAGTATTTGAGTGAATGGGCAAGAGATAGACCAATTGTTTTCAGAGATGCTATAGTCTCAAGGCTCTCTGGGGACTCGAACTTCCATTGTAGTAGAGAAGCAGACGGATTATCATGGAACACTGCAAGGTACTTAGTCAAGGGACTGTTAGTCAAGGATCTGTTAATGATGAAGGCTGGATATTAGGAAAAGGCTCTTCACCCAGAGGGTGTTTGGGAACTGGAACAGGCTCCCAGGGAAGTGCTCACAGCACCAAGCCTGACAGAGTTCGAGAAGTGTTTGGACAATGCTCTCAGGCACATGGTGTGATTCTTAGGGTGTCTTGTGTAGGGACAGGAGTTGGACTTGATGATCCTTATGGACTCAATGGTCCCTTCCAACTCAGCGTATTCTGTGATTCTGTGAAGTACATCATCAATTCTAAACCTTTGCTTCACATGGACAGGATGTGGCATATCTTGGCACTCTGTGCTATTTGTCAAAGAAAGAAATAGTCCAGACATCATAAAGCCTTTACTCTTGAAGTGTTTGTGTTGGGCTTTAGATGGCACATGGTGTGCAGTTCAATGCAAGTGAAGGTTTGGCTGAGGAGCCAGTGAGATTCTGCTTTGAGTCATCTGCTGAACAGAAGCAGGTCCTACAACAATTCCTTACTTCAACAGATTCATCACTAAAGCAAAGCATGATCTGATTGAGGAAAGCCACGCTAAAAATTCCAGTTTTTTGGTTGGCTGGGAAAAACAATTTTCCTGTCATCTTTTTTAGGCTTTGTTATAAATGAGAAAAACCCATATTTTGCTAAATGAAACCTTTTTTTAAGGTAAAAGCCCCCAAGTTTTCTTGACTTTTTATTTTTCCTACAATCTTTGCCATCTTTTAGTCAGTAAAAACAATGTAATGAAGTTAACACAGATTCTCCAGAACATACTGTTTAGGAGGAAAATGAAAAGGGATTCAGAAAAATTTTACTCTACTGACATGAAAAGCCATGTCATAGAGTTAAAAGACTGAATCTTCAGGTAGAGACATTCAGCCTGTGCCCTTTGCAGAATAACTGACCAAGGAATTGTGCTCTCATCAGCTCCTGCTCCCCTAATATTTTTCTTTCTTCTTTCCATTAATGGATTTCTTCACATTCAAGCTGTTATTTCTGAATGTGTGACTTTCAGATTAATGCATAAATAAATAAAAATGTTACTCACGATCAAATTGTCTCTGATCAGAACACTTCCTTAGTGACTGTTCCGGTCCAAGTCACAAGCAAAGTACAGAAATAGTTCCCGCTCCTTGTTTGTTTAAAAAAAAAATTGCAGAAGTTGGTCTGCACATACAAGATGCAAAGTAACTCTGACAGAACAGGAGGGTTTATCCCAAGAATAAAAGACATCCTTTCTGAGCATAGGTTCTCTTTGAGCGTTTATGTTGTCCATTTAATAGAAGCAGAACCTTTACAAGGTTCTCTTATACAATCAAATCACCAGGTAATTTAACGACTTTTCTGTCATTTTCTTACTTCCATCATTTCGCTTACTGCAAAGACCAATGACTAATCTGCTTTAATTGTCTATAGCAGCACCATATGGGCAGCTGCTATAATGCACTGACTCTATGGACCAGAGTGTCATTCCTCCCTAGCTGCACCTTACGTCACTCTAGTATCAGGTAGGACATGCCAGAGGATATGGCAGGAAGCTGAATGTAGGTGGCAGGCAGGAGGTTGGCTCAGGAGCCCCTGAGCTCATCTTTTGTCAGCAGAGCTTGTTTGTAAGTTCACACTGGCCAGGACAGCTGCACACTTCAAGCCATGCAGAACCTAGAATGACCTTGTAATCAGGGCACTCACATTTAACTTACAAGTGTCCTATCACACTTCAGTTGATGAAAAAGACTTTCTCCTACAGTTCCTCGTTTCAGTGGACATGGTATCCTCCCTGAAAAATGCAAGGAGATGCAGGAAGACTCTGATTACAGACTTGCAGTGGGTTTCCACATAGACATCCATCTGCCCTGATTACACAGATGCTTCTCACTTGTTTATGTCCATAAATGACACTGCCTACTCAAACAGGCTACTTCAGACTTTAACATGAGGTAAGATTCAGAGTGCCTAAGACACCTGGATACATAAGGTACTCAGAATATCCTTCCTAAGATATCCCCTGTTAGGGCTCTCCATGCCAGGGCTCTAGAAGACCTTGCTCCCAAACCTTCTCCTAGGGTATTTAGCTATAAGCCAAGACAACTCACTAAACCAATGTGTAAACCTCTAAAATGTTCAATATGTATCACAACATAGATATATCTAGCATTAGGCAAGGCTTTTGAGCTCCAGAGTATACACAAAGTCCAGTATTAGATTGGTTCTTCATTAGCCCAACATCTGGCTCTCAGCTTCTCTCACGGTAGTATGTGGTTGGGATGCTACCTCAACTTGAATTTTCATAAGCCACACTGTTTAGTGATTTATATCAGTCTGCTTTTAATCACATCATGCCCAAATTAACCAACTGTAATTGTCACCCAGGGTAGGCTGCCTTCTGGAAAGGCCATAAATGAGATTAACTATGAGGGCAGGATGCAGCTGCATGGCTATGAAGTGGAGGAGCAATCTGTACACTAGCTCGGCCTCTACCCCATTATGTACATGAAAGAACATGGCCCCAATGAGGAGAAAGGAAGACCGAAGTATCTGTGACTTCATGCTTTCCCCACCTTCTCCCCCCAGTTTTCATTATGTATCTTTTTCAGCTGAAGAGAAATGAAAACATCTCTATTTTCGTTTCATTTCTCAACCACTGTTTACAAGATCAATTAAAATATTTAACTCCAAATCTCAAAGTACTTCCCCCTCTTCCTCCCATAATTTCAGTTTGTCAGCAAAAATGCACCCATAAACTCATCATGTTCACAGATGTGTGTACAGCATCCAAACCACACTGTGCTCTGCAGCGCAGTGAGAGTTTTGCATAGCTGGAAGGAGCAGAGGAAAGGGATCTGAAAGGTGGGAAACCTTTGGAGCATAACTTTTCCCTTTTTGTGCTTCAGACCCAGCACCGACTGAAGTCAGAAAGTGATCTTCTAGCAGCTTCAGCAGGCTTTGGAACAGGCTCTAACAATGGAGTTAGCAGAAGATAATGGTTAAGACATCAGCTCCATAGCAGTTGCCAATATTTTTTTAACTAGGAAATATTAGCAAATGCGATAACACAGTAAAATGTGGTGACAATAGGAATGCTGTTCATATCTTGTTCATTCAAGTTATGACACAAAGTAGAAAATACAATTAAAACCATATGGTGATCTTAAAATATCTGGCTTTGTTTAAAATGACTCTTTTTTTGCAAGATCAAATGTAAAACATAGTCTTTACAAATAATTTTGTTAATCAGACAATGGTGGCACAAAGATCACTGTAAGCACAAAAGGGAGAGTGAGCCTGGCTTTTGTCCTGCACTGCAGAAGTGGAGGGAAAAGGGATTGGAACAGAGAAAATGGGAGAAGAAGAGCCTTCCTCTCCCTCTTCAATGATCTCTCTGCATAAACCAGCCATAAGAGTGGACTCTTGGAGGTCTTTCCTGGAGGGAAAGAAAGAGGTTATCATACAGTTAGCTGGCTTTAGAGCTAAAAAGAAAACTGCCACATGAGCCCAGCCTTGAAATACAACCAATGTAGCCAGTAATCAGTAACAGCTTTCCCCTTCAGTGGAAGATGCAAGAAACCCACAGCACGTTCTCAGCAATAGTTTTGAGGCATGCCTTGCTATAAAGCTGTTCAAAGAGAAACTTAGAGCCCAAAACTGTTACAGCTATACTCTATACCCTACAGAGCTAGATCCTATAATCCCATTGATGTATCTTCCTTTTTTCTTATGGTCAAAGGTCTGCCAGATAAAGACTGATTTATTGTTTATGCTTCTATAATTACCTCATGGAATAGAAGCCCTTAGATCTAGCAAACACCTCCTCTTGTAACATCACACCTATTCTTTCCTCTTTCTCTTTTCCTGTCTTCTCACATCTTTGTTTCTTGTATCTCGATCCTTTGATGTTCAAACCACTGTCATAATTAACATGTGCCAACTGGTCCCTATCCCCATCCTGCTCCCCTGTGAGTGGGAAGGCAGGGAAGCATTGCCCACTCACTGCGCTTATCCCTCTTGGGCCTTTTCTCCTTGATGTGCAGAAGAGGAGCAAGTGGAAACCAGCTGGTGTTTCTGCTTGTACATGTCCATGGATGAATGTGAATAGTCAGTAAAGGTAAGATGGAATAAAGAGCCCCAGACAAACCCAATGCATCCTGACAGAGTGTCTACTAACTACAGGCAAAAGCCACCAGCAGAAAAGTTGTCTACAATCTTCCCAAGCCATTGATGGCTCTTTAGTAGAGAAGAACAGCAAAAGAGACTGCTGAAATCGATGCTATTAATATGCCTGCTATCCTGGATGTATCCTTTATGGCCATTATCCAAGGCAGCTCCAGATTTTATTTATGAAGACCAACAAATGAGACTTTGAAGGAGCTTCCTCTTTTAGATGGAAGGATGGACTCAATGCAGTGACACTTGGCAGATAAATGTGTAAACTGAAGTTCTGCCAAAGCAGAATTGAAAACTAATCTCCAGAACAAAGAGTAAATTTCATTTAGGCCTAAATCAGCTATGAGGAAATTGCAGATAGTATGACTTTACCTAGACAAAAATGTGATTACTAATTTTGTACGTACGACATTGGACCCAGTTTAGAAAGTCATTCCATAAGCAAAGACTTCATATCTATACACAGGAAAAGGCCCCATGACTGAAGCTCTCAGCAGTTATACACTACTGCTAAAGGCGCACTGCAGGTGAATTTTCAAGGACACTCAGCAACAGAGTACCTCTGGTTCCTTGGTATAATTCCT
>NW_008240122.1:4009766-4021333 GCF_000691975.1 Corvus brachyrhynchos
TGCTGACTTCTGCTGGAGTAGAAATAGGACAATGCAAATCAATTTTTAGAAGACTTCACACACACTAGTGTTGTTGCTCTGGCTTTACCCAGTGAGAACTGCCAAAGGGACAAGTACTGCGAAGGGGGAGCCAAGCACAGCAATTCCAGGCAAGAATGGGCTGTCATATATAAATTAAAAGGTGGACTTTTAAGCCTGAAGCAATTGAGGTGTCCTTATTACTAGATAGCTTACGTGGTGTTTGGCTCAGGAAATTCCCAACCCCAGGGCTCAGACTTGTGGCTGAGTTTTTTCAGACTAACAAGTTGCTGAAATATAGTATATGTCTCTATTTCAAGCCACAGAAAAACTTTAGCTTGATTTATTCAGTAAAAATGGCACACACAGAGACAGTCACTGAAAATTTCTGAAGTGTTTTGTCTTATTCTAGTCCATAGTGAAAGCCAGTTGCACACAAAATTTCTGAAGCTTTTCAGGCCCAGAAAGCAGTGTATATTTGGCACACATTTGACAAGCATCTTGTATGATCCCATCAAATTACCTTTTGAAATAGATCTTAATTCCAAGAGCATGGGTTTATGGCACATGAGAAGCATGGGTTTATGGCACATGAGAAGCACACTTTACCACATGGTGTTCAGGACTTTGCTCAGCCAGTAGTGCATTTTGACAACATTTCATGCATATATCACAGAATCACAGGAAGGTTAAGGATGGAAGGGACCACGGGAAGTCGTCTAGTCAAACCTCCCTGCTTGGGTCCCATAGAGCAACAACTCAGGATTGTGTCCAGAATGCTTTTGAGTATCTCCAGCGATGGAGACTCTACATGCTCTCTGGACAATCTGTTCCAGTGCTTGGCTATCTGCACAGGAAAGAGGAAGTTCTTCCTCATGTTCAGGTGGAACTTCTTGTGCATCAGTTTCTGCCTGTTGCCTCTGGTTCTTTTACTTGGCACTACCACGGACAGCCTGACTCCTCTTGATGCCCTCCCTTCAGATACTTACAGTCACTGACGAGGTCCCCTCTCAGTCATCTCTTCTCAAGGCTAAGCAGGCCCAGCTTCCTCAACCTTTCCTCATAAGTAAGAGGAAATATATGCAGGGGAAAGCATGTCACAATTTAGTCCATTTCTTCCAATTAGGACTGTCTTTCACAGGTAACCAATTTATATTAGGAAGTCCTTATTTCCTGACATTTTGCTAATATTTTTCAGGTAGAGTGTTTAAAATATTTATGTTAAGTCCTAATCTTTATTATTACAGACTCAGCTACCAGCTGAGAAGCCTCCTTTCGCATGGGAAATCTCTACTAATTATGACACACTGGACATCTACCACGACACTTATCAGAGAGGCTCAAGAATTGGTACAAGTTGGTACAGAGCACCTGGAAGTAAATCAACTACAAGTACTCCAAGTTCTGGCACAACTCTTGAGTTAGACTAATTTTCTCAGCTGAGAATTGCTCCCAGGTCAAAAATCCAGGCTTTGGAGCAAGCACAGCAAAAATATTACTAGCAGAAAGATAATATCTGAATCAATGATGAGTCTCCAGCATACATGATCACCTTATAGTTCAAATATGAAAGAAGGGCTTTTATTAGTTTAACAGTTGTGAGTAATATTTTCAAGTAGTGCCAAATGTGTTACAGATGTTGATAGGAACAACTGCTGACTACAGAGTGCTCCAATACAGAGCTAAACTACTTTGGAGAAATCCAGATCAGAACTTTGCAGCCAGCCTCCCTGCAAATCACACACAGCAAAATACTGTAAATAATACCAAGCCAGTCCAGAATCCTACATCCAATTCAAGCTTTGGGGGAATTCGTTAACTTTGCTGACAGCTGCTTGTGAAGGGCTGAAGCAATGTTCTCCATCTTAAAACAACACAACTTGATGGAAGTCCTGTCTTGGAGCTGCGTACAGAACAGGGAATCTTGTTAAAGTGCTGTCAGGGTAATCAATGTGATGTAATAGATGTTATGTACTGCATTAAACTATTTTGCACACCAAATATTGACTCTACGGAAAAGAAGACACACCATATTCCAGTGCATGATGAAGATGATGCCTTAAAGGCGAGGGAGCAAAGAGTGAACACCAGTATAAAATTCACCATGTCTTGAGCTAACCTGAGAGACCAAATGGTACTGCTTCAGGAAAGACCAGTTTGCCAACCAGGCACAGTAAATGTGACCATTATAACGGGAGGCAGAGTGTCCCTCATTCTCCGTAAAGAAGATATGAATGGTATATATTTTCAAGTGCTTTGAGCTGTTTTACTCTGACCTTCCTGTCCAGGATATATGTCACCAATTCCACTTGGGACAAGGCTCCAGAGACCAATAGAGCTTGTTCCAAGGAAATAGTTTTAAAATCCAAGTCCAAATTTTTCATCTTTCCATCTTCAAAACTGACCTCTTAAAGTTCATTGTAACATTATGTCACATGCATAAATTTTTAAGCAGTCTGCTGAGATAATACATTTCTGATTATTGAAGTAACTCATGAACTGCATAAAAGTAACATGACAAAACTAAAAACGAACCCGTCTTCCACGTGTCAGTCTTTTAATGCTACTTAAATGTCTGCTTTTACACCTCTGTAGTTCCATTCTGATTTTCAGCTTATATAAAGGCGTGGAAATATATTGCTTCAGAATGGAAGAATTGTAATGCACAGTGGAAATTCTTGCTTAAAATGGCACATGCACACCTCTGATCCAGATTTTGGGATGTGGAAGATTTCTTCATAATCACTTATTTTAAACTCTCAGCAACATATCTTACAGTCTGATTTCTAGGCATCTTGACTTTGCCACTAATAACATTTATTACAGTTTTCATGTGAGCCAGCTCTAATATCAGACACATTCATGTTTTCCATTACACAAGGGAAATATCTGGTGATAATTGGAATAGCCTATATAAATGTCTTGCTAGTAAGTCAAACTGTGACAATTACCAATTTTCCAGGCGAATTCAGGAATGATCAAGAGCATAGCAGGACTCAAAAAGGATTAGAAATGTATAAGGATAATGACACAATTACAGCAGATCAGAAAAAAAATTAGATAGAAGAGCAGTCATGTATAAACCCATGAACTGCTTTGGCCTGCAGTCCTTCTTAGGCTCAGTGGCTTATCGTGCTCCAGCATCACTGGGTCATTCAGGCCATGCAGGACACACTACAGGGCTAAGACTTTGGTCTGGGAAGAAACTCCTGTCTGGAATGTTTTTTCTATAAAGATCTATTATGTATGTTTCTTGGGCTTTTTATGGGAACTTTGAGTTATTCAGTTAAATCCTGCTGCTGAATAAAAGTGGTTTAAAAGTCTGAAACATGAAGTCCTAAACTGAAACAGTTCAGAATTTACTTTTTATGTTAAATTTTCTCTGAACTCCTATTTATGACAGTGAAAAAGAGCTCTGTAAAAGTATTTTGTATCCCATACTCACACAATTAATATTCATGTAAACTAAACAAAATAAGGAAAGCTAATGACACGGGAGAGAATATGGAATTACATAACAATTTGGAACTCTCTAACACTCCGTCTTACCATGCTCTAAAGAATATGTGGGGTTTGTTGATCCTTCTGAAGATGACAGGCTTTATTTATCATGTGAAAAGTACAGTACATCCTGGTAGCATCTACTGAGTCATCTTGTCCACTTTGTGCTACTCTGTTAACGTGGCCTCATCGTGGTTAGGGAGACATAGAAGACAGAAAGAGGCATTTAAGATTCTGTGCCCTTACATTCATTTGTGAGGGTTTCTAGCTGTGATAGAAGCACCTGTCTTCCAAATACAGGAACAAGAATAGCTCTTCATGTGCACACACTGGACTGCACACCCACACATTTAATATATCAACAGCACATCCTACTGCCAGGTCTTCATCTAAATGTTAGAGAAAATTCACATCATTCTGCTGAATAATGGAACCACTGTGTTGCCAGTGATCTAATCTATCTGTGTGTGTGTGTGTGTATACGTGTGTGTGTGTCGATATGTATGTATCAGAGAGAAAAGAACCCTGGAAGTAGGGTTCTACCACACAAGATGAGCTGTAAGGGTGTTGCTCTGTGAACTCTCTAAATAGCAGGATGTTTGTCAGACATATAAACAACTTGGATTTTCATGAAAAGAGAGCAAGGGAGAGTAAGAATGGTTTCCAGAGTATGGAAATCCACTCTTTGGGTTGGTTTTGGCTCCTCTTGGTGAACCTGTCATGTCTGTTAATTACAATGATATTTTGGTTGCTGCTGATACTGAAAGGATAATGACATGGATATGCTCTGGTAGAAAAAGTGGCAGAGATGCACATATAAAATTTGCTTTCCTTCAGGAAATACTTATTTCTAAGCAAGATGCAAAAAGACTCACTGGGATTATCATGCAGCCATTTCCAATATTATTATGTACCACACCTGCACCGCCTTTCCAAACAAACAATAAGATGTGATATTGCCATTTTAACATTATCCTTGATATTTTAGTTCATAGTCAAAATATTACAGTCAAAATTTTAAATGTGTGGGGTTTTCCCACGGTTCAATCTCACTGTAGCTTATCACAGCTACAAGTCTCTCAACATCATTTAATAAGTACATGAAAGAAATAAACCTGAGAGCCTCGGGAAGATTCACTTAGTATAAAGTCTTGAATTACTGTATTCTCACAGGCATCATCAGCAGAAGGCAGTCCATATGAAGTTTTCTGGTATTGAGCTCAGAATGCATAGTCTTCTCCCTCTCCCCCTCGGGCTCCTTGGTATTATCTACCTGTGCTGCTCTTCCCCTGCACTTTTGTTCAGTGCTCTGTCCCCACCCACGTTTATCCATCTCTAATCTCCTTCAGGCCAGCAGCCAGATAATGGAGCATGATGGACACTGCTACTGTGGTCATTGCCATAGTGCATGAGTTACTGCTCCTAATTTCATCTGCAGCCTTGTGGTTTATTTACTCATTCTTTTGCAGGAGCTTTTGGCCTCTTTTGCCTCAGACCCTACACAGTAATAACTGCAGCTTTAATTTAACAGTCCTGTGCTGGTCAGGAAATTTTACAAACTGATAACTAACTGCAGCTACTCCGTAAATACCTCTGCCTCTGATGTGAAAGGCAATAACCCTCAAGAGGACCAGAGGAGAGCCTGCTGCATGCAACAAGTCCTTGCAGCAGGCAAAGAAAGTATGGCAGAGCTTTAGGTAAGTGGGATATAATTAGCCATGTTGGAATTTGACCAGGATATCAGGGTTAACACCGCTGCTCCTGTGGGAAGTGCCTTGGGAGTTCCTCAGCAGCAGGCAGCCAGGACCTCTTGTTTTCATCACATTCCAGGCACTACATGACAGCTACCCAAATACACTTCGCCTTAATGAAACAGAAATGCACATATGATACCTACAATTTGGAACCAAGGCATGGACTTTATCCCAGAATGGATTGATTCAGATTCGTGAATTATTCAGAGTGAAAAATGACTTCTGTATTTTGGTTCTGGACCTTATCTATTGTGAAATAGTAATGACAAAATCAGTCACTGGTGAAACTGTGGAGCCCATGGGTTTATTGAACGGCTCGATCTGCTTGTGGCTGACTGGTGAGTCTAGAGGTGGGCATTTCTTGCATTGAGCTTTTATGCATTGCCTGCATAACCTGTTTGGAAAGAGCTTTGGTCACAGGCATCACACAGAGCTCCGGGCTGTGTATGGAGATTGATGTGCAGGCAGAAGTGCCAGTACTTACAGCATCCCAGAAGACTCACCCAGCTGCTTCCTCTGCCTGTGCCTTTCAACTGCTTATGTTACTATCTTGCATGAGCTGCTCTAGCTCTTGCACTATGAGCTTGTTGCCTTCCTGAGGTCTTTTCTAGTCACAGGTTTTTATTACTTTCCTATGAGTCATGCATACCACGGATCGATGCAGCTCTGCCCTGCCCAGGAAGACTGCAGGGCCAAACAGCTGCTGGTGGTGGGAGGAAAGAAGCTTCTTTAATTCCTACAGTAAATCTCTGCTTGCTACCAGCAACAGCCAGAGGGTTATGGAAAAGTGGCCAAGAATTCCGCACTGATTAATGTACAGACAGAGAGATTTGCTGTATACCAATATTTTCCATAACCCAAAATTATTAAACTGGGTAAACTGTATTCACCTAGGTTCAAATTAGTACATTTGTCACCAGAAATTACCAAACAATTCCATTATTCCTCCACAGAGAAGAGATTGTGAACACTGGCAAAGTTTAGACTTTCCCATTTTATACATGTTTCCATATGTTGGGCATGGAAGAGAAACATGTCATTTCTCTCCCAAATGTATTCCCTCCTGTGTAATGTGAATGTATTACGTGTAATCATATTCCAAGGCAATAAGATCAGACAAATTACTGTACTCTAAAAAGTGACATTAAAAATTGCCTCTCCATCTTTATTAGCTTACTTTTTCTCAGCCAAATATGTTTGGCTTACAAGAAAAACAATGTTTTTCATTCTGACCTCAGGCTTCCCAAATTCAAACAGAGCTATGGGTCAATAGCTGAATGAGAAAAGGTTTGTCAGAATGATTCAGATCCTTTTTGACACCTCAGCATCTTCAAATTACTGCTTATGTCAGGCATTGGTTATGCCTGACAGTGAAAGGCTGGGAACAAGCACATGGTTCAGATGATGATCTGTGTGCAGGAATTCAGATAATCTCATGGTAGCTCTGCTCCACTCCACGTGAAATGAAAAAAGAACATAACTTTTTTTGATCACTGTAGTTAAAGCAGAAGAGTAAGACAAAAGTCAGCCAATGTAATGAGTTAGAAATGTTTTATATTAGCTTGACATAGCAGAGTGAATGTGAATCTTTTCTCCATGTTTTGTGCCAAAAAGTGTTTTGGAGACTCTCTGTAGGCAATACATGCCAGGGAAAGTGATTTTGTTACATGGTTATTAAAAAACTACTGTCACAATTGCTTGGATAGACAGGGCTATACAGAAGCTGTCTTCTTTCTGATGGCTTTGGACAGCAGCAGAAGTCAGGGACTCCACATGGGCCTTCTGTGTCATTGCAAACCCGACAGGTCTCCCTCCAACTGGCAGGAGCCCAGCAGCAGCTTCCCATGTCTGTCCAGGCCCTGCAGAAGGTTGGGTGTTTGGTAGAAAAATGGAATGATCTCCTTTTCAGTTTCATGGTAATTTTAATAAAGTGTTTCTAGAGCTGAGAATGTAGGTTTTGGCCTAGAAATCACCACTGGCCACAAGATGAAGAACAAAAATAAGATATCCATAAAGTGGCGCATCCAAGGCGATTCACAACAACCCACAGCTGGAGCTCCATTTAGAGACAGCCATCTCCTGATGTGCCTGGGCTAACCCCCCATTTCTGGGCACAGAGGGTATGTATGGTTGCTGCAGCCTTGCTGCAGGATTGGGGACCCTTCATGAAAGCAGGCAGGGGACCTCCTTTTCCATCCTCTAACTGTGGGGCACTGGGAGCTGAAACAGTGACTAAAGAGAGAGATGTTTGCTCTGGAGTCAGGAAAAAAGGGCAGTTAAGGAGAAGAAATATTGAATCAAAGGAAACAAACAAGTAGCCAAAATACAGCAGCTCCTGGTGAGGTGGAGGAGATGGTGGCCAGTTCCACACCACTGGCTCAGCATAGCTTTACACTGTGGATGGGCTGTTTGTGGTTCTTCAGGCTCAGTGCCTTTGAACAAGGGGCACAATTGCAGGGATGGTTGCTGGCAGGCCTTGGTTGCGGCTGAAGGCAGATGTCCAGGCTGTGTGAAGACACCTGGTGGGTCAGAGCAGTGGAGCAGCGACATGTGGGTGGGACAGGCTGGCCACCTTCACTGCTGCTGGTAGGTGGGGGTGCCACAGCTGCCCCTCCTCGCACTGGCAAATTCAGCTGTCTCACAGGCAACCAGGGGATGGCAAAACTCTCCAGCCTGGCTGGAAATGGCTGGGTGGCAACCCTTGAAGGAGACCATAGAAATGCTGCAATGTAGAGGCCATGTGGTCTATTCTGTTTCATTGCAACCAGCACATGGCTGGAACTCAATAAGCATTAGCTAACATGAGCTGTTTTGTGCCTTCCGTCAGGACTCTCTGTATGCTTTAGTTCTTGCATTTTCCATCTTCTGGGCATTGACAGAAAGCTGTAAATAGGAGAACCTGGGCTGAGCACCAGGCAGGAAAACAGGAGTTCCCCAATGGTCATCCATGTTCTCTGTTGTGCCCCAAGGCAACTCACTCAGTATGACATCATATCAACTTCCACTTGTGAAAGTGGGAATAATACTCACCTTCTCCTTCCCATAACCAGTCTGTTTGCACAGGGCTGGGAAATCCTAAAATTGCTTCCTGAGCATATGTCATTTCTTTCCTGGAAATCCCCAGGATGACAGTACATCAGTAAAAAGTATTGACGTGGTCTGGGTGCCCCCAGATGTGCTGTGACAGGAGGCTTCACTGTTAATGATACTGTCACAGCCCAGGTAACTGGCACAGCAAGGGCAAATGGAAAAAGTACACAGGGTGGGGTATTTTTTGGTTATTGAGTAAACTGGAGAAACTCAGTCCACAGGCTGCTTTTCTTTCCAGCAGGAGTATTGTGATGTGGGATTTTGTTCCCTGATTGTTTCATGTAAAACATTTGCTGAAAATTAAAACAACTAATTTGAACAGGTCACAGGCAGCCTGGGCAAGTAAGTGAACTGTGTTTTAACAAAGTGTAATTACATCAGCTTGCAGCTGGCATTCTGAATTTTGGAAAGCTCGTTCCGCTTTAAGGTTTAGCACTTGGGATTAAAGACAGTACTGTATAACTTAAAAGATTTAAGAATTATACTCTAGGAAGTCATGCTGTAATAAGCTTTAGATCAACAGTTCATATAGCATCATGGGATTCTCAGACCCCCAAGAGAAAGAGTCCTAATATACTGTAACCTACAACTTTCCCCTTGAAATGTCTTAGTTCTGCAAAGCAATAAACCAGTCTGGACTAAGTTACTGAAGGTCTTTGAAGTACTGGAAGACCCATAAATAAGGTGAGTACTTTGGAAGGGGGGGGCTCATTTTGTGGTGTATATATACAACTATTTCATAGTCAAGTTGATTTGTAGCTGCCTGTATGTCAGTTTCCTGGGAGCAATAAATCTTCATTCAAGCAAAACTAAAATGTCACCAGTATTTATTTCATGCATTTTTTACCCCGTCAGGAGAAGAAAAAGTCAGCATTCATGTAAACTTCTATGCCCAACTTGCAGCCCTGTGCTAAAACTATGCTTCATAGTATGAAATTTTTATAAATCTGAAATGTAAACATTGGGTAACAGATGTACCATTGCATGGCCAAAAAAGAGTGGTAACTGTCACTGGAGAAATAAAACTGAGTTATTGTTTCCAGTTTCAAAAGAACAGCAACAAGTCTAAAAAACTATATGTGATCTTTGTCCTTTTTTCCCCCTCAGACACCTGCACTCATCTAATGTTTCACTGAGCCCTGAAAAATAAATGCATAGCTTCAGTCTCCTAATCCATGTGGCTCCAGAGACCACTGTTACATGAGAACTTAAACTGATGATGCTGAGCGTCCTAGGGGCAGCTTAATCTTTTTTAATTCAAATCAACTGAGTCCCATGTGGCGCTAGGATGATACTCTATATGCTGCAATCAGACTGACCTAGACTTCTTGTGCTCTAAATGATTAATGAAACTGCCTCCTAGTTTGTTTCTATGGTGATCCGAAACTTGACACGATGTAGGAATCTGCCATTCACGCTGAATGAAACGAGGAGGAGATAGCCCAGGAACAAAACTCCATCAGTTGTACAGAGAGGGCTCAATTTTAAGTCATTAGTCTCCTTGTACTTGGGTTGTTGACTCTTGAAAATAAGAGTGAGATAAAATATCCTAGTTAATATAGCTTTAATTGGGTAGTTTACTAGTAAATTGTTTCAGTACTAGAAAAATGAGGTACGCTGAAAAGGGCTTTCTAAGTTTTCTTTAGATGGGCAAATGTGGGACAATGCTAGAGCAATAGCTACAGAGTTTGCAACTTCCTATAAAGAAGCTGATTCAACTGTGAAAGCCCTGCATTGCCTTTAGAAACTGTAAATAATGCCCTAAGAAAAAAAGAAAAACAAAAGAAAAAAAAATCTATGTTCAGGTTTATTGAGTCCATGAAGAAGACTTCTTGTATCCTACATTTTGGTACTGACATTTCAAATAAGGAGTGGTTTACTTCACTACAGTGCTTTGAGGCTCTCAGGGCAAATAAATGACTTTCAATTTCATTTCCAGAGGGAGTACATTACCAAACTTTTGAATATTTTAGATAGTCCTGGAACCACTGATGAGCATCTTCAGTCACACTTAGGTCTATCTATAGGGATAAGGTGAAAAACACTTGAAAAATCATCAGTAAATTAGTGTAGCTGCCTCACCAGCCACATCACCATGAAGCCCAGATCAAACCATCTGCTTGAAATTTTACTGAGAGACCCAGGGTAGCAGCCCACTCTGGATTCCAAGAGGCTATTGCTAAATTGTAGGCAGTGCTGGCTTTAGTTTGTTACTGAAGGTGACTTGGTTGTGCTACTGCTGTAGCTTGAATGCATTTAGAACTGGCCTTGTATTTGCTCCTTTCTATTCCCAGGCAAACACATTTGAGCCCTTGTTGAGCCAAACCTCAAAGACCATCTAAAGATGTGCAAAATCAAAGGTTTTCTGAATAAAGAGAGAGCAGTGGAGCTCTCCAAGCTCTGAGATAATTTGGGGTGCTCTTTCTGCCTCTGTCACTCAACACTGTTACAGTGCGGATACTGCAACACGTGTATCAGACAATGAGGCCCGTGGAAAAGTAATATTTATGGACTGATTCTTGATAGATGTTTCAGAGATGTTTATTTCTCCAGCCGCATGGCCGGGGTTCTGCTGAGGAACTGACGCAATCACGGGACCCGAGGGTCCTTGCCCGCGCAGGGGAACACAAAACAACCAATGGGGAATGAGGCTGAGCAGGGGCAGGGAAACCCCGTGTCTGTCCCGTCAGGGCCCCTCTCCCAGGACCCCACAAGGCAAGGGAGAGAGACCCCGACATTTCACCCGTTTAACAAAAAGAGATTTAAAACTTAACATTGAAAACAACTGGATAAACATGAGATAACAAGGACAGTTTCAAAACAAAACAAGCCACCCTCCTGAGTCTTTAAATGTCCAAACAGATTCTCTGGAACATCTTAAGGCTGACAGAAGGGAGACAGGACTCTCCGGGCATGCTTTGTGGGGAAACTGAGGCAGGAGAGGGTTTCTTCCATTTGTACCTGTTGGAACTCTAAACAACAATAGTTAATTTCTTCCCTCCCCCTCTTCATCCCCCACTTGGCATTGGAAAGGGATTTTTGGGGAAACAATTGGCAAAGGCGTGGTTTTGTGAGGGAATCCATGGGTGAAAAAATGAATTAGGGATAAATCGGGGATGGGGTAAACTTAGGAAAGGGCTCATATTGGGTATAGGGTAAAAGGGGAAAGTAGGTTGTGGGTAGGGAAGTTGCTGGGATGGATAT